>NC_083227.1:81750570-82053601 GCF_032191835.1 Heteronotia binoei | reverse complement strand
GTCCCTTGTAAATAAGGAGGAGAATTTTGGTAAACTATAACTGGGTTAATTAGAAAATTATTCAAACATGCTAGAAAATAAAATCACTCATCAATCACACAGTTCCTAAGAAAAATAGAAATGAAGACTTCATAGAGGAACATATAAGGGAAAGACATACAGGGTTTATACTTTACCTGTCTTGAAGGCTGCAGAAGAAATGGTCCAGTAGTAAAAACAATAAGAGAAGGGGTGAGTTTGGAAGGGCCCAAAACAGAGTTTGGAGGTGCACGTCTCTGACAAGACAAGACACTGGCCAACCACATGGACTTATATTACCAAATTTTGTGTCCCAAGGCGATGGTATCAGGTGACCCATGACACTACATGACACTCTACATGTGACCTCTGACGACACAGATGGTGCGGAAGGGGGAAGCTCCTAGGAGTTTGACAACATTAGTGAGTCATGGTGGGTTTACCTAGTGTTAACCAACTTAAAGAAAAAGAATTGGTCAATTTAGAGCCACTTTGTAATCTAATGTAACACCATAGCTAACAAAATGGGTGATCTGGGTGACAGGATTATATTCTCAGCAACAGTAATTTCCTTGGGCTTCTCCTTTGTATCCAATGATCTCCTGAATGGGTGACAGGAACAGCCTTTTGTTGCATGTGTGGGCATAACAGCAAACTCTATTGTTAAGAAGACGAAGATATTGGATTTATATCCCGCCGTCCACTCCGAAGAGTCTCAGAGCGGCTCACAGTCTCCTTTACCTTCCTCCCTCACAACAGACACCCTGTGAGATGGGTGGGACTGAGAAGACTCTCACAGCAGCCCTTTCAAGGACAACCACTGCCAGAGCTATGGCTGACCCAAGGCCATGCCAGCAGGTGCAAGTGGAGGAGTGGAGAATGAAACCCGGTTCTCCCAGATAAGAGTCTGCACACTTAACCACTACACCAAACTGGCTCTCCATTTGCATCTGCGTTGGCACACCCAGAGTATGTGATGCTCTTGCTTTGCCCTCATGGTGCTGGACAAAACCAAGATGGATTCAGGATCTCTTCCATCATGGCTTCTGGTGAAGGCTGCTCTTGGGTACTGTGTTCAGTTGACAGGAGCGCAGTTGTGTTCTGCATGGTTTGGCAGCTTCTTTGGGGAAGCCTGATCTGGAGTCCTTCTATGCAGGGGGATGCACACAGTCGCAGCAATGGCAGGAACAGGCAGGGAATCCTCCTTAGTTTGGCTGAAGTGCTTGCTGCTTGGCCCCACACAGTGTGAAATGTCCATATTAGGTTGGTGCCCATGTAATTGATTGGACTCAAGTAAGGCTGAGAGTCCAATATAGGAGGATGCAGCTGCTTATAAAGATACATAGTCCATAACAACTAAGAGTCCAGGGAGTCTGGCACCAGGGCCAGAGTGAACATAGTCTGTTAAAGATGAGGGAGCGGGCTTGGGTTTACAATCTCAGGTCCCCAATATTCCCTGAGCTGTGGATTGTCGTGTGCAAAAATTCTACTTCATGAGCCAAAAAGCTACTAGCTTTAAAGTTGTGTGAGTGAACCTGCATTTTGACTATCGTAGTAGACATAGGTCCCTAAATGTTCCCATTTCCTATAGTCCAACAGCCTGTCCTGGCCTCTGGAGAACAGGTCTACTTGCTGCTGGGTACTATGGCAATTGAAGCGGAGCCTGCTTGCTGCTTTGTGCTCAACAGCATGTGCATTTGTTTTGAAAGGGCTGCCACAAGCCACTCTTGGAGGGAGGGAGAGAAAAGGAACGCCTAGCATGAACTTGCTGTCTTCCAGCCCTCCCCTTACCAACTCTCAAAAGTGTTTCTAGAAAGTAGGCAAGGTCAGGTGGGGTTTTTGCCCAGTGGGGCTTGTAATTGGCCACTGGAGAAATGTGCAGATTAAAAGGCATCCAGCCTCTTGTGGCAGTCATTTTGTTGTTGGCTGCACCTTCTGCAGTATCATTTTAATTTTTGTGCCCAGCACACGGTGTCAAAATTCCAAAGGTGTCAACAGGCTCAAAAAGTCTGGAAATTCCTGGACTAGATGGACCACTGGTCTAACCTAGGAAGGTGGTTCTTATTTTCATATGACTTTTGTTTACCATTGGTATAGTGCCCGATAAAATCAAAAGTACAGTCCATGTAATACCTTTCATTAAGCTAAACACAATGGCCCATAACACTGTGCAAGCTTTTGAGTTTACCAGAATTCTTAATCAGGTCAGACTGTAGACATCTTTAAAAAAAGAAAACAAATTAACATGACCACTGGAGAGTCACTCCCATTGTTGCCTGAAGCCATTCTCCTAGGTTGGTGAGTGGAAAAGCTGCAAAATAAAATCTCAATTGAAAGATTTGCACTATTATTAACAGTGGCAAGGTTGGCTCTTGCAAAACATTGGAGCAACCGCATGATGCCCTCAGTCAATGACTGGAGAATCCAGGTCTGGGGCTATTTTATACTTGGAAAATATCCTCTTACAGTTCTCCAGCACACACAGCCAAATCCCAGGAAGCCTTTGTGAAGCTATGGTTTCCTATTGTTACATACCTCTCTGACTTTGACATTTTGCCAAAAAACAAATTTTATCATAATCTGATATTTTTCTAAAAGCAGTGACACTCCTTTACTATTGCATTTTGGCTTTATTGTATCTATTTTTGTTTGTTTGTTTGCATGTTTTCATCCTTTCCCCTTCCCCTTCCTTTTCTGGGAAGTTAGTTCACCCTGTGCATTCCATGCATTCTATAAGCTGAGCTCTTTTGAACTCGTCAGTATGTATTTTCTATGTAGGGATTTTATTTTGCATTTTGATCATATTTTCTTGTATCTTCCTCTTGAACTTCACCTCTCTGAATATGATCCTAGGATAATGTTATAGAAGTGTTATTATAGGTTTTTGTTTGGGGGGAGGAGGATTTAAAGGGTTAAGATTTTGTGAATTTTGACTGCACTTGTGTATAATTTTTAAAAGTTTAATTTTAAAAAGGGAATGCAAAAAAACCCCAAATTCAAATGATAGTTTAAGATTTAGGTGTGGAATATGCAGCCCTGTTTATTGTTAGTACAAATGCTTTTTTACTGTTGAATATCCTTAAGCACCGTAAAGTTTCAGTGCGCGCTCTCTCTCTCTCTCTGAGAGATTTTTTTTTCACAGCCTATCTGCATTTTCAGCTTTTGAATCAGGCTAGGCTTTACTGTATATTGGCTGTGAACTAACACAGTATCTAATGTAAGCAAAAAGAAATGCCAAAGAAGTTGTACCCCTGAAAACTAATATGAAACTATGACTCAGCCCTTTAAACATATGTTGACTTAGCAGTCAGCAGTGTGTATATTGATTTTGTGTTGTCTTCCAACATTCTGGTGTGTGTGTGTGTGTGTGTGAGAGAGAGAGAGAGAGAGAGGGAGAGAAATAATGAGTTATGTGAATGGATCATGCTCAGCCCCTAGACTTCTGTTTTCCTGTTGTGACACTAAAAAAATCCCAACAGGGTATTTCCTCATATAGTTGCTGACACTGCTGCTAATGTAACCTTTCACAGATCAGTCACAAAGCATTGTGTGGCAGTGCTAACCTACTGGTTCTTGTATATGCTATGGGCGAAAGTACACGTGACCCTGACATATCATGACTGAACTCCCAGATTTGTAATTTGGTAGACTTGTGGGGAATGGTCATCTGATCTGAATACTGGGAAGGGAGGGTAACTCCCCTACCCCTTCTGCCATTTTCCTAATCAAATGGCTTCCCATTTACTTTTAGTCCTGGTGGGGAGAAAGAGGCTGCTGCAGTATGGATGCCTGTCTTGGTCCTTCTGAGGATATGAAGTAGTGTGGAGTGAGGTGGGTGTTTTTGATTGGGGAAACAAGGTGGTGGTAGTGGAGTGAATCAACCCCTCCCCCATCACAACCAACCTGTTCAGTTGCAGCTGCTTTTTAAGAGGATTATTCATATGCATGATGAATGTGATAAATATCTTGGCAACTTAAAAATATTCAGTTGCTTTTCTCTTCAGTCATATAAGTCAATGCTTGAGATCTGGTGCATGTTGTGTGGCATGTGAAGATTGTTTTTATTCCATATGGCATTGTGATAGGTAAGGAAAACTGTGTGAGAGACACTGTGCATGTTCTCTCTAGAGTTAATTTTTAAACATGTCCTTCTTCAGAGTCTTACTTAACCATACCTGTACCCCTTTAAACTCACACATTTGTGGATGGATAGTACTTCATTTAACATGGAATGCCCTTCAGAGGGAACAGTGTTTAAAACTTATGACATGGCTGTTTGATGCCTTTTTGCCAAGGTTGCTGAATATCCTTTCACTAAACAAAATCCTTAATTGCTTGGTCACTGTTGACCCAGAGCTCCTTGTTTTTCCTGGTTAATTAAAGCAGATCCATTATGTGATGTTGTCATGCTCAGCATTTTTTCACCCTTCTCTAATTCACTGGTCGTTGCTTGTGGGTGTTAGAAAAATGCTAACTGCAATGAAATGACATGCATCTACTTGAACTCACCATGATTTGATTATGTGGATTGGCAGTGGTAATACACACGAAGCTGCCTTATACTCAGTCAGACCACATTGGTCCATTCAGGTCAATATTGTCTACTGCAGTGGCTTTCAAGGGTCTGAGGCAGAGGTTTTCACTTCACCTACAACCAGATCCTTTTAGCTGGAGATTACTGGGATTGAACCTGGGACCTTCTGCATGCCAAGCAGATGCTCTGCCTCTGAGTCCCAATCCCTCCCCTCTGTTGATTGGCCTCAGAGCCCCAAATCAGTTGTTTGCTTTGTAGCCAGGTTGCTGGCTTCCATGGCACAAAATGAATAACTTTCTTCAGGTGAATACTCTCCTTGCTAGTGGGGGCCCTTCATTGTGGATGATGATGTGGCTTGGCCAACATGAGCATTTCTCCAATGGCAACAGTGTCTTAAAGGTAATGTAGATTACCTTCCCCATAAATCTTTGCATGAATTGGTCAGGTTTCAACATGAGTTCACTTGAAATTATCCTCAGGCTTCTGTTAACTATTTTTTTTCATCATATGGGTTTAATTTCCAAGTGTCTAAACTGCTTATGACAGCAGTGCTATTTTAAAATTGTTCTACTTACTGCAATGAAACCTTTCATATATGTATAATAGGAGAGCTTGGCACATTCCTCACACATTCTAGGATGCAGCATATTCATAAGGTTACATAATAAAGACTCTGACCTAAAAAATACAAAATAGTGCTCTCTAATCTCTGTTCTGGACATTAATTTTTCACACATGCTGTGAAGCAGTGCTAGCAAAATCAGTTGTAAGGAGCCAAGTGAGTGGTGAAGGCAATTGTGTGAGAGTAAGGATTTTTCTGACACGTTTCATCTTTTATAGATGGAGAGGGAAATGTTTAAGAAATACCTATAAACTCTGTGCGATGAGACTAGGAAGCATTAGGATGCAAGCTGAGGGAGGAGGTACCCTTGAGAAGTTAAGACCATATGCGTAGTTGAGAAATACTGATTCTGCAGTAGCAGTTGGTCCGCCCCTGGGCTTCTGTTTTCCCCAGACCAAGCAATTGATTCCCCACCAGTTGCACAGCTGCATTTTGACCTGCAACTCCCTCCAATTTCCCCCACATCTTCCTGATCTTGTTTTTTTAGAGATCAGGAAGACAAAGGGAAATTGGATGGAGCTGTGGTCAAAATGCAGCCATGCAGCAACTGGTGGGGAATTGTTTACAATCAATCATTTATTATGATCAAAGATCAGCTATTTCAAAACAGTCACATCTAAATGATTTCCAGATAAAATTATATTGATCCAGGGAAAACAGGGGTGGAGCAACTGCTACTGTGGAATCAGTCAAAGAATCCCCAGGAAACAAAGGACAGAAGTAAATAGACATCTGTCAGAGTCTGTGGGAAAGCAGCAGGTCCTCCAGTAAATTCAGTTAGTAATGGTGGGATTTATTCATAAATGATCTGGACTCAATGAATGAGGTAGTTCTGCAGATGTTACAAAATTACTTAGGATGATAAAACTCCACAAGGAGCTCCAAAAGGGTCTCTCCAAGCTGCATGAACAGGCAACAAAGTGGCAAATAACATTTAGAGTAAGCATAAAGTGATGTGCATTGGATCATACAGACCTGAATTTACATATTAGGCTCTCGAGATGATGACAGCTGATCATGAAGGAGTGTTTGGGGTCATGATGACCAGTTCAGTAAAAACCTCCGCTTAGTGTGCAGCAGCGATGCAAAAGATACTCTGCTAGGAACAATTAGGAAAGGGGCTGAGATTAAAACTGCCATTATTTTATATTTATCTGTATTGTAGCTGTATTTGGAATGTTGTGTGGTATCTCAAAAAAGGATATTGCTGAGCTGGAAATGTTAGAGGGATTGGAACACTTAAGGGTTTTTTTCACTTTAAAAAGTGACTAATGGGAGAAATGGTTGGAAACGAAATTGGTTGGAAAAGATTTCCCCCCCTCTCTTTTGTAACACTAGACATTGGAGTCCCCAATGACATTGATTGGTATTAGATTCATGATAGGCAGAGGAAGTGCTTCTTTAGAATAGATGTAATGATTGAATTCTTTGCCACAAGAAATGGTGATGGGACATTTGTTTAAATGGCTTTAAATTGGCATCAGACAAATTCATGAGAGGTACACCCATCAATGGTTGTTTGTTTATTTAGAATATTTCTGTGCCTTTTCTGCTTGAGGTAGCTTACAATTAAAAATCATATTATAAAAACGAGCCATTAAAAATATAGTAGTTAACTGGATCCTCCAAACAGAGAGGCAGTATACAACCAGCAGTGTTTTCTTAAGAACATCCCAGAGGATGGGCACTGTTGAGAATAGGATAATAGATGTGGCAGATCCTTCCTCTGACCCAGCAGGGCTCCTCTTATCTCTCAGTTTGCAGCCTGTAAAATGGGCAATAACAGTGACATATCTCACGTTCCTTTATTTATTAACTTCATTTATGCCCCACCTTTCTACCCAGTAGGGATCCAAAACAGCTTACTTCATTCTCCTCCCTTCTGTATTGTCCTTACAACAACACCGTGAGGTAGGGTGGGCTAAGAGTGTGTGACTGGCCTAAGGTCACCCAGCAAACTTCCATGGCAAAGTGGGGGTTGGAACCTGGGTCTCCCATATCCTATTCCCATGTCTCATGGGACTGATATGGGGGTAGTAACAAAAAAGCACTGTAAGTATAATTAACAATAAATAAAATAAACTTGTTGGCATGTTGCCTTCCATGCAGCCTCTCATCTCACAAAGTTCTCTTAACAGTTGAGAGTTCATTGAGCTGTTAGAACAACCATGCAGAGGCTGCTGATGAATAATCTTCTGCATAGCAGCTGTATGTGACTACACAGGTCCATGTCAATGGGGTATCATTTTGATCAGCCATATTGTGTGGGCTTTCTCCAAGCCATTCATTGCCAGGAATGTGCCATAGGAATGGCAGTTCTCCATAATAAAAGGGCTGCTTGGTAACCAGATTGTGCATATTTGCTGCAGCAGCATGGAGTTGCCACCATTTTAATGTGTTTCTACATGTTTGCTGAAGCATTGAAATGGCTGTCTGCTATAAGAGAGCAGAGTTTCCATGCAAACTAAGGAATCTCAGCATGAGTGCTAGAACTTTTGAAGCAGTCCTGATCTTGAAGAAAGACCCAGTTATTGCTGCAGAGCCTAGTTCTAGCTAATTTGTTGCGGTTTGTCACCTGACTAAGGTATCTGTGTGAATAAATACACAGAATAACTTTTTGTTGTTCGTTTGCATATTCGAGTCCGACTCCTTGCAACCCCATGGACCAAGTCACATCAGGCCCTCCTGACTTCCACCATCCTCCAAAGTCCATTCAAATTCATGTTGGTTACATCAGTAACGCTGTCCAGAATAACTACCCCTCCTTTTTTCTTTTTTAGTAGTTCACCTGCCCACACATCTCCTAGTACTCGTGGCATGTTAAAAATATGATTGGGGGGGGGACCTCTCTTCCACTGTAAGAACACTGCCTGATTGCCTGGCTAAAATAGTTATTTTTGGTAGGCAAGTGGCCATTTGTAAGTCTAGAATAGAATTACAAGCCCCTGCTCTGTTGCCTGTGAAAACAGCCCTTTCTGCTGCCATTAACAAATGATGATGCTTATATCTCATTGTTGTGAAAAGCTTCATGTACATCAGTAGATCAAGGTGCTAGAGAAGAACTAAGAACAAGTCAAGCCAGGGATTTTTCTCTCCCCCCCCCCCCATCAGCTGAAGTCTTACAATGGCACCACACTGAGTGTTGTTACAGAAACTGTCATCTGGGGGAGGGGGGAGAATGAGGACTGCTACCATGCGAGGCTCTTCCACTTGTGTAATGTTAGTCTGTTTATCTCATTCCTCGCCCCCCCCTTTCTCCCAGAAACTCAGGATACTTGTTTAAAGTTAGGCACATTACTGGTGGATCAGTCATAAATCCATTTACTAAATTGATTTTGGTGGAAATTAACAAGCGGGTTTAAAACTGCTGCCTATGGATTTACTGATTGCAGGCTGGTATGGTATTTTTAATCTAGTCTGTAGCAATTGCAGGTTGTTGTGAATCCAGAGCCACTTCTCAAAGGGTGTGTATAGTTGCTTTGGTCTCTGACATAAGAAGTGTTTTGAAACTGGCACCATTCCAGTGTGCACAGGAGAATCTTTTCACATGCTGCCTATGCTCAGTTCCTCTAGGGCATGTCTTGTCTGCCTTTCCATGATGCTTGGATGGGAAAGCAGCTATAAAAAAATGAACTGGATGGATGGTGGAATCTTACGGAGTCCAAAAGGTCGACATACTTTCATTGATGCAATGCTCTCAAAACCACTGACATAAAATTGTAAAACTGTGTCAGATTCTCTGTATGCCAAGTGTGACCCAACAAGATGAGTACAGCCCACCAGTCATGTGTTGTAGTTCTGCCAGATGCTTTACAATCCACTCACTTTTGTAGTCCTTGGCATATGTGGAAACAGAACTACATGGCTCTCCAGGCCTTCTATATGATGTTTGTTTTTTCACAAGCATTTTGAGTTGATGGGAAAGTTGTAATTCCAATGCAGGACTAACAGGAAAAAAATAGTATCAAGTTCCTCTTATCAGTGGGTTCCCATGTCTCAGTTAATACTCCTAGGACTTTGCTTATTAATTCTTCCACATTTCTGTAATGTTAGACAATCCGCTTTCTATAACAGGAATTTTTTGACACTTGCAAATAGCAATGTGGATGCTGCTTTTGCATCTGCAACTTGCTTGTTTGAATTTTCCCTGTCTTCTAACACTACTTCTACTTTGATACTCCTTTTAGGGGCCTGGTATTTGTGGCTCATGGTGCTGGAGAACACTGCTGTCGCTATGATGATCTTGCCCAGATGTTGACGGGAATCAACCTTTTTGTATTTGCTCATGACCATGGTGAGTGCCATTAAAAGATAAGCATGTGGTCAGGACAGTAGCATAAGGATATTGTCAGAATCTGCTCAACACCTAGGAACAGAGACAATGTTTTAGTAGTACACAAGGATGAAGCAAGCTCGTATGGTTCTGTCCTATCCACTTTATCTTGTTTGCCTGTGAAATGAAAGGATAGTGGTGTTGCTTATACCCAGCACATTGGACTGTATCAATATAATAAGTCTGAATACTCTTTTCAGAATGTGACATTGACACAGGGCTGTGTGTGTCTCATGGGGGGGGAGTAGAGAAACTGCACTAGAAAGGAGTTTAGATCTGTAAGAAGGGGGACTCTTCAGCTTAGCTATCAAAGAACCTGTTTATTCATAGTGCTGTTTAGTTCTCTGGTCACTGGTTGGTTGCCAGTGGCACAACATATTTACAAAGGTCAGCTCAAACATGATATTAGAGATCCATGACTGCATCTCCTAATTTTTTAAACATTTTAAAATGGGCACAGGAGGTTCTGAATTTCAACAGCACCATTTTCTCAATACCACAGTTTCTCCAGAATACATTTTACCTCAAGGCATGTGCTCTTATTTTTTGCCAGTAGAGAGCTAATAACAGCTTTGAGGGAGGAGCAATTTAGATCAGGGAAATACTGGGAAGGATAAATCTGCCCTCCTCTGGTGCTCTGATGAGATTTGTAAAAAACAATAAAGAAATCCATATGTTAAAAGGGTTTTTTTTTTAAAAAAAATTGTCTTCTGTCTTTGCCCTGAAGTGTTTTGGTAATACTGTTCTATTTGGAGGAGAAAAGGACTGTAACCTTCCATGGAGGAAAAAACAATAACATTGTAGACAGCTAAAAGCCTTTCTGAGGAATAGTGAAAACTCACTTAGGGAGGGACTGAGGCTCAGTGGTAGAGCATCTGCTTGGGAAGCAGAAGGTCCCAGGTTCAATCCCTGGCATCTCCAAAAAAGGGTCCAGGCAAATAGGTGTGAAAAACCTCAGCTTGAGACCCTGGAGAGCCGCTGTCAGTCTGAGAAGACAATACTGACTTTGATGGACCAAAAGGTCTGATTCAGTATAAGGCATTTTCATATGTTCATATATGTTCATATGTTCACTTTGGAAAATCCAGCCATCCAGTCCTACTGCACCAAGTTGGGAACAGTTGGAACACAAACACCACCATTTACTATTTGCTTTCCTATTTCCTCTGTGCTTGTTTTTTTTTCAGGCCCTCTCCCCTCTTTTTCTCCTCGTCTTTCTGACAGCCTCAGCATTTACAGGGGAAGTCTAGCTTTCCCCAAACTCTTAATTGCTTTTATAAGTTAAAAGATGGCGCATATGCATTTCCGTGGGCCTCCAGGAAACCCTGGTAATTTCATTAGGTTATCCTGTGCCACAGCCACATAGTTTGAGCAATTAAGCTCATAATTCGTCTTAATGACCATCTGGGAGGGTACATTTGGATTGTATCCATAGCTGAATATCCCCTGCCCATACTAATAACTCTTAATGGTGGCTATTATGCTTTCAATAGTGTATACGTTCTGTTTCCTGGGCCATTGGAAGACTCTGGGCAGAAATGCCTTGTGAAACCCTTGCTTTGTTGCTTTCACTCCTTTGTCCCTGATTAAATTAGCTTGTGAGGTAATTGAAAGCTACATTGTAGAATTTTTGCCATCCCATGTTGAAATATATATTCAACATATGGGGATGAAACTTCCAGAATTTTTCAAAATTCCAATTTTGTACAGAATTGACCATTCAAAATAATTTTGGATGTCTAAGACTAAAGTTCTTCATGGAGATTAGGAGATGGACTATGAGATAAATTGCTGTGAATATTGTGGAGAGTAATATCCAGAAGGCAGCTGCGTTCTATCACCTCCCTCCAGTTCTATTCATTTGTGATTTGTCAGGAGCCTGTCAGCTGTTCTCCTTGTTTCAAAGGTTGCCAATTGGTTGTATGCCAATGGTAGCGTTATGATTTTCAGGATAGTTAACTGTCTCATGTCTTGCCCAAGTTGTCAAAAGGTGAGGCAGAGTTGTCAAAAGGTAAATTATATATCCAAAATCTATTCTTAGAATGTGTTCTTGTTTTTGTAGTCCTTTATTAAGAGCCCCATGGTGCAGAGTGGTAAGCTGCAGTACTGCAGTCAAACTCTACTCTCGACCTGAGTTCAGATAGCCGACTCAAGGTTGACTCAGCCTTCCATCCTTCCAGGGTCAGTAAAATGAGTACCCAGCTTGCTGGGGGGGGGGGCGGAGTGTAGATGACTGGGGGAGGCAATGGTAAACCATCCCATAAAAAGTCTGCCAGGGAAATGTCGTGATGCGATGTCATCCCAGAGTCAGAAACGACTGGTGCTTGCACAGGGGACTACCTTTAACTTTTTTATCAAGAGTATATCAGAGTGGAACCCCTGTGTTTTAGCCTCTGCCCCATCGATAATATCCTGTAGCGAGGGACTGAGTTGCCAGATCAAAATTTTAATGAAATCCTCCAAGAGCCTAAAGAGGAAGGCTAGGTTAGGATTTGAACAGAAAGCAGCAAATACTTTTGGCAACAGGGAAGACAACAGAGAGGAACTTCTGTTCCAGAGATACAGAGGGAGAAAGGTGATATGGCTACCCATAAATAGTTTTGTCCGGTTTGAAAGCTTTTATTCAAGCTTAAAGCTCAGTTGTATTTCAGCACAAAATAGGCACTAGTTTGTTTCTAAGGCACCATTCCTACCCTAATGATAACCATTGTAGAACTGGATGAATTTGTTCAGACTGTACAGGGATGGCTTTTCCTGGAGGAAAATTTCATCTTCCAGAATTTGGTGAAAATACCAGACCCTTGACCTCCTATACTGCCTTAGTGAGATATTCATACAGTTCCATGGCTGATTAGAAGAAACAAGGAGAACCCCAGGTATCCATCTGACCTAATTTGAGGACGTCAGCATTGACAGAGTCAAGAGAAGCTGCTTGTGCAAATAATACATGCTGTTAGGGCAATAGGCTTGTCCTACTTTTTTCCCTCTTGGGCAACCATAAATGTGCAAGGAGCCATTTTAAAAAGCACTTGAGGACATATGTGCCCACCTAAGGACAGAGGAAAAGAACTGGCTCTCCAGTGAGACCAGCCAATGTGGTCATCTGAGGTGGCAGGTTTCAGGGCTGGCAATGTGCCACCTGCCTGACTATCCCACACTGGCTTCCTGGGCCTCCCTCCTTGCCCCTGTCTCTGTTGTCTCTACCTGGGAGTTAGAGCAGCTAGCCCTTGCCTCCTGTACTCCTCTTTGATAACAGCCTGGCCTACCAAAAGAAGTGGTGGCCGAACAAGGCCTGTATCTAGGAATTTTTTCCCAGGGGGGGCATTAGGGCATGGGGGGGCACTGATAATGAAATGAAATGTAATTATTTTAATTTAAGTTCCTCACCCAGACATCCTTGGATCTCAGAACGCCTCCAGACCATGTATGTGTATGCACTTCTGCTTCGTCTTGGGCAACACAAGGGGCAGAGCGAAGCCAGGTGCACAGGATGCACAGTCCTGCCACATCCTGCCCAGCCACCACTCCCTCCAGCAGCCGGCTAACCCATGTGGCTCAAGCTTTCTATCCCTCCCCCTTCCTTCCCAGTAAGGCCCCATGCTTCCTTCCTTTCCCTCTGTCGGTGCCTCCTTCCGTGGGCAGGCAAGTGAGGAGGAGGAGGGGAGCCATGGAAAAGAAACCACAGGGAAGGAGAAGCTGCAGCTTAAACAAGTTGTTTAAAAATTAATATGAAAGTGGGTGGGGGTAGAGGCATTCCTAATTTGAAAGGGGGCTCTGCCCTCTGTGCCCCACCACTGGTTATGGCCCTGCCAATCTTACATAAGAGGATGAAATCTAACAAGAGATCACAAAACCCTACAGGGCATGTGATGCAAGCTGTGCTGTTGTAGAGGACAGTTGTTTCTCCAATCACCACATGTAGGCAGAGGTGTAGTGGAGGTGATTGTGGATGGGATGATGTGAAGCAGGGGTGTGGCTGGTCTTGGGAAGTGTTACAGACTGGGCTGGCATGGGGAGCAGTTGTTACACTGGAGAGAAGTAGGGAAAGGAAAAAGGGGGGGATGCACTGGGGGAGGGGGAATAAAAGGATCTGGACTGTGGTGATTAGGTGAGAAGCAGGAGGAAGTGGGGGGGGCTACATATCTGAAAGGCTGAGAGATACAAAACATCATGCTGTGTGGTTTATAAGGCTGAAAAATGTCACAATACCCAAATGCAGACTATCAGAAAATGTTACTAAGTTTTGATAAATTATAATATTTGTAGACCTCTTGCAATGCTGATTGCATGGATAGTCTTATGTTTGAGTAGTTTCTAGAAATGTGTGTAGATTTGCATCATATAACTGGCCAGATACATCTGAATTAACAACTTCTAGCTCTTGTGAATCTATTTTCAATGTTCTCCATGTGTGGCTGTAATCAGGGGTGGAATTCTAGCAGGAGCTCCTATGCATATTAGGCCACACACCCCTGATGTAGCCAATCCTCCAAGAGCGTACAAAAAAGAACTTGTAAGCTCTTGGAGGATTGGCTACATCAGGGGTGTGTTGCCTAATATTCAAAGGAGCTCCCACTAGAATTCCATCCCAGCTGTATTTTTTTAATTGGCTGCCAAGCTTAAGGACTTGAAGACACATTTTTACACTTGACTTGGCCAATTAGTATAAACACAAGATATCAAAAGATCTTCATGTTATGAATGTGGTGATAGGTTCATGTAGGTATGTTTGTCTGAAGCCACTGGACGAATTCTGTTCTGAATATTTTGATGTTACTTTTTATGCTGGCTCCTTACATTCTTTTGGTTCCTCACTGTTTTATGTTTGAAAAGTGTATGTCTTCAAGATGTATCCATAAAAGCAATAATAGAATTGCACTTTAGAGGAAATACTGTGGAAAGATTGGCACATCTGGAAACTGTGAAGGGAGGAGAAGAGAAAGCAAAGATGCATAAGGAGACACGTGTTCCCCTCCATATATCTTAAATTTCTTTTATGCTTGAGAATAATGAATAGTCTTTTATCCAAGTAGGATCATTGTGTGTGTGTATCTTTTAAACTTTATGTTTCCAAAATAGACTATTATACATTTGCACCTGGTAATGCTATTCCATTCAGTAGACTCAGTGAGTCAGGATGAATTATCAAGGCATGATACACTCTTGTAGATGTCTTGGGATGTGTCATCCAACCCTTCTGTGTAGTAAAAAGATTTTTTTCAAAAGTCACACAGAAGCAAATGGCTCAAGATTTCTTTGTTTCACTATGTGTCTGCTGTAGTCTTTAGAATAATAACATAAAACCCCAGCAAGCCTGTGCGGGGTAGGGGGGGTAGAAGAGTTCCTGTTAGTTTCTCACTGGTTTGCTTGCTTATACAGTGAATCTCCTTTATTATGTATCTGAATAACAAGATTTCCAAATGTCTAGGTCACATTTCAGTTGGCATAGTTAACAAGTCTTTTTCCTCCGATCCATCTGTTTAAATGTTTGGGTTTATTTGAAATTTTGCCTTAAGTCTGAATTTGCTCAACACTGCAAACATTCCTCTGGCTCTTAAATCACTCCTGTATTCTCTTTAAAATCCTTCCACAATTTTAATTTCCATGTGATATAATTTCTTCCTCTACCACAGCATGTGAAAATTAGTGTGTTAAAATTACAGGTGCCTCCAAACCTGGACAATTCCAGAATATCTGCTATACATACATACATATGCATATATATATATATATATATATATATATATATATATATATATATATATATATATATATATATATATATATATATATGCATATATATATATATATATATATATGCATATATACACACACACACATATATATACATGTGTACATATATACATACATACACACACACACACACACACACATATATATGCATTGTTACTTGATGTATGGATGGAATCTCAAGGGTTAAAGTGAGCCTTTGGTATCATAACTAATGTGCAAATAAATGCACATGAGCCACTCCCCACGGAAACAAATGACAGATAACTTGCAGTGATATCCTTCTGTACTGGCAAAAGCTCACTGGATCATGGTGAGATCTCTCAGGCACAAGAAGGTTTTTACCTTGCTTTTCTCTATCCTACGCAGTCAAAGCAGCTTGCCATTTCCTTCCCTTTCTTTTCCCACAGCAGCACCTTGTGAGGTAGGTGGGGCTGAGAGAGTTCTGCAAAAACTGTTATTGGCTGAAGGTCACTCAGTCTTCCACTCTTAACTACTGCACCACATCGGCTCTGCATACACATGTGGAGTCCTGTGTGAAGAAGTGCTTCCCATTCACTTCTGTGAGATTAGGAGTTTTTAAAATCACATGTTTATCCTGTACTTTGTTGCCAAGTTAAAGGTGATGTTCATGAGATTGGGTCATTTAGTCATCACAACAGCTTTGAATGTTATGTTGGGCAGGAAGACTGTCTAAAGCCAGCCAGGGAGCTTCATAGGTGAGGTTCACAGCTACAGGTTACTCACAATTGTGTATAATTGCAGGATGACATCCTCTTTAAATGAGAAAAAAGACAATTTCTTGTGCAGGGGATGAGTAGCGTTAAGGCAGCAGAGGGGGCTCAGTCTTTCTCTTGCCCCCTTGCTACTTTCAATCCCTCTGCCCACACAGGTTTAAATATAGGAAAACACATATTTAAATCCCTTCTGGGTAACCTTGGGGAAAGGGATAGTTTCTGTTCTAGCACTCACAGTGAGAAAATTTCTGTGACTGTGTATTGCAACTAATATGGTACTTTGTCCCCTTTAGGCAATGGTTAGCCATTTCACCACATAGTGTTATTAGCAAATGCTCCTTGGTGACAGTTACATGGCGCTCCAGTCTTGTGAAAGGTCCAACATCTGCTTGACTTTCAGCCTGCCATTTCATTGGTGGACATTCAAATATACTGTTCTTGTGGTGGTATGAGAACCTGATACTTCTTGGACCTGATGCTTCAAAGAATGGCATCATCAGTGGGGTGGATCTTGACCCTATCCTACCACTACGTGAGCAAAGCCCGAAGCCTTCCTCTATCCTAGGGTGGTTCTTCTATTGGAGGAAGTCTCCTTAGGCTGGAGGAAGGCTCTTTGGAGTATGGTTGAATCTGTTCCACTGTAAGTAAAAGGACTGCCCCATATGAGCAGTAAAAATTGTTTGGTCCTACCCCACAGACAAAGCTGATGGACCTATATAGGTGGGTGGGAGGGGGGAACTCTTCAGGTATGCAGAAATAAACTTTGTAAACTAGTCAAAAGAGGAAATTGGCTTCATGCAGACTTAATAGGCTCCAGAAGGGGGTAGTTATGTTGAGGGGAGCTGAGTGTCAAAAGAGAAAAGGCTGGGGCCCCTGAAGACTTTAGAGAATGCTGGGCTGAGAGAAAATACGGGGCAAGATTTCCAGATTGGCTCTGTCTATGGAAGTTCTCTGCAGGCCCTGAACATGGACTTTTAAATAGTAAACTGGTTGGTTCCTATATAAATGATGAGCTGCAAAACCAGGCCACCCAGAGGCAAGGTAGCAATCTGCATGCTTGGGAGATTCCTCCAGTGTGCTGGAAAATATGATTTTGTAAATTAATCTGAAGAAAAAGCACCTTCATAGTAGGGTTGCCAATCCCCAGGTTGGGGCAGGGAATCCCCAGTTTGGAGGCCCTCCCCCTGCTTCAGGGTCAGGGAGGGAGGGAAAGCCAGGGGGGGAGGGAAATGTCTGCTGGGCACTCCCATTATTCCCTGTGGAGAGCCATAGAGTATAATGGTGAATTGTTCTGCCGGTATTGGGCTGTTTTTTGAGGTAGAGGCACCAAATTTTCAGCATAGCATCTAATGCCTCACTGCAAAGCACCTTCCAAGTTTCGAAAGGATTGAACCAGGGGGTCAAATTCTGTGAGCTCCCAAAGAAAGTGCCCCTATCCTTCATTGTTTCCAATAGAGGGAAGGCATTTAAAAGATATGCAGTCCCTTTCAGTGTGTTGGCCAGAACTCCCTTTGGTGTTCAATTATGCTTGTCACAACCCTGCTCATGGCTGCACCCCAATGTTTCCTGTCTCCATCCTCCCCAAAGTCTCCTGTCTCCGTCCCCAAAGCCCACAGATATTTCTTGAATTGGACTTGGCAACCCTACTTCATAGATATATTGCTTAAGGATTAAATATGCTCCAAAAGCGACATTGATCAGTTGAACCACTTAAAAGGAAAGAATATGCAGGGCAAGAAATCAGTCTGCTCCTCAGAGCTTAGGACAGGGGCCCCCAAACCTTTTATGTAGGCACTTCTGGAATGTTACGAAAGAGTCATGGCTGCCACCATAAGTGGCTCCCATGGAGAGCACATCATTGTTTTTGTTTCTCTGGAGTGTAAAGAATCTATCATTTAAATATAATTGTGTATTCTTTGCAGGGAGATGGGTTTTCCCCAGGCTCTTTATTTTATTTATTTGATTTATATCCCACCCTCCCCTCAACGGCTCAGGGCGGTTCACATAACTATTTTAAAAATAAAGTTTCAATTAGGTAAATAAAGCTTTCAGGAGGAAAAGTGAAAGATTTTGAAGGAGGCCAAGAAAACATCCAGGTAACACTGCAATTGTGCAAGTTTACTAATATTTATCCTGTTGGAATGATTTGCAGTGGGTGGCTTTAGTTACCATCAAAATAAAGCAAGAGTCCAGTGGCATCTCAAAGAATAACATCTATTTCTGCATGAACTTTCATGAGTTACAGCTCATTTTCTTAGATGTGGAGAAAAATCAAACCGGGGATTCTACTTAATGTTATCATCTGCGGATCTTTATTGGATTAGGACCTCATAGGGGAGTAAACCATGATAGACTGTGTATAATGGATTTCATTAGAGGGTGCATGTGCTGGAAGTGGCAAGAGCTAGGAAATTAGGGGTCCATTTTCTTCTTTCTCTCCTTCATCATTTCATGCTTTTTGTATTTATGCTCACCTGTCATAGTGAGGGTTCCACTCTATCCCTTTCCAGCCTGTTGACTGTAGAGTTGTTCTGACAAAGTAGTTTTGAGCAGTCATGCATTTTCAAGTACCCTTTTTCTTTAAAAGACAGCTACCACCTTTCACTACCTTTAGCCCACCTTAAAGACATTAGAAGAGGGACATGGAAGAAGGAATGTAAAAAGGAGGGAATGTGAAGGGAGTGGAGGGGGACAAACAGAAGGGAACTTGAAAAAGGGATCATGAAGGCATATGAAATAGGTCAGCAGGACATAGGGAAAGCAAGCAGGTGCTAGAACCTAAATAGGATGATGCCCCTGGATACCACATTGGAGTTCAGTTGCACAGAGAATCATAGACTGGGGAAACTTTGAATGGGTTCCAAATTTGCAGCCCTGATTAGGGTTGTTCAAAAAGTTACATATGAGGAGGAATTAGAAGTAGTTCATATGTCTCAGTACCAGGAAACTTCCTTTAGAAGTGGGTTCTACAGTATTTCTGTTTTATGTATTCAGAGTCTGAGCAAAATCCAGCTTTGTAAAGCCCAGAGGGTATGCAGGCTCCCAGCATATTTCTTTGCAACACAGTGTTTTCCATTCAACATAAAGCCAGATCAAAGGGAAATGAAAAGTTGCTGCTTTTTCTTTTCTTTCTTTAAAGCCCACTGCGTTCAGAGACTTAAGATATTTGCAACTGAAGTGCATTTTTTCCCCTTGGAGAGTTACTGTTCTGGCATTTACGTTCTGCATCTTTCACGAAGGAGTCCATCAATTACAGTCTTTTCGGCTATATTTTAAAAGTAGAAGCATAAAAGCAGAGGAATTGTGCATTTAAAAATATTTGGGATTTTTCAGCAGGATCTTGAGACCTTAATTGGGGCCATTGTTGCAGAAAGCAGGTATGATGGCTCCATCCACTTCTCTCTCTCAGAGGCAAGATTTTCCCCTCTGTTTCTCTTTTCCTTTACTGACTGAGCCACCCTAGTAATGTGTTTTTTTCTTTGCTGAGGAGCTCTGGCTGTCCCACCCTGTCACAGTATGATATTTTCACTGTTGACTCAGCCCAGGAACCTAAAGGAAGGATCAGGAGCCCCCTTAAACGAAAACAACTTAAATGATGCTTGAGGCATTTTGAAATTTAAAAATAACAAAATATTTAATTTAACATAGAGGGGAAAGGTCAGGTGAAATCAGAGGCTGAAATTTTTGAGGCAACTCAATATGTATAACTCTAAGGTAAAATCAGCACATGCATAGACTTTAGTTCTTTTGTTTCTGGCTAATGAGAGTTTCTTAAGCTTTTCACAGTGGGCGTTTTCGCACAGACCTTAATCAGTAGCGACGCCCCTCTTCACCGCGCAGGATCGGCGCGGATTTCGCACTAATTGCCGCGGAGCACCCGGAAGAGCCGGAAAGTCCCGCGGCTTTTGCGGCGCAAATGGAAACCGCCAAAAACCATCCTGCGCGGTGAAGAGGTGCGTCACTACTGATTAAGGTCTGTGCGAAAACGCCCAGTGACTTAAATCTTTATGTTGAGAGGCTTTTATTTCAGTGTTTTCCAAACACTCCAGCACACTTTGAGTATTCTCTGACGCTTTTGGTTTCCAGAAGGCTGGTGTCTTTTTTCCAGTATCCAAATCCCTTCTCTTGAAACACCAGTACTCATCTTGAGTTTTTAACTGACTGCCAGTTTGGTGTAGTGGTTAAGTGTGCGGAATCTAATCTGGGAGAACTTGGTTTGATTCCCCACTTCTCCCCATGCAGTTGCTGGGTTACTTGGGGTCAGTCACTCTTCTCTCAGAGCTGTTTTCTCAAGTGGTCTCTCAGCCCTGCCTATCTCACAAAGTGTCTGTTGTGGGAAAAGAAGGAGATTGTAAATAGTTCTGAGACGCCAGCTGAAGGGTGGGGTATAAATCCAATTTCTTTTTCTTCTAAATGTTTCTACAAGCAGTTTCTAACCATAGCAGGCCCCCAGGATCTCTGTACTCCTCAGAGATAACTCTCCCTATTTGACTAAGTAGCAAATTTTCTTCTCCCACTAGAAGACCTTCTGTCTCCTTTCTTTGGCCTCAATGGGAGGTTTTGCCCACTTTCCAAACTTCCTTGCCATCTCTCCCCAATTTCTCTCTCTTTGTAAAAGTGCTCTCGGTCAGGGTTGAATTCTGAAACTGTCAGTACTCAACTGTTTTCAGCTAGGGCTGAAATCAGACTGCATCTCTCCTCAGCATCCAGTTCAAAAATCTTTCTCTGTTCAGCTGATGCTAACCAATCAGATCTCTTGGAACAGCCTGTCACTCAAGGCTCTCTGGCTCTGTGAAGAATTAACCTTTCATAATCCCTTCTGTTTACACAGCACTTCTAAGGCTTTAAAAGTGCAGTCCAACATGGCAGGGAAGTCTTTTTTATGATGTATGTATTTGTATATCTTTTTTGAAAGAACTGATTCTACAAAAGAAGGCTGAAAACATTAAATGCATTCAAGTTGGGGAACAAATAGCCAAAGATATATTTTGAAGAGCTCAGATTCTAAGGTCAGGTTTATTATGTAATTTAAAAAGAAATGCTGGTATTCAAAGTGCTAAAGAGCAACATTTTCTAGTTGTACAGTACAATCATTTCCACATTATCATGCACCTCAGGTATCCAAGAAAACATTCAGCAGATTACACTATTTTTTTCTGGATGAATTGATTCAAAATACTTTTTTGTTTTTTTGCTGCTTTAAGTTCTGCCTTCTGAGAATCTTCACCATTGTATTGATAGTTGCATAGTGACACTTGCAGGCTGCTTTCTCCTTTGGTAGAGGGCAGTTTTTCTGAGACCATGATTTTATGCCCCTGGGAATTCTGGTATCCAATTGACTCCTTCAGTCTTGGAAGGCAGACCAGTCTGTTTGCTTGCCATTGTGACAAGGGGCATAGTGAGTCAGGATTATTTCTATCCATCTAGGTCTGATTGATGTTTTGGTTGCACATAATAAAGAATACGGAATACATAAAATGATGTCGTCTTTTGCTGTAGCTGACCATGGAAAAATCCATTAACTTGCACCGGCTTCAGGATTGCAGCAAAAAGTCAGTTTGCTGTAGTGGTTAAGTGTGTGGACTCTTTTCTGGGAAAACCAGGTTTGATTCCCCACTCCACATGCAACTGCTGGAGCGACCTTGGGTCAGTCAAAACTCTCTCAGAGGGTGTTCTGGAAAGAGCAGTTTTCGTTAGAGCTTTCAGCCCCACCTACCTCACAGAGTGTCTGTTGTGGGGAGAGGAAGAGAAAGGAGATCATAAGACTTCAGATAGTGAAGGGCAGGGTATACATTCAACAGTGCACATGCCTTGTTTTACTGTAGCAAGACTTGAGCAAGAGCCTAACATAAAACCTGCTGGAAAAGAATTATTTGTTTCAGTATTGCCGATGACCTCTTTAAAAGGGAGTAACCACTTGATGGAGAATAAATCTTTCAGTGGCTGTTAGCCATTATAGCTAAATGAAATCTCCATGTTCACAGTCAGTCTCTGAACTATCATGTTCATCCCATCAGCTGCCCAGGAACAAGTACATAGTTGCACTTGCTACCTTCTGGGCTCTGCTGGCGAGCTTTTTGAGGCATCTGGATGTCAGCTGTTAAACAGAATGATGAGCTCAGTATGCAGTTCTTATTTGCTTATCTGATGATGTATAGTGTAATAATAATAATAATACTTTTTATTTGTATCCCACCCTCCCCGCCGGGGCAGGCTCAGGGCGGCTCACAACAATCTAGTGTAGTGGTTAGATTGCTGGACTCGGCCTACGGAAAGTTGGTTTTAAATCCCCAAGTACAAAAGACACACTGAATAATTACCCTGGGTTAGTTATTCTCTCTAATCCTGCCCTACCTCACATGTTCTTGTGTGGGTAAAATGGGAGAGACGGATATGAACCTGAGTTTTTTAGAGCAACAGTGGGATAAAAATTGTGATGGATAAGTTTTACACTCAGATAATCTCAGAGAAACCATTAGTAGCAGTCAGTATCATTCAGATGAACTGTGGCAAGAACGTGAGAACCAGTACTCTGTTCTGTCAAGTACATAGTAGATATCCTTACCCAGAATATTAGCCAAAATGGGCAATAAAGCCTCTTGATGTCAAAATTACTGCTGTGCAAAATGCCCCTCCCCAACATACTCTGCAGTGGAGTCCACAAGATTCTTTGCTTTAGTTCATCCTTTTCCTACTTAGCACACGAGGGGCTTGCTCTTCTCCAGATTCATGGGATGCTCTCAGTTTAATCTGCACTGATTGCTGCTGCAATCTTATTCCGGAAACTGATTCAGTTGCATTCCACAGAGCTTATTACAGAAGCCAAATTTTTGGTACTCTGGAATAGTTTTGCAAACACAGTTCCCAAAGAGAGAAGAAGTCTTTAATTCAACTTAGCCAGGCACTGGCCTTTCTCTGCATCTTTTATGATTGCTGGAGGTAGCAGAGGTCACTAAAGGCATGATGATTTTGTGCCTGTATCACAGCAGGGTGGATTAATGAAGTAATAATGTTATCCTTAGTTCTTACAGCTATTACAAATTCTGAGCGGGGAGCTTCTAAACCAAGCAGCAGTAATTAGAATATTTTATCAGCAAAGGAAGCTTTTAAATAGGCAATTTACTGACATATGTGTTTTTTATGGGAGCTTTGGAGCTCTGCTGACCACCTGGGAATTCTCGCCTCTGTTTCATCTATCTTTGTAAAAATGAAAAGAAACCATAAACATTTCTTTTCTTTTGAAACAGATGATTGGGCAGAGGGAACAGAAATAAGTTAAACTACCTCTCCAGTTGTTCCACTGCAGGGACATATGGGCTCCAGCCCATCAGTCTTTACCTGTGAAATGGGATAAGTCTCCACCTACGAAAGCAGGGTAACAGCTGCTTAAAATAAATAAATAAATACTTTGACTGGAAGGTGAAAATGTAAAGCACATGTCTCTATATTTATTGCACTGTATCATATAATTCCTGTAAAGAAGAATCAGGGAGTTCCTGTGCAATAACCACAGGGTTATTGCACAGTCATCCGCAAGGATAGCAGATGACTATACAGATTGTGCATGGCTGGGTTGTCATTTTCCAAATGTTCTCACAAATGCAGGAACTCAAGTCATGATCACTCAGGCAAAGCTCTCATATTCACAAGAGCTTGAATTAAAATGTAGCACCTCTGTCCATTATCCCTTCCTGCTGTACAAAGCAAGAATGTGGTGCTTACCCTTGTGCAAGAACAATGTTATGTTTGGAAAGATAGATCAAATATCTCCAAAAGAAGAAAGTAATTTGATGATACAGCAAGAAGATTGCTTTGCTGTAGCTCTGAGGTCCATATGTTTGATTGCTTCTCACTATCATCCTTCTGTCTTTTAATGTTATAAAATTATGAGTGGGGAGCCCACAAAGATGGGGAGGGGGTGTCCACTTAATCTCACTCCCTGATAGGAATGTAAAATTTAGGAGGTGACAAAGATGGGGATGTCAAATGCTAGATATTATCTCTTCCTGGAAAGGATAAGAA
Organism: Heteronotia binoei; assembly: GCF_032191835.1. NCBI lineage: Eukaryota > Metazoa > Chordata > Lepidosauria > Squamata > Gekkonidae > Heteronotia > Heteronotia binoei. The sequence goes on along the minus strand of NC_083227.1, from coordinate 82,029,584 downwards.
GAGAAGGTCTCACCCCCTGGACATCAGGGGGACAAGGTTCTTTGCTGTTGATTTCATCTGGAGGAAGGAACTCTCATACCTGGCCTTGATGGCTACCTGTTCCCGGTAGAGCTAACAAAGGACAAGTAATCTAGACAAAGACTCCAAGGTAATGGGAAGTTTTTTGAATGCTGTAATGTTTAAGCTTTAAGCTTAGACTAGGCATGTATATGGCTGAAGAACAGAGGACTGCATGTTGGCACCTTTTCTTTGAATTCTTTTGTTAATCTGTTGTTGTGAGGAATATTTGTGTGGGATTTTAAATGACAGTAGTTGCTATCTGTACCACATAGACCTCCATCATTCAAACATTCTATCTAAAATGGACATCAGAGGAAGGAAAACAGTTGGTTGCTAGACTGCTATTTCCCCAAGGGTGTGTAAGTATGGTAAGCTATCCCCGTGGTAGCAAGTCATTGGATAGTCAGAGATGTGGGAACGAAGTGGAGCCTTTGAACAGCAACATGATAGATAGGCTAGGAGTGCTGGTTCCCTTGGTCAGAATTTCCTAAATTGTCCAGCTGGTGGAAGAAGCACAAATATTCCTCCAATAGTTGGGTGGATTCAGGAGATGGAAATTGGGGATGACTGCTGAGTGCCTTGATGCCTCAGAAAACAGAAATAGAATGGGGCTCATGGGTCTGCAACATTAAGAGTTAGATATACAGCTGGGGACCTCTAATATGTGTAGGAGGTCCTCCCTTAGCCTTGTCTTTTGCCCTCCACCATACTGCTGCTGGGGCACATGCCCCCCAACTCCTGCAAGATTTATTATGTGGAACTCGCCAGTTATTTAAAAAGAATGGAGGTTGTTGGGGTGTATAAGTAGATTGAACTTGAGCTGTAAGCAAGAGATAATTTTACATGCTCTGAGCCACATGAGCATGATGTGCTGTGTCTACTTTCCACGTTAAGGCAGACAGGGCTTCTTTTTTTTTTAGCAGGAACACAAAGGAACACAGTCCTATCTGGCTTGGCATCAGGGTGTGTGGCCTAATATACAAATGAGTTCCTGCTGGGCTTTTTCTGCAAAAAAAGGCCCTGAAGGCAGGTGCTTTCAAATAATCACAACTCTGTAATGGTTGTGGTTTGGTTAGGACCCTGTGCAGTGTTTTCACATTGACTCATTGTGAAGTGATCCTAGGGATTCAAATCAGATTTTTCCTTCAGGTACAAAAAAGGATATTGCATTAATTTTGCCCTAGTCTTCTAATCACAGTTCATCTCTTAATGGCAGCTACCAAAGAGAAGGAAGACATTTTCCTGAGTTAGCTGGGGGCCTAGCTACATGTTACAGTACATTCCTAGGTAGGATTTACAGACGTTACTCAGAAGTGCCACAATCACAGGCATACAGGAGCCCAATTAAGATTGGGGACATGGTGCACAGAGAGGAAGCTTAAGTGAATCAAGTCATTAGGCCATGAGAAGCTCTGATACTGAAAGTAGTCATTCTGCAACATGTTGAAGCAGAATTTTGTTTGCCAGGGCCCTTAGATAAGGACAGAGAGCAGAGGCTTAGCAAATTATTATTTATTTATTTACTTCATTTATAATCTTCCTTTTTCTCTCTTGTGTGAACCTAAAGTGGTGTGCATAGTTCCCTGTCTTCCATTTTACCATTACAACAGCCTTGTCAGGTATGTTAGACTGAGAGTATGTGACTGGTCCACAGCTACTCAACAAGCTTCCATGGCAGTCTGGAGAGTCTCCCAGATTCCAGTCGAACACTTGACTACTCTAGATCCAGGTGGGTAGTTGTGTTGGTCTGAAGCAAGAGAATAAGGTTAGAATCCAGTAGCATCTTTAAGACCTACGAAGTTTTATTCAAGGTATAAGCTTTCATGTGTACACACATACTTTGTTGGTCTTAAAGGTGCTACTGGACTCTAACTTTACTATATTACACTGGTTCTTGACGGTATGTGTTCTCTTCATGTATAGGTAGGACTAATGTGCTGTTTTGAAGAGACAGTGTATGTCTCAGGGTACATTTGCACTTTTTTGGAAAGTAGCTAATTAAGCATGATCTTGGAGCCATTGTTTAATTTATAGACAGCTGAGACTCAAAAAAGTATCCAAAAGGGTAATCCCAATCACATTCCCCTATACTTTCTCCTATCTAAGTGGATGGCTGTCACTCTTCTATAGGGAGACAGCACTGCATTTCAGATCATCTCATGTACCTCTTTGCAGTCAGCAAAGAATGAATCTCCCCCGCACGCACACAAGCACCATGTCTCTGCAGGATCAGGTTCTCCTCTACCCAGCTTCAAGTGGGCAAAACCAACAGCCGTCCATACGTGTACATCCTCTGTTGTGGCCCCTACCTTGTGGAATAGTCTGCCTGATGAGGTTAAGAATGCTCCCACTCTCCTGGCTTTCTGTAAACTGTGCAAAACAGGAGGGAATTCAGGAGGGCATTTTTACACAGGTAATAAGGCTGTATTGTATGCCATGAAATGTTTCAGAAAAATGCTATGGTAAAGGAATGGACTGTGGCCTAAACTATAAGACTGTTGCTATAAGTACGGTCCTGCTATCTAATTTCTCCATCAATTTCAGCTTGGCTTCAGCTGTTTCAGATTTCTGCAGTCCAAGCTCTATTGCATTGTTTACTGGATGCCTCATTCCTGTTGATTTTACTCTTTTTCTGCTGCCTGCTCTCTTTTCCAGTGACTCTTGTCTTCTTATAATGTGACCAAAGTACAATAGCCTCAGTTTGGTCATTTTAGCTTCTAGAGAGAATTCAGGTTTGATTTTATAGAACCCACTTAATTGTCTTTTTGGCTGTCCACAATGCCTGTAGAACTCTGCTTCAACACCACATTTCAAATGAATCAGCTGTTTTCCTGTTGGTGTAGGGTAGGAATAATGTGGCTGAATTTGCTGCAGGGGCATGAGGCAGACTAGCCCTAATCTTAGTGAAAATGACTTCTGAGTAAACATGCATAGGACAGACCTGCAAATGCAAGACTGGAGGGAGAGGCCCATTTTGACCCAAGTGCAAAAATGTGAATGAAGAAAGATTCATTAGTGGATTGTTAGGAACTCTAGACTACATCTCATCAATACCAAAAAGTCATTTTGCAGATAGTGTCAAGCAGGTGTCAGCCACCCCATCTTTGTAGTCCAGTTGTTTAACTTTTATCGATCCTTCTATGGTGTACTTAATCTCGATCTTGGGTATTGTCTTGTTGCCTCTTGTCAAAAGCATTGGGGCATTTTTTAAAAACTGCATTTTGACATAACATCAAAATGATGCTGAAGTCAGTCATGAAAGCAGAAATCACCTGCAGTTTCCTTCACTTCATACACATACAAATTTGCCGTTTTCTCACAGTGTATGATGTTCCCATGGGGCTTGATGGAGCAGCATTGTCAAGCCAAGAAGCAGCTGGACCACACTAAGCTAAAAATAAAAAGACAATGAAGCGGCACATACAGCCTCTGCAGCTGACAGTGGAATGGATTCTCAGAAGACCTTCAGGCTTGAAGTATTGACTTACTCAGCATGTATTAGCTCCCCTCCATTATTTTTGGCAGCAGGCTGAGGCATCAGTTCCAAGTTTCCTACTGCAACTACTCGATCTGGAGAGCCTTTTATCCACTCACCTAGCCTGGGGAATGTGTAGATTTCAGACATAGATTCACACATTCCCCAATCCTTCACAGGTGAAAATTGGAGTTTTCCTTTGCGCACATATGTAGCAGTACATTTGGGATAGCCTGAGCTCATCTAGCAATGTGACTTTGTTCTGGTTGACTTTCTTCAGCTTTTAAAAATGCGTAAGTAGTGTATGCACAGTATTCTAGAGGAAATGGGCTCATAGAATACCATTTTCTTTGTAAAAAAAATGCAGTCAAATGCAATTGCATTCTTACCCATTCAAATCAAACACATTTTGATGTGCAAAAGACCAAATACCTTAAAACCAGGCAGTAAAGGAGTAAGCATTTCAAGATAAAAAGAGCAAATTGAAAAGCAAGCTCATTTTTATACAATGGAGGTAACATCCTTAAATAGTCGCAGTTGTAGAGAGTGTGTGGGTCAGGGGCAGGGCACATGCTTTGCAAGCAGAAGGTGTCCGGTTCAATCACTGGTCTCTCTAGCTAGGAGAAGGAGACATCAAGAAAGCCCTTTCTGTGCTTGAGACCCTGGAGGGCGCTTCCATTCATGATAAACAGTACTGTGCTAGAAGAACCGATAGTGTGACTCACTTCATATGTTCAATACCCTTGGTCAGTTCTACTGTCTGTTACTGGATTGAATGCCATTTCAAGCTACAGGAATGCATTATAAAGACGCTAAACCTTTGAACGTCTCACATGCCTGTTGCTTCTTGGAGTGGCATCCAGACACAAACGGGGAGCCACTGATCTTTCATTTCAAGATTTCCAAGGACAAAGATGAAAGGGTTTGTTTGTTTTTTAATACGATGCTTGATCTCTTATTTTAAAAAATTAAACCTGTTTTAATTCTTACCCTTTCCTGCAAACCTTGACTTCCTTCTCTTTGCAGAGATCTATGCACCCCACAGGAGGATTTCTCCTTTTCCAGTAGCCACAGTACAGCCAGGGGAGGAGGCTTTCAAGCAGTTTCTCTTTACTAACTGATTAAGAGCTGACTCTTCTTCCAAAGAACTGAAAGTTGTGTATGTGGTGTTTTCCCTTCCTTATAAAAGCATATTATCTATCCTCTCAATAATTCTCAGAGGCTGACAGATGGTAACTAGCAAAAGGAACCTAATGCACTTCACATAGCTGAGCAGGAATTTGAACTAGCGGCTCTCCACTCTCAGCTTGGCAGTCTGACCATTACATTACCCTATGCAGAAGTAGTTTCATGCATATTACAAACATTGCCCTGAGCAGTGAAAACATTATTCTGTAGGGATCAAAGGTAACAGAAGTGTTTTGATCTCAATAGCCATCTCACTGCATCTCAGCCTTGCTGAGTAGCCGCTCAGCCGCACATGATTGCAGGCCAGGGATTACAGCTCATGTTGTCATTGCTGGTTTTGCACAAGAACCAAATTTAAAAGGGTAAGGAGAAATATATAGTCTGTTTAAAAACCATAAAAATTGGGGTTTTCCCAAGTTGGTGAGAACATGGGTTATTGACAAAAATTGGTGACTGTCATGGACAAATAATTACAGATTGAGGGTATGGGACAGATTATACTCTGGTCCAAGAGGTAGGGGTTTTTTCTTGCTTCAATTACTGGATATGGAAAAGAATTCAGAAAGTTTAAAATTCATGTTACAGGGTTCCTTTTCTGAGTCAACTATGAAAAGGTGCACCTCTTTAATTTCATTCCACATGCTGAAATCTACATGGTGATATGCCTCTGTCCTCCTTAGAATATATGAGAAGAAACATTCTTTTGTGATGGGACATGATGGGCTTGTTAACACAGAAACACCTAGCCTTACCTGTCCAGGGATGTTAAGCAGGTTTGCAAGGTTGAAGGCTTTCAAGTGTAGGCCTAATTAAGCATTGTGTTCTCTTTGCTGGAAACATTTTTCTCTTGGCTCTGTTGGTTCATTGGTTACTTCTCCCGTCATGACTTCTCCATTAATAACTATGCAGGGTGTCCCAGAAAGCAGTCTTTAGTTGTGAAGTTTAAAAAAAAAAAGCATTGGGATTACTTAGGTCCCTGAAAAATGCTTTAAGGTGCACATGATAAAAACACTTTTTTGGGGAAAGAGTGGTTGTTTGACACTAATTCTGATAATGATTGCCGGCTGGATCCTTGGACCAATTAAGCCATATTCTGGAAGAGAAGTAGGGAAGGCTGCTCCCCCTGAGAAGGTTTGCCTGACACTTCAAGAGCTGCAACTCTAGTAAGAGCAAATACACACTGGACACTGAGGGGATCTCCCCCCCCCCTCAAATACACACGCTGTTCCTTTAATTCAGCTTGCCAGTAGCTTCTATTTCACAGAACAGCCAAGACAAGGTCTGCTGTGGAGCTGGCCTGTTTTAACAACAGCAGTGGGGGGAAAAGAAATGACAGATTGTTAAGTCTGGCTGGCCTCCTAGTGTGCTTTGTAATTATTCTGCTTTCAAGCATGCATATAGAGGGGAAAGTCACGGGATTGTTCTACAAGGTAACCGACCGCATTTCCAGCTATTCCTTGGACTTAGTCATCCCTTCTTTTGGCTCTTGCACAAGAGTGCCCTGAAGGTAGACCCCCAGATACCTGTAAAATGGCAGAATGCAACAAAAAGGGGAGAGGGAGCACTGCCTTTGAAGGCACAAAGGCTTTCTACCATGCTGTACTATGTGTACAGTATCATGGCTCCCAGTGCCAAAATCAGAGGGTTATACACTCCTTATTAGTGAAGAAGGGTTTTGAAAAGGATGGAAGAGGAAGGCAAAATAAGGTTAAACCTATTTCCCACAATGTTGCTCTGGTTTCCAGGAGAAAGAGAGGTCACAAATAGGATATGATTTCACAGGAACATTTAATTGAAAAATAAAGTTGAGAGGTAGAGTTCAGACATTCAGCTCTTACTCTTCTGCTAGTTTGGCCTAAAGATCTCTGCTTGAAGCAGATGAACATATAGGGCGTTTTCGCACTGACCTTAATCGGCAGCGACATCCCTCTTCACCGCGCAGGATCTGCGCGGATTTCGCACCAATTGCTGCGGAGCACCCGGAAGAGCCGCAAAGTCCCGCGGCTTTTGCGGCGCAAACCCAAGAAATGTGCCTATATTGGAGGAATACACTAATGTAATGTAATGTAAAATTTTATTTATATCCCGCCCTCCCCCGCCGAAGCAGGCTCAGGGCGGCTAACAGCATTTCAAGTAAACAATACAATAATAAAAACATTAAATTCACATTAAAAATTCACATTAAAACCAGTCAATAGTCAATAATTAATTAAAACATTCCTAAATTAACACTGGCGGTAAACATTATTAATCTGGCGGTAAACATTAATTCAGTTATTGGTGAACGCCTGTTTGAAGAGGGCGGTCTTGCAGGCCCTGCGGAACTGGTCTAAGTTCCGCAGGGCCCGCACCTCCTCTGGGAGTTGGTTCCAGAGTTGTGGGGCCGCAACGGAAAAGGCCCGAGTGCGGGTGCTTTGAAGTTTAACTTCTTTTGGCCCAGGGATATTCAGTCTGCTTTTCCCCACTGACCTCAGTGCTCTCTGGGGCTCATATGGGGAGAGACGGTCCCTCAGGTAGGTCGGTCCTTGGCCATATAGGGCTTTAAAGGTTATGACCAGCACTTTGTACTGGATCCGGTATACGATTGGCAGCCAGTGCAGTCCGCGCAGCCCCGGCCGTATATGTTCCCGTCTTGGGAGACCAAGTAACAGCCTGGCCGCCGCGTTCTGCACTAGCTGCAGCTCCCGGGTCCGGTACAGAGGTAAATCCTTTTATTTAGCTTCCTGTTGACTATGCGCGTTTTCGCACTGACCTTAATCGGCAGCGACGTCCCTCTTCACCGTGCAGGATCTGCGCAGATTTCACACCAATTGCTGCGGAGCACCCGGAAGAGCCGCAAAGTCCCGCGGCTTTTGCAGCGCAAATGGAAACTGGTTTTGGGCGGTTTCCATTTGCGCCGCAAAAGCCGCGGGACTTTGCGGCTCTTCCGGGCGCTCCGCAGCAATTGGTGTGAAATCCGCGCAGATCCTGTGCGGTGAAGAGGGACGTCGCTGCCGATTAAGGTCAGTGCGAAAACGCCCATAGTCAACAGGAAGCTAAATAAAAGGATTGTATGAAGAAGAATCCAGAGTTTGGGCTTTTAGTGTATTCCTCCAATATAGGCACATTTCTTGGGTTTGTAGCTCTCTTGTCACTGGGGTTGTCATCTTGCAGTCTGGACAGATACACTTTCCACTAGGCTATGGGACCTGCATAGCACCTCTCAGGAAGGTCCAGTGCTGGATTAAACCCTATGGAGGCCCGTAGGCTGTCAAAATTTCAGGGAGCTCCTCACAAGTTATCTCAGAGTTGGAGTGCCCACCTCACTGCCTGCGGTCCCCGCTGCAGTCTGCAGGCACCTTCTCAAAAGTCCTGTTGACAAAGCTGTGAGGGAGAGGCAGAGAGAGGCAAACTTGGTGACCATGCCAGCAGCAGCCGCACCAAGCAAGTTGGGCAAAGAGGAGCTCAGTTGCTGACTGTGCCTGCAGGCTGGGAGGGCTACAAACGGGAAAAGCTGGGTGGGGGGAACCAGCCCAAGGCCCCTAAAGGCATGGGGACCCATAGGCCAGTGCCTACTTGGCCTAATTGTTAATCTGGCCCTGAAGGTTCCCAGGGCTGGGATGCCTGCCTGTGCTGCATGGATGTGGGATTGGAAGGGGGGGAGTAAATGACAAGAGTGGGTATGCTGTGACCTGGGTGCTAACATGTGTGTCTCCTGTAGCCAAGGTTTTGGTCTAATCCTGCCACCCTGCCTTATCTCATCTAAAATTCTTATTGCCACCAAGCCTCTCTCCTTCCACTGTTCTGAAGCAAGTCTTCATCTTAGGGAGGCCAGTTTGTATCCTATTTTCTGCTTGCGTTCCTCTCCTTCCATTGTGGAGATGGACCACCGCTGTGGAGCGGGCATTCCTCAGGTGCTCAGCACTTCTGCTCACACAGTGCCAATATCTTCCAAGGAGTCAAAAAGTGCCTAGCATGACGTGAATGTGCTCCTCAGTGGAGAACCAGCTCTGCAAGAGACAAAGTGGAGTGCAAGCAGAAACAAGGTATAGGGTGTATATCTTCCATGGGTAGGGTATGAGCCCATACCTTGTCTCTTGTCACTGCTTTGTCTCTTTCTCCCAAAAGTACCAGCTGGCTGATGGTGCTGTCTTCTGCGACCTTGCAGCTCTGGTGTGCATTCTTTCCTGTTCAAGTGTTGTCTGACTGAGGTGTGGGCTGTGTGCACATGATGTCACAGCCCAAATATGATTTCATTATTCATGTGTCTCTCAGGCAGATCATAATTCTCAGAGGCAGAGAATCTAAGCCAGAAAACAAACAGAAGTGGTTTCCCTTGCTGTTGCTGTCTGTAAATGTGCAATCTGGGCTTCTCGGCTGATTCGGCCTTAGGTGCCAAGGGGAGGCCTTCCAAAGTACCACTCACCATGAAACAAGTGTAACAGCCGCAAGTGGAGATTTGCAGGTTAAAGAAAAGAACTGTCAAGGATTAAAAAGCCTTGACTTTCTTTTCCAGTGGAAAATCTAACAGGCCTTGCAGCAGAGAACTATAATTAAGCAGCACTCTGCACGATCACAATAGAGAGCCAGATTTTGCTTTCAGTTACTTGGGCTGTGATTACTGAAGTATTGTGGATAATAATTTAGGACTAGTAGTCACCTGCTAAGGTTGCCATTGATCAGGCAGAATTGCTGATGTGCCCTTAAGATCTTGGTCTGCAATGAAGCTTTTCACATTATGATACTAGCATTATCACCTGCTATTAATATCTGAAGCTCATTATGGGCATAGGAACAAGAGTAAGCAGAGGGGGCCCATGGCTGCTTTGCTGGCCTTGGCTCTTCCCTCCACTCCCCTCCTGCTGCCACCAACCTGGCTTAGGTGATTAAATCAGAGGCTGGTTATTTAAAGTTTCTAACCTAGAAACATATCACGGTGTGAGTTATTTTCTGTGTGCACCATTTTCACTGCATGCTCAAGTCTTACTTTTATAGATCCAGGAGGCTTTTAAAAGGCCAACAGGTGTTCCTGAAATCATGATCGTTTAATTTGTCTTGGTATTTGTGTTTTTCTATGCCTGGGAGATGCACGTTATTTTTTCTCCCAGAGGCATAGCAACCATGCTTTCATTGCAGGGTTATGGCTTCTCTCACACTGGAGAACAGTGGATGTGGCATTTCTATGAGTGCAGTAAAGTTAATGTTGGAAGGTGGAGGATGTAATGGTGTATGGCATCACACAGGTAAAGGCAAGTAAAACATTTTTGTCCATTAAAGTAGACTACATTTTTCTTCAGAATGCACCTGCCAACCATTCTCCCATGGAGGGGTTGGATCTTCTGGTTTTGCTTTCATTTTGGTCAGTTTCACCTCTGTTGGCACTTACTAAACAAGGTTCTTGACCATTGAGGCTGTCCCCCCTCGGTGTTTGCTGCATCATAGCCATTCTTTTTGAGCAATAATTTGCATTTTGCAAAATCCTTTTAAGAGAGATCAGCTATGTTGCAAAACACTGTGGATGTAATCCAGTCCAAATTAAACACTTGTACTTTTTGTATGGTGTTGAGAAAGCGGTTAGAGGGAACTTTTTATCTGTTTCCTCAAATACTAAAATGTTGAGATACTGAGTAAGGTTGATAGGTAGTAGTCTCACAGACAAAAGCAAAGTACTTCTTCATGAGACGCATAACTGACTTGTGGGACTCAATGACACAGGATGTAGTGATGTTCTCTAGTTTAGATGACCTAAGAAAAGGATTAGTCAGACTCATAGAGCACAGATCCATGGTTACTCACTATGATGACTAAATGAAATCTCAGTGAATACCAGTAGTGAGAGAAGGCAACAAAGGCAGAGCTTATAGCTTTCCAGGACATCTGGTTGGCCACCGTGAGAATAGGAAGCTGAACCAGATGGATCTTTGGACTAATTTAACAGGACTCTTCATACTCATTGAATTTAATTTAAATCCACAAGGCTTGAAAGTGCTCAGCTTTGCCAGAATGGTGCTCCTTGCAGCTCTTTTGCTTAGATTGGGAGAGATTGCTCTTGGACCTTGAAAAAATGCAGAATTTGGACTGCAAAAAAAGTCTTAATGGGTTTAGCAGGTATGCAAATAAGATCTTTGTTTACAGGAAGATGGAAGCATCCTTCCCTTTAATGCTACAGATAAAAGCTGAAGGCAACCTTTTTGTCATTGCATAATAGGGGAAAGAGACTCAAAAGGAGCTTTCCAAATAACATGCCCAGTATCCTTGTAACTACCGATTCTGAGAAAAATAGTTTTGAAGGACTTGTCTCCTCAGAAGTGACTACAAACATCACACAGAAGCTACCTTTCCTGCTTTTATATCACTGAAAACCGTAACTCAGTAATTGGTAAATGGATATCTTTTGTTTTCCCATAGAAGTAGGCCAAGTTAAAAGTATCCCCTTACTGTGTCTGTATCTCATTCTCAAGTACCTAAGTTGCAGTAATTCTGTGTACGTAATACAGAAGAGCTGCAGCTTTTCCAGTTCTATTTAAAGGAAAACATAGATTAAAAGTGTGCATGCCCAATGGTTTTGCTACGGTTGGATCCTGAGATTAAAAAGGAAAGCATCCATTGCATTATTTACAAAAAGCCCAGTCCTTATCCCAGTTGCAGTATTATAAATCAACAGTCTTTCTAATGAATAAGTGCATATTAATGTAAAATGAATGTGAGTACATAGGGTGACTATAAGCAAAAAAAAAAAAAAAAGCCTGTGTACCTTTAACAGCAGTGTAAAGGGGGGGAGTTGGAGCACATGCAGCTTTGTTACTCCAGCATGAAGGCTGTACCTGTCCTCTTCTTTGCAACAAGGTTAAATAGGCCAGAGCCTGTGTTTCTTCATACTTTTTTGCAAGAAGAAAAGCAGATCAGCATGTCACATAGTTATTTTTTGGATCCTCACTTGTAAAAACTCAAAGATCTCTTTACTGCAGTGGTTCTTATAGTATTTTGTCAAGACTCAGCTATCCTGGCATGTGGATCCATGCTATGGTTAGCTTGACCCTCGACTATTGCAAGGGACTCTAGATCAGTGGTTCCCAACCTTTTTGGCACCAGGGACCAGTTTTGTGGAAGACAATTTTTCCAGAGACCGGGGGTGGGGGGTGGGCAATGGTTTTGGGATGATACAATTGTGCACTCTATTTCTTTTAGTTTGGCATAGTGGTTAAGTGTGCAGACTCTTATCTGGAAGAACTGGGTTTGATTCCCCACTCCTCCACTTGCAGCTGCTGGCATGGCCTTGGGTAAGCCATAGCTCTCACAGAGTTGTCCTTGAAGGGGCAGCTTCTGGGAGAGCTCTCTCAGCCCCATCCACTTCACAGGGTATATATTGAGGGAGAGGAAGGTAAATGAGATTGTGAGCCGCTCTGAGACTCTGAAATTTGGAGTGGGGGGGGCATGATATAAATCCAATGTCGTCTTATTATTATTGTTACTACATTGTGATATATAATGGAATAATTATACAATTCACGGCGCGGTAGCTAACAGACTATGGTCTGGTATTGGTCCAAGGACCAGGGGTTGGGGACCCCCGCTTTAGATTGGTCTGTTCCTAAAGACAACATGGAAACTCTGGTTGGTACAGAACACTGCAGCCTGGGTCTGATCAGGCGCTTGGCAGACTATGAATGTCACATCTTTCCTGCAGACAACTGGTTGCTGTTCATAGGTAGCTGATCAGTTACCTGGTTCAGGTCAAGATTCTGATTATTCTACAAAGCCCTTGTGACGGAATGCCCTCCCCGCCCTCGAGTTTCAAAAGTGTTATTATTTGTCTCTTCTCTCTGAAAGAGAAGGAAGCTAGTTCAGTTGTCAGCCATAGTTATGCAGATGACACAGCTCGCAAAGGAACTGAGGGATTTGGTGTCAGCAATCTCCAGGTGACTCCTGGAGATTTCCCAGAATGCCTTTAAGGAGGGATCTCAGGATACATTTGGGGACCTGGGCAGACCAAGTAACAAGGGGTGGAAAGTGATGTAAAATGGGTAGAGTCAGAGGTTCATTAAAAGTGATTGCCGCAAAGAGGGGAGGGTCTCTTGGAACTCGACCTTGGAAGAGGACAGACTGCTATGCTTTGGCCAGCAGCCATATTTGACCATGTGGTTTGGCCTGGCTGGATGCAGGAAGCCTGAAGCAATGAGGTTATCTTTAGAACCTTTGGTAACTTAGTAAGTTTAGGATTGCCTGCTCTACTTCAACAACTTCTAGGGCATGTTTTTACACCAGAGAGAGAAGAAATGCAATGAAAACCAACTTTTATTTGATCTTCTGTCATTGAGCATGTGCTTGTATTATGCCTGTAACCTTTTTCTCTTTTTAATAAACATTTTACTATTTTGAATGCTGGCAGTAAAGTTCAGAACCACAGAGTTTGTCAGCAGCCTTCGACCATGCTACTTTAAGAGGGGAGTCCTGGAAAGGGGGAAGGCATACAGCTGGTAGGGGTCTCCCAAAGAAGGACTTTGGTCTCTATGATAACCAGGAGCTGGGTAGCAGATAACCTTGAGGCCAGGACTGAGAACTGGAAAGGGCGATTGAGAGTCCTGTTCCTCTCAGTCGGAATCCCTAAACTAAGCAGGTGGTGGCAGCATGCCCTAAAGGCAGATAGCAGAACAGCACCCTCCAAGAAGGGCCACCAGCCCAGGGGAGAACTGACAGAATCGGGTCTGAAAGTCAAGTCAGGCAGGTTCCATCAGAGACCTAAATGGTCTTTGTTCCACACACCTGTAGAACTGCCTTTCCTGCTGTGCTCTGCCATTCATCTGAGTAGTTTCATTCATCTGAGTCGAGTTTTCTGAAGGTACCACCCTGCAAATGGTAAGATTAGCAGTCACCTGTCCACACGTATTTTCTGTGATGGCTTCCATCTTGTGGAAAGGCCTGCCTAAGGAGATCAGAAAGGCTCCCTTGTACTTCTGTCGTTTTGCAAACTCTGTAAAACAGAATTGTTTAGGAGGAAATTTCTGTAAATGGATTAGAACTGTAATATAATAGAATGGCACAGGAGGTCACTTTATAAGGGATATTTTTTGTTGCTTTGTATGCATCTGTTGGGGATAAGTTGCACAATCATAGAAGTGTGGTATCACATGCAGTAAATAAACTCCCAAGTGAGTATATTGCAAAAAGGTGAACCTTTTACATTTACTGAGATAGATTCACATCCATGTTGCAGTTGAAGGGGCACAAGAAGAAAAGAAGTCAGAAGCGACACGGTTAGGCAAAGAAAGGCAACCAATTCATTAAGATAACACATCTAGAGCAATTTAGCACTCCCCCCATGTCTATTCATGCTGAGTTGCCACAGCCCAACAGTGTCACTTTCTTTTTATTGCAATCTTCTCATTTTGTAACTCACTTTCTCTCTGTGCCCCAAAGTGTACTCTTTCTTCTTCCTCTGACCATCCAGTCCTGTTAATTCTTTATGCCACAGTGTATTCTTTTGCCCCCTAGCACATGAACAAGGGTCTGGGCTGTATCATCACTGCAGATAGCGGATTGCATGCAAAACAATTCCCTCTACAAAAAAGACTAGCATTTCAGGGAAAACTCAACTCACCGTTTTTCTCTCTGCATCTCATTCTCTCATCTCTGCCCATGCTGTATTGGTAGCAGATGTTTGTAATTCTCTCCGGGGCTACTGAGAGTTAGGGGCTGTAATTAGCCTTCAGCCTTACATTGTGAAGAGGGAGAAGCAGCAAGCAGGTGTGTTTATGGAAGGTCTGGAGAACTGTGGATAAAGGAGAAGTGATTTAGCCCTGCCACGTGTCACTGGATCATTATGAGGCTGCTCCATTTATCAGAAATGCTCTAGTTTCTAAGGTGTGAATAGGTGAACCTTCCTGGACTTGCAGTGTTGGAGTTGCAGTGATGTACATTATCTGAAGATGCAGTTAAGAGTTTGGGAATTTTATATCTTCAGAAAGGAAAGGTATAGGATAGCTCTCATTATAGTATATCCATGTTTAATAACGTGGGTGTATAGATCCTCCTGCTATTGGCTACATTTGTTTTTCCTCTGGACAGTACTTAGTTGCATATAATTAAATTTTAAAGCCTTAGAATGGGAAAGAAATGAACTATTTAAATATTGTGTCCTTATGGTAGGCTACCGTTCAGAAAATCTAATGTCTTTTCTTGGACTGTAATTTATACAAAAGTATAAATCCCCCCCCCTTTTTCCTGTTTATGAAAATGGTGTTTCTCCATAGCAACAGCATTTCATCAACACAATTAATTAACTGGTTTCTCTATTGCTTGCTTATCAAGAATGTCTGGTTTGAAAGGCTGCTTTTCTTTTCTTTTTTACATGGCGCAGAAGTTGGTGACTTCTGTAGATTCATTAATGTATCTGGAGGCATTTGCCCTTTTTTTGGAAAGAAAGAGGGTAGTCTAAAATCTGATCCTGTAGGGATCTGAAGTAAATACTGGACTTGCTGAAAACATGTGATAAAAAAATACAACTGGATCCCTATTAATAAGCAAGAAAGTGCAATTATAAAGGCATATATATCTAACAGTATAATCCTTAAGAGAGTTATACTGTACTAAGTATATTAAAGAACGTAACTCTGTTTGGCATTGCACCACATAGGCTACAAACTGCCTCCTATGTACTGGCTTGCAGGTTCCAAGTAACAGGTGCCAGAAGTCAGGCAAGGTAGGGTTGTTCAGTCCAAGACAAGGGGTCCAGAAGTCAGGCAAGTCAGTCTGTGGTTTAGCATCTATTGTACTCATTGCATCCACACCTAGCCTCTTTTGGCAAGTTCTTATAGCCCCATGCCTAAGGGTCATGATTGCAGCCAGCTGCTCAGAAGCAATCTTATCAGCAAGCAGCTGGTGTCAGGTCAAGAGGCATGACTTTGCCGTCTTGTCTGTAGCTCTGTTCTCAGCCTCCATCTGTAGTGCTCTATGGCTGTGGATGATACTAGTGGGCTGGGAATGGCCAACTGAAGTTCACCTGCTGAATCAGGGCTGGAGGATGTTGGTGGCTCTGCACCAGCTGTTGGTTGCGAATCCTGACAAACCTGCTGCTCATTTTCCTGCTGGTCAACTTCTCTTAAATCAAGGCTGGTTACACGGGGCTTCTTTTCTCCTGAGGAGTCCTTGCAATCATTGAGCCCTGGCTGACCCATGACACCATTTATTCTATACAAACCCATATGTGATACAATGGTCTGGCTAATAAAGTATTACAGTGAAATCTGTAAGCCAAAATGCCCTCAAAACGAGATTGGGGAATTGTCAGGTGGGCACCTGGCTTAGTCAGGATCTTTTTACCTGTGTATACAGGATTCCACGCCCAGAAAGTAATGCTTAAAAATATTAGGGACTCCAATTAAGTAAAACAGTTAGAATTTATTAAGAAAAATATAGGCTTCCATACAAGATAAAATACTCATAAAATCATACATACAGTCATAAGAAAAATAGATAGAGAGATAGGGGAACACATAGGTAGACAAAAAAGGTAATATTTACCAATCATAGTCTTTGAGGAAGGCTCCAATGGTGACGAGCGAGGAAGTGGGAGAAGGGACCCAAAACTGATCAGGAATCGGGGATGCAGAGACGTTTTTACTTGGATTACAATTAGAAAAATACCCAAAAGAAGACAGGACTTTAATTTGGTACCTGTTATCAGCTGCTAGGACTTTGTACGCGCAGCTTTGGAAGCAAGAAAAAATACCAGAGAAATGGGAATGGACCATGAAAGTTTTATCGTGGTGTGAAATGGACAAATTAACCAGAACACTAAGAGACTATGATTTAGAGATATTCAAAAGGGAGTGGAGAAAATTTAAAGGATATATGGAGAAAACTTGGAAAGTAAAGAAATATTGGACATTTTTTTAGTTGTAAGAATATATATATGGAACTTTGAGCAGTCAGAAGTGCCTTTAGTATGGATTTGAACTTATAACCTCAGGGAAGTCAACATTGGAGGGAGGGGGGATGGAAATGTCATATGGGTTAATGTGAAAAAAGAAAAAATTAAGAAATAGATAAGCTTTGTAACCATATGCTACCAATAAATTGTTTAAAACAAAAACAAAAACAAAAAAAAGGAATCGGGGATGGATCTATGCAGCGGAATTGGGATACTGATAGAAGCACACCTGTGGGTAGCTAGTCCACAGATTATAAGGACTCTCCTGAGCCCTTAGGGGATGGGAGGTACGAGGGAGGAGGAAGGTGGTCAGCTAATGCATGACCTCCCAAAAAGGGGAGGTTTCGCACTGACCATAAGGGCTGGATTACTGCGACAACCAATAGAAAGTTCATTGGTGGCACCTAATTGGGTGCCCATTCTTGACCAATGGACTGGCTTCGATCCTGGATACCTGAGTGAACTTTCAGGTTGAAATGGATCATGGGGAGGCTCCAAAATGACAGTTGGTGAGAAGAATAGAAGAGATTACTGGGCAGGGAGATACTTGAGACTATTAGATTTATCTGAAAGGGTGACAATAGAGAGTCAAATCATGGCCTAGGTAACACCCAGTTTACACAAAGGAACTTGGCTCTGGCCGAAGATGGTCTTCCTCTTCTTCTGTCTTCTCCTTGGCACTAGTCTTTGTCCTGAGTTCCGTCAAACAAAGAAAGTGGCAGTTGGATGATTAACCACTCCTGGGGTGGGTAGGTTGCTTGCAGGCACGGGTGACATATGGTGTGTATGTGAGCTGTTCGCTTCGCTGGAATGGAGTCAAGCCTGGTAGGAAGATGGCTGCGTGTGATGTTAGCCCTCCACGGTGGATTCCATGGTCAGCGCTTCAAAACCGTTTACCTGGATAGCTCCTGGTGGCGCAGTCTCTTCCGCTCCCTGGCTGGGATGGACGTCATACAGAACGACGGGAAGCCATCCGTTCTCCTGGTAGGCACTCTTGTACCAGTGTTGAGTGCCTTCATAGCGTTATGGCTGCTAGTACTGCATAAGTCCCTTTCGCTCCTGGATAGGTTGACTCACACTCTCTGGCCAGACGTGTGCGAGTCACTTCTCCAGGTGCTCTGGCAACCAAGCTGGTGATTACGATGTTCTGTAAGGGGGTTTTTTCCTCACAAATCTATGTTGTTCAATACTTTGTTATCCGAACAACTTGGTTAACAGACATCTGTCCTAGATAGCAATGTAAATCCTCCTCCAGTTAACCAGAAAAATTCCATCTAGCATCCTTTTCTGGTGCTTTCAGAAGTCAAGCTTGTAAACTCACAGTCTGGTGATAGAAGACCCATGCTGTATTGCCAGTAATTGAGGGGAGGAGGGTGGAAGGCTCACTGCTGGCAATCCACTCCCTCACTTAGTGGAGAAGCTTCTAAGAAAGGCAAGTGGTGAGCTAGAGCTTTTGCCAGCACTGCAGCTTTAAGATGGCATAGAGCATGGTGGGATTACCTGAGCGGTAGTGAGCCATCCCAAGATGAGCCATGCTGGGCAAAAAATTCCCCCTACCCCCACAATATAAGCAAGGTCACCCCATGTCTCAACAGGGGGTGGGCTCCTTCCTTTGCATGATGTCGAAGAGTAAAGTAAGATAAAGTTAGTCTGTCAAAGTATCTTATTTGCTTTATATAAACAGCAGATACACTACTTTAGTAATATTTCAATTGTCTTCATTTCTGAAGTCAGTGAATAGTTTTGCAATCACTAGAGCGAAACTCTGTTCAGCAGCACACTTGATTAATGGGCAATCCCATCCCTGAGGGTACTGGATAACAAAGTTTTTACTGTAATATTATTTATATATCACCTTTCCCTCCAAAATGGATCCACTCTGTGACTTCCAAAAGATCCTACACCTGCCTGTAAAATAAAAAGACAAAAATTAATGCACAGCTTATTTCAAATAGTATTGTTTACTGTATTCTGTGCCATACAGAAAATTTATGGGTCTGGTTACAGAATTCCTAGAACTGTCTAATCAACATTGTTAACAGTAAGTTAATTTGAAAAAGTCTGCTGATCTGAACAAAATGTTTATGAACACAAATAATCGATCACCTTACTTTTGCATCAGTCCCTCAGTCTTATAATTTTAAATGATAAATGAGAAGACTTGGTGTTATGAGATCAGTAGCTGAAGCAGTTCCTAGCTGAACATCTAAAGCTAGGATCTGCCCATAGTTTCTTTTTCTTTTGCTATCAAGTCACATATGGCAGGTATGACAAGACTTATGGCAACTTCCTAGGGCTTTCAAGGAAAGAGATATTCAGAGGTGGTTTGCCATTGCCTGCCTTGGTGGTCTCACATCCAAATATCAGCCTGGCCCACCCCTGCTTAGCTTCTGAGACTGACAAGGCTAGCCTGGGCTATCCAAGTCAAGGCAGTTTCACATCCAACATGACAAATTATGGTGCTCCAAAATGCTTCTGAGCCAGAACTGATCATGCCAATGATGAAGCCTATGGCATTCTGAGATGTTTGTGTGTCCAGGGAATTCCCTTGAGGAACGATACATGCTTATAGCAGAGGTAGATGCAAATTACTGTGTTCCATTATATTCTTACAACCTGATGCATAATGTCCTTGTACGTATGCAAACTGAGTTACAAAAATGGAGCTCCCCAGTTAGCAAGACTTTTCCCATTGTCATATCACTAAAAGAGACAGTTCCATGCACACTGATGGCTGTACACATAAAGTTGTCCTGTCATCACCCTGGCAGCCATGTTGGTCTGAAGCAGTAGAACAAATTTTGAGTCCATTGGCACCTTTTAAGACCAACACAATTTTATTCAAGGTATGAGCTTTTGTGTGCACTTTGTTGGTCTTAAAGGTGTTTTCATCACCCTGTCACCTCCTATTTTACCCTCTTTTACACCTGCAGTATCACTATTAATGGATCCATCTCCTTGACATTGTCCATCTTCAGCCTGTGCTTGATAACATGCTACTTCTGTGGTCTTAACAGGACATAAGGCAGACCCTCACAGAGCTGGAGTGGATTTGCACAGAGTTGCAGACTTGAAACTCAAAAAAAATATTGTTGTAACACTAGGAAGTCTTAGCAGATGATGAAACAGAGTCTGTTGGGAACCGTATCTCTTGTATAAAATCTGGCTGCATTTATTCAACATACTGGCTACATGGCAGTGTTTTTACTGATATGAGCCTCTGAATTGGGTAGTCATGACAGAGGGAGTGTTTTGAGGAGGATTTTGGCACTGTTTGCATAAGAAAGAAGTGCAAAACATTGAGGTTGGCACAGGAGTGATCAAAGGCAACCCTGTGCTCCAGCTCTCTTTCACATCTTGGGCTGTAGTCAGGAATCGCTTTAATGGATACATTTATATTTATTTGAATTTCTAGCCCTCCCTCCCCTGCACAGCAGGGCTCAGTTACAGTAATAATTATACAACAAATGTAAATTATTAAAACATAATTACAATATTAAAAGCTATAATAGACCAAATGGTGATCAAACACAATTAATAGATGTTCCTAAGAAGACTATCTGTATGAGTGCTTAGAATAAAAACTAGATCCTGGGCAAATGGGCAAGAGCCACAGACAACAGCATAGGGTAAATGATGCCAGGCAAAGTGAAGGGAGGGGCATGATATAAATAGACTTTTGCCACCTCAGTCATAGGCCTGCTGGCACATCTCCATTTTACAGGCCCTGTAACAAGTACCACAAGGTCCTGATGCCACTTGGGAGGGTGTTTCACCAGGCCAGAGCCAGAGCCAAAAAACTCTGGATCTCACAGATGTTGATCTACAGACATACTGAGAGAGACAATGCTGGAGATACATTGGTCCCAGACCACACAGGGTTTTAAAGCTTAATACCATAATCTTGAATTTGATCCTGTATTCAGCTGGAAGCAAGTGCTGCTGGCCAAGGTCTGTGATCCTAATTTGCTGGCCTTGTACATGTGCTTCACTCACCACTGTTCTCTTCCTTCCTCTTCTTGCGCATAAGATCCTGATTAGAAATTAGCTTAGTTCACTTGGGATTTATGGGTGCACACATCAAACCTAGTCTCCCCCCGCCCCCCCAAAAGCAACCCTGTGGTTCTAAGCTTGGATAAAATTCTGATTTAGAATCCCAGGTTGTGGAGAGAGGGGGATGGGGCATGGGACTTAACTCCAGTGAATCCATGAACCTGCATTTGGAAATTCAGGTAACTGAAATTTGTTTCTAAGCTGGGTTCTCCATGTGGAATGAGACATGTGAGCCCAGCAATAAGCCATGTGCATATACATTGTGGCTTAATATTGGTTAAAACAATATCTGAATGCAACCTCCAGTATGTCTTCTAAAACACTGGAAGAAGACAGATGACTGTGTTTTCTCTGGCATAAAGCTATTTAAAACATGCTCAGGTTCTGCAATATAAGTGTACTGCAAAAGGATCCTCCAGTGTGCCTCTGGAGCAACCTTCCCCATCTCTTCAAGAAAAAGAAGTCTTTAAATGTCAGCTTATAGCAGTTTCTTTTAAGGAAAGACACTTTCAAATGGGTTGTACAGAACTCTCAATTCAGGGTGAATGAAAGCTCACAGAAGAGCTGGAAATGGATTTGTTGTTGTTGAAAAAAATGGAAATGTTTTCTAGCTAAACAAGCTGCTGTTTGGGACTTAGTAGCATGTGTGTGATGAAAAGCACAGCAACACACTCCAAGAACCAGCAGTGTAAGAATGCATGTTGTGGTGATCAGCAGGTATGCAGAACAGTGTTCTGGTTTGTTTAAAAATATATATATTGAGCTATGTTTTCTTTTAAACAAGGAAAGTATATTTCCAGTATCCCTAAAGCAAAATTATTTTTGCATTACACCACCACAGGGACTTGATTGCCATCCTAAGAAGTTCTAGGATGACTTTGAGATTGTGTTCTCAGCATAGTTCCATTCCTCAGGCAAACAGTTGGTTTCTTTTGACTAGAAATGCTTCAGATCAAGTGTGTATCTTTGCATGGGCTGTAGTCACACTCTGGTCTTGCTAACTGGGCTGTCAGCTTTCTCATCTGCTGATCTGTGCCTTCCCTGCATCTTTCCCTCAAACCTTCTAACTGAAACCCTTGTCTGTAATCAGCTCTGGGTTTATGTTGACTGTCCATGTTACTGTGATGTACGGTTACTTCCTAAACCTTATTTAGGCTCTTCGACATAGTACTTAATTTTGATCCTGGTCTGCGTTCTCCTGCTAGGGTGTGTAGCTTCTATTCTGCACCTGCCTCACTTAGCTCAGAGTATATTCTGGTCTCTATGCTAACAAGTCATAATTCTTCCTAGGAGGCATTTTTTTTTCATATTGTGTTGTCTATTATTGGTTGAGTTGTGGGTAGATAATAATGCTGGGATGGATCCTACCCCTACCTTTACCCTACCACTCCACTGAGCAAAGTTTGAAATGTTCTTGGAGCCTAAGGAGTGGAAGAGCCACTTAAGTTCGAGACAGGCTCCTTTAACTGGGATGGGGCTCCTTGGAGGGAGGCTGAATTATCCATACCGGTAGTCCATGAAAGGAAAAAAGAGTGAAGGGCTACATGACTCATACAAAGATTCCTGTTGAACATAACAGATTGCCCTATACCGAGTCAAATTGTTTGATCCAGTTAGCCCAGTACTGTCTATTCTGACTAGCATCAATTTTCTAGGATCTTAGGTTAAGATCTTTCCCATACTGGCTGCCTGAATTCATTTCAACTGGAGATTCTGGGAACTGAACCTGTGATATTCTGCATGCAAACCAGGGTATAATGCCACTGCATTATTGAAAGATGATGTCAAAATGCATTTACATGCAGAATATGTTCTCCGCTGGTGAGGTCATTCATGCAGGAAGTTTGAGAAAGGGCTTGGGAATTCAGTCTCAGCTCAAACTATCATATTTGAAAAAAGCTTTATGGATTGTATATTTCAGCACATTGTTTTCACATAAATGCATTGAAGATAGTCATTCTAAAAGCTGTCCTGTAAATGCAGAAATATGAGATCAAAACTGTCCAGTTTGTTTCATGCATTCTTGACTCTTCCAGTCTATCTCCTCTGATCCTGCTCTCTCAAGAAGTTGGTTTTTCAGTTCAATGGTGGTGATGTTGATTGCAGGTGATCCTTGCCAGAGGACCTATTTATTCCTCATAATGTTTGCTTTCAACATTCTTAGTGGGAACCAATTCAATAAAAGGTTGTGTAGAGTTACAGCTAATTACCCCAAGACCTATAGCATTGACATAAGTAAGAATAGACTGGGTTTTGTTTTTTAAACGGAGTTGTTCTAATGGATGGGAATTAATATCCCTTCTGACACTCTGGATCGTTTTGTTTAGCATAGAGCCTGGGGGGGGGGGCTTGCAATGGATTTACTAGATGAGAGATTTTCTGCTCCACAGCAATGGCAGAAATAATTTTAGCTTAGAAAATTGCCTTTTTCCAATTACTCTTTTTTTTCCCCTTACCAAGACAACAAAACAATAATGTAAGTGTTGTGCAGGCACTAGGCTAAAAATATCTTGGCTCTCCAAAAATGTGTGCTTGGTGGGAGGAGAGCCTTCTCAATGTGTTGTACTGTTTTGTGTGAGACAAGAGAAGTAATCTTGTGAATGCTGAAAAGAAATGGAAGTTGATCATGTGGGAAACAAGAAAGAGTTTGTGCTTTGTCAAGGAGACATCTGTAATATAAAAAGTACCACTGATGGGCCCCTTTGCAGAAGATAGAAGAGCTAGAATTACATAGCTCTTTATAGATATTAAGAATTATTTTTTTCAGAATTGCAGTGGGGGGGGGGGAGGCTCAGCCGTGGGAAGACCTTGGCCTCTGTCCCCTATTGCTGTCCTCCAGAGTAACTGGTTGGCCACTGTGTAAGGCACAATACTCAACTAGATGGACCACTGGTCTGATCCAGTTAGTTTCTTCTTATGCTGCTATGGTAATTACAAGTAAAAGCTGCCCTGCACTAGCTTCCAGTGATGTTTGGCCATAGTATGGTGGTTACCGTCGGTATGTGCACAATATAGTATTGGCACACCGATCTGAACAGAAACTAGAAGTGTGCTGAATCTATATGGAATACAGTACATGTGTGCCGATTTTTACAGCGACTTTACTATGTTAGCAGGGCTTTTTCTACAAAAATCCCAGCAGGAACTCATTTGCATATTAGGCCACACCCCCTGACACCAAGCCAGCTGGAACTGCGTTCCTGCTCAAAAAAAGCCCTGCATGTTGGCATGGACTGGCTTTGTCCTGTAGCTGCTAAGAGGCCCTTCAGTTTGGCTGGGAGTGTTTAGAATGCATTCAGATTGTGCCTTCTTGTACTGCTGATTGATTTTTATAGTGCACAAAGGAAGCTGCGGGAAGGACTGTCCTGGGACCAGCTTTGGTTAAAATACTTTGTTTGAGAGAGAGTGCAGAAGGTACTAATTAATGCATAAGCAGTGTGCATGTAGCATTTGTGCATACACAGGAAGCTTCTAACCATCTACCTCTGAAACTGCTACAGACTTAAACCACAACAGCTAAAGTGGTGTCCTCTTGGCACATGAGCAACAGGCCTTGTCCACTTGTCTCCAAAATGAAGTTAAATGTCAAGTTCTCAGGGTGCAGGCTGGCAGGAGTCCAAAGCCAGTCCAAGGTCAAAGTCCAGGAAGTCAAGCAGGAGCCAAGTCACCAATGCAGAATCACAAACCGGAATCAAAAGTCAATGTCCAAAAGCCAAAAGGTCAGGGTGCCAAGGAAATCAAGCAGGTCAGAATCAGGAATCAGGAAGGAGCATGGATGCAAGCCAGAGAATAGACTTGTTGCTTCCACGAAGTTACCAGGTCCTGGGTGGGAGCTATATAGGAGTCTTAATCAGTTTGCCGTTCACTGTCACCCTTGCATTTTGTGAAGAATATACTGCTTCACATTCCATGCCTTTCAGTTGTTGTAGCATAAAGTGCCAATGAACATTATCGAAGGCCTTCTTAGCATCTAAACAAATCAAAGCCAGTTGTTTCTCTGGATGAGTTTCATAATATTCCAAATATTACAAACTGTTCTGACATTATCTTTCAAATATCTTCTAGGAAGGAACCCTGCTTGATCATAATGTATTATAGACTGTAAAACTTTCTTCAAACATGCCAATATTGCAGCAAAAATTTTATAATCCACATTTAAAAAGGAAATGGGATGATAGTTTTTAATATCTTTCAAATCATTATTTTCTTTTGGAATCAAAGATGCTGTAGCTTCTTGCCATGAAACTGGTATTTGGCCTTCCTCTTGAATCTGTTCAATAAGACGCTTAAGTGGTAAGAGTAAAGACTCTGCATAAGCTTTGTAGAATTCTGCAGGTAATCCATCTGGACCCGGAGTTTTACCATTCTTTTGAGATGCCATTGCATCTTCAAGTTCCCTTATTGTTATTGGTTCATTTAAAATTTTTTGTTGTTCTGTAAATTTGTTGAGATTATTTTGGTTGATATATTCTTCTTAATCTATTTTATGAACTTGCTTATCTTCATATAATTTTTTATAGAACTGTTCCACAATTTGACATATTTCTTGCTTTTGAGTTTTCTCTCTATTGTTCTCATCTTTCAGTGTCGTAATTATTCTTTTGGCCTTTTCTTTTCTCATCCTATAAGCCAACCACCTTCCAGGCTTGTTGGCATGTTCAAAGTTTTTTTGTCTAGCATACCTCAATTGAATCTCCATCTCCACCATAAGAATCAAATTCAATTTGTGTTGCATTTCTTTCACCTTTTTTTTAAATTCATGTTTTGTTGGCTGTTTTTAAAGATTCTTTTCAGCTTCTCCAGCTTGTGACATTAAGTTTTGAAAATTTTCAGTTCTTTCTTTCTTTTTCTTGATACTATATCTAATTGCAAGGCCCCTAAAATAAGCTTTAGCAGTGTCGCAAACTACTTGCATCTTTACCTCTTGTGTTATGTTCTGTTTGAAAAAAGATTCCATTTCCACCTTAGATTCTTTAAGTAAGTATTCATCTTTCAAAATTGAAATATTTAGCCTCCATGATCTTCTGATCCGTGAACCTTTGAGCTTTATCATTACAGGGCTATGGTCTGAAATAACTCTTGTTTGAATTTCTGTGTCAACTAAATCTTTAATCATGCTTGCAGAAAGCCAACACCTATCAATTCTTGACCAAGTTTGGTGGCTAGAAGAATAGTAAGTAAAGTCTTTGGAGTTAGGATATCTTGTTCTCCATACATCAACCAAATCCATTTCTTCTGCTAATTTCCAAAAACTTTTGGGCAGCTGAAGACCTTTACTTTTTGTCTGTTTGTGCATTTTTCTTGTCCAGTTGTCTATCAGAAACTGCATTGAAATCTCCTATTAGGCAATATTCTACATACTCCAAATTTGATAATTTAAGATGCAAATCTTGAAAAAATTTCTCTTGATGATCATTTGGGGCATAGATATTTACAAGTAAAAATGTTTTATTATCCACTGTAATTTCCACTAATAGAATTCTTCCATCTTCAGAAGCATACTGCAATTGTGGGTTAAATTTGTCTTTAATATATATTGCCACTCCCCTTTTCTTCTTGTTTATGTCTGTTGCTATAAATAAATTACCAAGTTTTTTATTTTTCAAAAGATGTTGATCTTTAGTTAAAATATGAGTTTCTTGTAAGCAAATTATGTCCATTTCCATTTTTGTCAAATATCTTTTGACAGGAGAGTTGAGTCCATTCACATTAATTGAAACTATTGAAGCCATTATGGGTTTTGCTTATCATTATCTATTTTATCTTTCTTGGAATGCTGTCTTGTGTGGTATCTCCGTGGTTCATTTGGATTCTCTTCACCAGAACTTTCCTCCTCCTCCTCCTCCTCCTCCTCCTTTTCCTTGCCTTCTTTTCCCTTCACTCTATACAGAAAATTCTGAGCTTTTAAAATGTATCTGTTCTCCTGGTAGGTAAAAAGAAGGCTTTCTGGCATTAGCCACATATAGGATATTTCTCTTCCTCTCAAAAAATCTGTTAACACTTGATATTCTTTCCTCTTTTGTCTCACTGGCCAAGGTATCTCTCTTAGAACTTTCACCATGTTTCCAGCTATCATCATAGGTCTGTCTCTTATTTGCTTCAAAATGTCATCTTTAATCCTCTTTCTTGTGAGTCTCAAATGAACTTCACTAGGTAATTTGTTTTGTCTTGTATAATTCGATGGCACCCGTCTAACTTGATCAAACTCTTCTTCCATCCTCTGAGGAGTCACCTGTAAAATTTCAGCCAAGGCTTCACTTAAAATTTTCTGTAAATCTTCAGTTTTCTCTTCTGGTATATTTTGAAACCTCAACATGTAGGTAGCTCTACCTACTTCCAACTGCAAGAGTCTAGAATCATGTATACTCTGTTCTTTTTCCAGATGTTCCACCTTTTGGATATTCTCTGTCACCTGACCATCTAATACTTTTAAGGCTTTTTTGGTCTCAGCTGTCTGTCTGCTGTTCTCCGAAAGCTCTTGTTTAATCTCTGCCATCTGTTCACCAATATTGTCTACTTTACTAGTCAGCTGTGTTATAGCAGTCATTAAGGTGTTTTGCATTTCTTTCATGTCTCCCTGCATGGTCGTAAATTTCCCTGGCCCAGGTGGAGCATTAGGTGAAGGAAATGGTGGCTTTCCTTCTCTGTTTTCTTTTCTTTTTTTTACTGTTTCTTTGAAACCAATCCCAGCTTTATTTCCCATTCTTATTAGAGTGAGCACACTCACAGCCACAAGTTCAATAATGCCTCTTCAGCGTTTGTTTTGAAACTCTATGTTCCTGTTTATAACAGATAAGCTAATCTCCACCAAGCAATGCCCTTATTATAAAATAATTTTATAAAGAAAACAACCTTCTAGCTTCTATCAACAATTTGTGGTAGCCAAAACAATGCTAATAATAAACAAAACTTTTGAGCCAACCACACTAAATAGTCTATAGGCAAAACAATTCAGTTCACTGCAACAACAACAATTCACTATTACAAGTCCTCTAGCAATGCTGAGTCAGTTGAAAACCAAATCATGACAACGTCTTTCAAATAACTTCAAATTTCAGAAACTTCAAGGTGTAAATTTGTAATCCAGGGCTGAATGCCCTAATTGTAATCCAAGAGTGAAATCCAGAATTAAAAATTAAGACAATAATCCAAACAAAAGAAAAGGAAATCAGGCACTCCCAAAAGGAAAGGCAAAAAAATAATAGGAAGTAGGAAAAAGTTCCCCTATTTGGTAATACAAAAAGGAACAAAGAATGAAGGGTGCATAAAAAAAAGGAATCCCAAGCCAAAAAATATTTAAACCATGTCAAAAAATATTCCAGCCACAGATAAAAAGGAGGCAAAGAAAAAATAAAAAAGAATTGTAAAGGTTGTATCCATATCATCCAACAAGAATAGATAAAAATCCACTTTGGAAATTTGTAGAAGTATTCTTCTTACAGCCAGAGATCCTGCTATGTCTTATAAGTCAATATAAAATACCCACCAGCCTTTAAAACTCAGTTGGAACTCTTATAGATTCATTCAAAGCACTTCAATTTAAGCTTCAGAGTATTTTTAAGCCAGCTGTCTTTCACATCCATATACACTTGCAAGCAAGCATCTTTCCCAAAATCCAAAACATTTTTCTCCCCTAAAGGGGGTTTAAAGCAGATCAGTTAAATTCAGCCATCAGATCTCTTATATAACTAAAGATTGGTGTGGTCTCCTCATGCAGGTGTTTTCAATATTACCAGGTTAGGCAGAAAGAATGAGGGAGAGTTCCCCCTCCCCCCTTTTGCCCCACTTGAAATCTGCTTCAGTCTTTGTTCTCCTTTTTCCTGCTTTCCTATCTCTATTGCCATTCAAAAGATAGTATAGGGGAAAAAACACAATAGTAGGAAGATTGATGTCATTTACCTTGGTATTGGAGGATTTCAAGGTCCAAAGTGTAGAGTGCAAAAAGAAAAAGAGAAAGAAACCGGTGGCTGACCTTCTTGCCATTTAAAAATGGCAATCAGAGTGATGAGGCTAGAAGCAAGCGGGATTGGGGAGCAGCCACCTCCACTGATACCCCCGTTCTACCGCTCAAGCCCCTTGCCTTCTGGGACCCTTCCTGGGCCCCAGAGTTGAGTTGTCCTTCAAGGGAGACCCCTCTATGGTCCGATTTAGAAGCGGCTCTGGACGCGCCGGTCTGAGCTGCTTCTAGCTGCGCGTCGCCGAAACTGGAAGTCCCCCCCCCCCCAACATTCAAAAAGGTACAAGACAAGGCTGTCCATTGTCACCTCTACTTTTTATCTTTTATCTAGAGGTACTGAATAATCAAATAAGGGAAGATACAAGTATAAAGGGAGCTGTGATAAAAGATGAACAATATAAACTCAGAGCCTTTGCAGATGGTCTAGTCTTTATACTAGAACAACTGATGGATTCAATAGACTGTATCATAAATAAGATTACACAATTTGGTTACTGGGCAGGTTTAAAGATTAATTACCATAAAACAAAATTTTTGACAAAAATATGCCGATGGAACAAATTAAATCCTTCCAGCAAAATCAGGGGTTTTGTATGAAAAAAGAATCAAATATCTGGGTGTTTTTATTTCAAATAAGTGTAGCAACTTAAAAACTGATGATTATGACAAACTACTTAAAGAAATTAAAAAAGATTTGGAAAAATGGCACGACTTGAACTTATCCTTAATGGGAAGAATAGCCTTAATAAAGATGAATATCCTCCCAAGGGTACTATTCCTGTTTCAAACTTCCAATATTTTTAAATAGTGGATTTTTTCAAGAACTGAACAAGATGGTCTCCAAATTTGTTTGGCAAGGCAAAAAACCTAGAATTAAATTAAAGACATTGCAAGACTCTAAATTAAGAGCAGATATGGCCCTTCCAGACTGGCAATTGTATTATAAAGCTTCTGTGCTTTTATGGGTAAGAGACTGGATACTACTGAATGATAAGAGACAATTGTTAGAAGGACATGATCTTACTATGGGGTGGTATGCATATTTATGGTACTTAAAGGCCATTCCTATTTTAAGAATCATTGGTTTCAACAATCCTTGTACCATACGTGGTCATGGCTAAAGACCAGAATTTATCAAAAAATTCCAAGATGGGTTTCTCCAGTAGAAGCATTTACTCATCCAAATCTCCTAAAATCAAATCAGAATTATAGGTATGATGACCTGTTGGGAAAAGATAATCAATTGAAAACCAGAGAAGAGCTGGAAAATATGGATATCAAAATGAACTGGTGGTTGAGAATGCAAGTTGAATCCAGATATGTCAAAGACAAGTCGACAGGTTTCAATACAGAACAATACTCATTTGACAAAAAAATTTTGGGACCACAGGAAAAGCTAATCTCCAAATTATATGCATATCTACTTCAGATGAAGACACAAGATGAAGTTGTAAAAGATTGTATGGTCCAATGGGCAAAAAATTTTGGTCATAATATTACATTAGAAGAATGGGAGAGACTGTGGAAGCTCAACGTTAAATTAACTAGGTCAGCAACTTTTAAGGAAAATTTGTATAAGATGTTTTATAGATGGTACTTGACCCCACAGAAATTGTGTAAGATTTATAATAAAATATCTAACAAATGTTGGAAATGCACTAAACAGGTTGATTCTTTTTACCATATGTGGTGGACATGTGAGACAGTGAAGGGTTATTGGAAAATGGGGCATGAAATATTACAGAAGATTATGAAGACACAGATCCAATTCAAACCAGAACTATTTTTATTAAACATATTTCCTAAGGACTATTCCAAAGAAATGAGACATTTGTTGGCACATTTTAACACAGCAGCCAGGATTCTCTTGGCACAGAGATGGAAATCTCAGAAAATTCCCACGAAAATGGACTTGGTGGGAAAAATTCTGGAAACAGCAGAGCTGGACTGTCTATCCCAACTGTTGGCTGGGAGATCTAAAGAAGAAGCAAGAAAATACTGGATGGAATTTTATGCCTGGTTAGACACTCAAGACTCTTAAGATTCTCTGATGTGAACTTATTTCTCCTTTTTCCTGTATTTTATATTACAAAATTGCCTTTACTGGAATTGTCAAAACTAATAGATAACTTTAACAAAAGATTTATACTATAAAATTTTAAAATGTTGATGATGTTTAGTATAGACATAATAATATGGGACAATTTATGTAAAGAAAGTATTGTAGATGTAAGCTTGTATTTTTTGAAAATATTTTTATGCAGAATAAGGTCAAAATGTATTGTGCTTTCTATTCCCCCTATCCCCTACCCTTACTCTTTCTGAAACCAATAAAACTCTTTAAAATTGATATCTTCAAAAGGAGTCTCAATCAGCCTGCTCCCTGGGTGGCAGTGACTCTGGTAGAACTCAGGGCTGAGGAACTGGCTGGCAACTCTTCCAGGTCTGTTAACCCTTCCAGCTCCTCCTCATCAGGGCTCATGACACTATCCCCTCCCCCCACACAAATGGGCCAGGCCAGTCAGGATAGGCCGTGTGGAACTGTTGCACGAGGTCAGGGGTGTGTAGGTTGTCTGCAGGTTCCCATGAACGGTCCTCGGGGCCATAGCCTTCCCTGCCCACGAGGTACTGGAGGTCCCCGCGGTGGATTCAGGAGTCCAGGAGCTGGTGGACCTTGTATTTTTCCTTGTCATCGAATGGGACAGAAGGAGGTGGTGCTGGAGGCGGCAGTCGGATGGGATCCGGTGGTGTAGCAGGAACAAGGAGGGATCGGTGGAAGACCGGGTGGATGCGGAGGGTGGCCGACAGCTGTAGCCGGAAAGCAACAAGGTTGATTTGGTCTGTGATCAGGTAAGGCCCCGCGAAGCGAGGGTCCAGCTTGCGAGACTGGCCAGGCCAACGCAGGTAACAAGTGGAGAGCCAGATGTGGTCCCCGGGCTTCATTGGGGGCCCCACCTGTTGCTTTTGGTTGGCGACTGTCTTGTAGGCCTCTTTAGCCTGTAAGTGCTGCTCTCGGAGCAAGTCCTGGCGAGCCCAGAGTTCCTGCAGGTGCACATCAGCAGCAGGGACTGCTGTGGGGGGCAGGACTCCGGGGAAGAAGCGAGGGTGGTACCTATAGGTGGCAGCAAATGGGGTCTGTTGCGTGGACGCATGCATGGCGTTGTAGACAAACTCAGCCAGGGGTAGCAAGGCGGCCCAATCATCCTGCAGGTATTGTTCCCAATCTTGCAAGTATTGTTCCAGCATGGCATTGGTGCGTTCGGTCTGGCCACCCGTTTGGGGATGGTACGCTGAGGACAAATGCACCTGGGTGCCTAAGCTGGAGTGCAGGGCTTTCCAGAATCGGGAGGTGAACTGGAGGCCTTGGTCTGAGATCAAGTGTGCCAGGAGCCCGTGCAGGTGAAAACATGCTGGAGATAGCGCCAGCCAGGCCATCTTGCACTTCCAGGAGGCGTTGCTGAGCCCAGGGGTCTTGGGCCTGGCTGGCCTGGATGTCTGCAGCCAAGGTCGGGCAAGTCATGGTGGCAGCGAAGACTGAGGATGCAAGGATGGAGCCCAGTTGGGGTATCCTCCGTTAGAGGCACAGCATACTCTGGTTTTTGGGAGAGGGTGTTCGCTTTTTGGTTCTAGTTCTGCGGGATGTTGGTGATCAGGAAGTCAAACCGGGAAAAGAAGAGGGACCACCAGATCTGATGCTGGGTGAGGCGTCGAGCAGTCTGTAGATGCTCCAGGTTCCGGTGGTTGGTCAGGACCTGGATGGGGTGGTGAGCCCCTTCAAGGTGATGCCTCCAAACCTCGGAGGTCTTGATGGTCAGGAGTTCCCGCTCCCAGATGGTGTAGTTGTGCTCTGCTGGCATCAGCTGCCATGAGTAGTAGCACAGGGTTGTAGCGGCTGGGAGGGGTCCTCCCGCTGGGGTAGCCCTGCGCCGAGGGCCATGCTGGAGGCGTCAGTCTCTACTGTGAATGGCAGCTGCAGGTCTGGGTAACACAGGAGCGGCTCAGTGGTGAAGCAGGTTTTCAGGGTGGTGAAGGCATGGTCTGAGTCCAGTGAAATGGCTCTTTGGGCCGGTGGAGCTGGGTCAGAGGCGTGGTTATGTTGGCATAGGTAGGGATGAACTGGCGGTAATAATTGGAAAAGCCAAGGAACCGCTGTACGTCCTTGCGGTTCTGCGGCGTCTGCCAGGTCAGGAACGCCTTGACTTTTTTCGGGTCCATCCTAGTCCCATGGGGTGAGACGATATGGCCAAGGAACTCGACTGCTGTTAAGTCAAAGGAAAGCTTCTCTAGCTTGGCATAGAGACCATACTCACGCAGGTGTTGCAGGACCTGGCGGACGTGCCCTGCGTGCTGAGCGAGGCTTTGGGAATAAATTAAAATGTCATCTAAATAAATTATCACAAAGTGGTCGAGCAGGTTGCGGAAGATGTCGTTCATCAGCCTTTGGAAGACAGCGGGGGGCATTGGTCAGGCTGAAGGACGTCATGAGATACTCGTGCTAGCCATAGTGGGTCCCAAAAGCTGTCTTCCATTTGTCCCCTGCGCGGATCCACACCAAGTTGTACGCGCCCCGGAGGTCCAGCTTGGTATAGACCTGCCCCCCTTTAAGGCGATCCAGTAGTTCTGGGATCAGTAGCAAAGGGTAGCGGTTTCAGATGGTGATTTTGTTCAGGGCCCAGTAGTCATTGCAGGGCCGGAGCTCGCCGCCTTTCTTCTTGACAAAGAGAACAGGGGCGGACAGCGGGGACATGGATGGAAACCCCATTCCAGGTTTTTGGCAAGGAAGTCCCTCAGGGCTGCTAGCTCTGGTTCGGACATGGGGTAGAGCAGTCATAAGGCCAGTGTGGGGGGAGCTGGTCAGCCCCCATTTCCTCAAAGTCATCGGCAAAGTCTGCATAGGCTGGGGGAAGTAGAGGACCAGCAGCCAGGGCAGCTGCGGCCAGGGTGGTCAACCGGGCCTGGTGAGGACAAGGGTTCTTGAAACACAGCTTTCCCTGTGCCCAGTCCATGAGGGGGTTGTGCTTTACAAGCCAGGAGAGTCCCAGAATAAGGGGATAGTGCGGCATGCAAGGAACAATCTAATTGTACTTACTCATGATGGTGCTGGATCCGGAGCGTGACCGGGTAGGTCTCCTGGGTCACTGGACCGAAGCAGAGGAGGCATTTCTCGATGGCTTCGACCAGGGTTGGGGTGTCTTTGTCCTGCATTGGGATGTGGTGTTGCTTCACAAAGGCTGCATCGATGAAGCAGTGGGCGGCCCCGGAGTCGACCATGGTGTAGATGAACAGCCAGCGCCCATCCGGCAATCCGAGTGTGACCGGTACGAGGAACAGGCCCTGGCCGGTAACGTAGGGTTCAGGGGACCCAGCTTGGTGCCCCAAGTCGGGGGGTCCACTCAGACTCGGGGCTAGTCTTTTACTGGCGGCGGCAGCATAGTACTGGGCTGGGTGCACTTGGCGGGGCAGACGGAGGAGAAGTGCCCTGCCCCTCCACAGTACAGGCAGATTCTGCGAGCAGCACCGTGCTTTTTCCTCATGCAGCCCCAAGTTGCATGGGCTCAGGGTCGTCAGTCTCGGGACTGGTGTTCATCGGCAGCTGAGAGGGACGGGCACTGCTTCGCACTTGGCAGTGGCTTTCCAGGCGGCCATCAATGCAGAGACACAGCATGATTAGGCCTTGCAGTGTGGCCAGTCGGTCTACTCGTGCTAGCTCATCAAGGACTTTGTCAGCCAGCCCCTCCGTATAGTGGTCCATGAGGGCAGCCTCATTCCAGACCAGGTCTTGAGCCAGAAACTTGAACTCAGTGGAGTACTGGGAAACCGAATCCCTACCCTGCTTCAGGGTCCAGATCTTCCGACTGGCAGTGGCTACTTGCTGGGGGTTAGCAAAGTGTAGTGTATTGTGTTGAACCCAAGCACCACGCGGCCGCAGAGCAGAGGCGACTGGGGGGAAGTCCCCAGGCGACTCAGCACAGCGCGCGAAAGGCCCACCAATCACCATCAGAGGCGGGAAGTTTGACTGGCCAGGATTGGACTGGCCAGCTTGGGAGGTCGTGCCGGGGACATGTATATAAAGTGGGTCCCGGCCCGCGGGTGTCTGCTCTGTTCGGTGATGTGCTGTTAATAAATTGAGTTGCCTTCTCCATGTCTCGTCTCTGAGTACATCACACAAAGGCTACCGCCATATGATCCAGAAAGCCCTGGTAGTCAGTCAGCAGGGGCAATTTGCGAGCCAGGGTGGTAAGATTTTGACCCATGTTTCAGTTCTTACTCTGCCATGGAAGCTGCTGGATAACCGTGACCCAGTCACACCTTCATCGCCTAACCTGCCTCACAGAGCTGTTGCTGTGAGGTTAAAATGGAGGAGAGGGAGAATGCGATGTAAGCTGCTTCGGGCCCCCAGCGTGGAGAAAAGCAGGGTATAAATGAAGAAAATAAAAATAAACTGGTGGCCATTTGAGAGGAGGCAATTGATTAGACGAAGCATCTCCCTGAGCCCGCCAGGGGAGGTTGGGGATATAAATCTGATTAAATAATGTTAAACCAAGTGGCCCCTGAAGCACTGGTAGAGTTGCTGGGGCTTGGCCACCAGTGGTCTTCTTGGGCAGACATCCACTGGGAGATTTCTCAGTAAGATAAATAGCCAGTTTCTCCTCGATCAGGAAAGAGTGGCTCTGAACCTAGCTATTATTCTCATGGATGGGATTTTGCTTTTGTATGTTGGTTTAAATGAGTTAAAGTGAAAAAGCAGTACAGAAATAGTAAAACCTTTGCTGAAATGCAGCACAGCAGATGGGGGGGGGAGTGGTTAGCTGTATTACATCTTTATCCCATCGTTTCTCCAAGGAAGTCTGCACAAGACACACGGTTTTCCTTATTTTCCTTTCATCGTTGCTACAACCCTGACTGGTTCAAGGTCATCCCATGAGATTTGTGGCACAGGGGATTTGAATCCAGGTCTTTCCCTTCTTAGTCGAATGCACTAACTCACACTTTACAGCTTTGTCTTCTGTTTGGTAGCATTTCCAGATTGAAGTAGTGTGTCTTGCTGTGTGTTTTCTGCTCTCTTAATTTAGCATTCACTTTGTGTGCCCAGAACAATGCAAATTCACGAGTTTCTGAATGTTGATGATCCAGGTTAAGTTAGCTGAATTGTGTGTTCCAGGAATAATTACGGTACGTGTTCTGTTAATCTTATGTTTTATAGGCAAGCTTCATTCAGGTCATAAAAAGTCATTGTATCTCAGTGTTTCTTATTCTGTTTTCCAGCATCATTTAAAATAAATGATTCATCTGAAGCCAGTTGCTAAACTTCCATTACCCCCCTGTGAACTTCAACTATCCCAAAGTTTTCATTAATCCACAGTCACTGCATACGTCCTCCATGCAGCCCAATTTCAATGTCAATGTAATCCTAAGGAAATTGCACTCCTGTTTATCCAAACGACTCATTATCCAAATATTTTGCATGGCTCCCAGGCCATCTGGGAAAGAAAGGTCATTGCTGTACATCTGCATCTCACTGCTTTGTTTAAACTTGAAGTAAACATCTGTACAAACAAAGGAAGAATGGATATTCAGCAGTGTGGGCACTGCATTCACTGAGCCTCTGATCTCTAGATCTATATATCATTTCTCAATCATGGGCCCCATCTGCGGATACCTACATCCACAGATCGAAGCCACCATAATTAGCTAAAACAGACTTTTCTGCAAATTTCAGTGACTCTCCCCACCCCCCAGTTCTGAAGGAAATTCTGAAATCTTTTAATTAAAATAATACATGGGGGTTAACTGTAACCAAAGAGACATGAGGACCCAGGTAGTTTAACAATAACAATCATTTATTATAAGTGCTCAAAACAACAAGTGGGTAGCAAAAATTTAATGGAACAGTGAATAAAGAAACAGTAAAGGTTGGTGCAAAGAAATAAAAACCCTGATGCAACTAACTAGACATTCCCTTCTAATTTCAAACTAACTCACCCTCCTTGGATAAGGGATCGCTCTCTGTCTGCAACCTGCCACCAGCACTCATAGAGTATAATGGAGGATGCAACTAACTAGACATTCCCTTCTTCTAATTTCAAACTAACACCCTCTCTGTCTGCAACCTGCCTCCAGCTCCAGAGAGGAGAACCATCTTCTCTCTGCAGCCTTTCCAGGAAGAACAACCCTGTCTGCAGCTTGGCTTTTCATAGAGAATCACAGAATCATAGAGTTGGAAGGGACTGCTAGGGTCATCTAGTCCAACCCCTGCACAATGCAGGAAACTCACAAACACTCCCCCCTAAATTCACAGGATCTTCATTGCTGTCAGATGCCCATCTAGCCTCTGTTTAAAACCTCCAAGGAAGGAGAGCCCACCACCTCCCGAGGAAGCCTGTTCCACTGAGGAATCGCTCTAATGGTCAGAAAGTTCTTCCTAATGTTGAGCTGGAAACTCTTTTGCTTTAATTTCAACCCATTGGTTCTGATCCTACCTTCCAGGGCCACAGAAAACAATTCCACACCACCCTCTATATGACAGCCCTTTAAGTACTTGAAGATGGTGATCATATCACCTCTCAGCCACCTCCTCTCCAGGCTAAACATCTCCAGCTCCTTCAACCTTTCCTCGTAGGACTTGGTCTCCAGACCCCTCACCATCTTCGTTGCTCTCCTCTGGACCCATTCCAGCTTGTCTTTATCCTTCTTAAAATGTGGTGCCCAAAACTGAACACAATACTCCAGGTGAGGTCTTACCAGAGCAGAGTAAAGTGATACCATCACATCACGTGATCTGGACACTATACTTCTATTGATACAACCCAAAATTGCATTTGCCTTTTTAGCCACCGCATCACACTGTTGACTCATGTTCAGCATATGATCCACTAAGACCCCTAGATCCTTTTTGCACATACTACTGCTTTCCTCCCAGGTCCCACCTCCTTGGTGAGTTTCCCCTCCAAAAACTCTGCTACCCAGTCAGAGGGCCAGAATCCTGGGAGATGTAGGCCCACTAGCAACTCCGACACAGGCTTCTCTGGAATTTGTAGGCTGCACTAGGATCATGACAAGAGGGATTAGATTTCTGGAAGATAGGTCCATCAGTGGCTACTAGCCATGGTGAGTCAAGGGAACTTCCATAATCAGAAGCAGCAAACCTCTGCTGTGTACCATGCTAGTAGAGACAGCATCAGGGAAGGCCTTAGTCCCTATGTCCTGTTGATTAGCATCCAGAGCAGTATGTTGGCCACTGTATGAAGCAGGATGCTGGACTAGAAGGACCAGCTCTGATCCAGCAGAGTTCTTCTTACGTTCTTCACTTGTGTAGGCCTTGTAAATTAGGGCTGCCAATCCCCCAGTTTGGAGGCCCTCCCCCCACTTTAGGGTAATCAGAAAGCGGGGGGGGGAGGGAAATGTCTGCTGGGCACTCCATTATTCCCTATGAAGATCAGTTCTCATAGAGTATAGTGGAGAATTCATCTGTGGGTGTCTGGGGCTCTGGGGGGGCCTGTTTATTTGAGCTAGAAGCACCAGATTTTCAGCATAGCATCCAATGCCTTTCCTCAAAATACTCTCCAAGTTTCAAAAGGATTGGACCAGGGGATCCAGTTCCGAGAGCCCCCAAAGAAGGTGCCCCTATCCTTCATTATTTCTAATGGAGGGAAGGCATTTAAAAGGTGTGCGGCCCCTTTAAATGTGATGGCTGGAACTCCCTTTGGAGTTCAATTGTGCTTGTCACAACCTTGCTCTTGGCTCCACCCCCCAATGTCTCCTGGCTCCACCCCCAAATCCCCAGATATTTATTGAATTGGACTTGGCAACCCTATTGTAAATTTTTAAAAAATGAAATCCATCTTTTTGCACAACCACGTGCTTGTTGGAAGAAAGGCTTACTCTTAAGGTGCATTCATAGATCACTTGATATGGAGTAGGTACCCCTTGGTTAATAAAGTGTTCTCTTTGACCTTTTTCTATTCACAGTAGTAACTGGCTATTACATAATGCACCAATTCCTGCTGCTACTGCAGAGCAACTTCTAAAGGGTCACTAGTGGGAATAATAGAGCAACTTCCTGTTCTCACTCCAATTTATTAAATTAGCTGCAACTAATCTAAGGCTTGTACTGCTGAAGGCCTCTTGTGACATAATTAATAAATGTCCCCTTATATGTTTGGGCTTCTGCCTACTGAGAGATTCTGTTTGGTGTTGGTGATTAATTGACTTGCTGGTGGTGACTGGAAAAACCCTTTCATTTTTTTATAAGTGTAGCTTTCAAGCCTTCCAAATCCCACATGTTAAGGAATTAAGAAGTGCCCTTTTGGATTAGATCAACACCTTCCTGTTTCCCACAGTGGCCAGTCAGTTGCCCACAGGCAGGGTCAGAGAGGCCACCACAACCTCCACTTCTTATGCTTCAGCAGCTAGCGTTCAGAGGTATGATGCCGTGAAACTGGCTTGGTGATTTCAGCCTCTAGACTTAATGATGTTATAGGGACACGTGCAGGATGCAACTACTCATTTGCAGCCTGCAGTCTTGCACACTTACTTGGGTGTAAGTCCAGTTGAACTCAGGGGAGCTTAGAATCTTTATGCATAGGACAGCAATGACTGGGTTGGAAACTGTGAACTCTAGAAGATTCAAGAGGAAGACTTGAATGACTCAATGAGAAAGACATTTGCTGTTTGTTAGATTGGGATCCTTCAGTGTGGTGCCATTGGGCACCATGATATCTGTTGTGACCCTTTACTGCTGTCCACCATGTATTCTTGTATTTACGAACCATGGACAACCAGAAGCCCTGTTGGGCAGAGGCAGTTGGGTCTTTTGCCCAACAGGGCTTCTGGTTGTCCATGGAGATCTGATTGGCTATGCAGATGTTTTAAAAGTTGCACCAGCATCAGCTGCTAGCACAGCACTGTGCATGTATGCAAGAAAATATTATTTAAAATTATGTTCATTTAAAAGTCATCCTGTTAAACAGAGTTTCTGCCTGAAATATTGGATTACTATTAGAATTACAGTATGTATCACCTCACTTCCTGACATTCTGTGGTTGGCTGTGCCTCTTGCAGCAGCCATTTTTGTGGTGGTGCCGACCACTCCTTGTCAGATTGTCTGAAACTCCCAACAGGCTCAAAGAGTTTGGGGACCATGGTTTGTCCTAAGAGAGTACATTCCATGGAACCTAATGGAAAATACTTCTAAGTAATTCTAAGCAGGGCTTAGCAGTGGGGGCTGAGATGGGATGAGGGGAGAGCAAATGAGCAAAATACTTTCTCACACACAGTCCTGTAATTGCCAGTTCACCTGAAGTGTGGACAGGAGGGAATGGAACAATGTGCCAGCATCACACCAGTGTGTTAGAGGAGATGTCATGCAGTGCTTTAGGATTCACAAAAAACTCTTCTTTAGCCATACAATTTTACAAATCCTAGAGCATTTCGTCATGTCACTGCTGGTTTTCACCAGCAGTGACCTCAGCACCACCAGCACCACCCCTCCAAAATGTTCCTGGGAGTTGTCACCTGCAGTTCAACAACCCTACCTGTAATATCCAGTGACAACTATGAAATCAGTAACTGCAGGAGAAAAAACATCTGAAAGATTACAGATTTTATTTTTAGTAACATGATTTCACCTCCTTCACCTTTTTAATAATTTCTCTTTAGACTTCGTTTTCCTAAATTTGCAGAAGAAAATTCTCATTTAAAAATATTTTCTTCCAAATGAACTTTAAAAAAACCGTTTTGGGTGGTGATTATGTTTCCTTACCTAAGTGCAGTATCTCTGGGTAACTGAGGAGGGAGAAGTCCTCTGTTTAAATATTTCGATAGTAATAAAGGCATTAGTGAAACTGAGAACCTTTACTTGCAAGTTTTCTTTTTTTTATGCTTCTCATTTTAAGATTACTTTCTGGAAAAATGTTTGAATCTTTAAAATACTGGAATACTGTGTGCCATTCTGGTCACCACACCTCAAAAAGGATATTATAGCATTGGAAAAAGTCCAGAAAAGGGCAACTAGAATTATTAAAGTGTTGAAACACTTTCCCTATGAAGAAAGGTTAAAACACTTGGGGCTCTTTAGGTTAGAGAAACGTCGACTGTGGAGTGACATGATAGAGGTTTACAAGATAATGCATGGGATGGAGAAGGTAGAGAAAGAAGTACTTTTCTCCCTTTCTCACAATACAAGAACTCGTGGGCATTCGAAATTGCTGAGCAGTCAGATTAAAACGGATAAAAGGAAGTACTACTTCACCCAAAGGGTGATTAACATGTGGAATTCACTGCCACAGGAGGTGGCGGCGGCTACAAGCATAGACAGCTTCAAGAGGGGGTTGGATAGGGGCACTTCCGGTTACAGCGAGACGAGGCGGTCACGTTTCAAGCCATCAGGGCAGGAACGGATCGAACCGTGCGGGTTGGGGGGTCGTAGGACCCAGCAAGCTCCCGTCGGAGGAGCATTGCTAGCAGAAGGGGTCTTGGGGAGAGGCACGGGGGAACTTTTAGGTTCCTGGCTTTTCTACCCTCCCTTTGCCCCAACCGCATCGCGCGCCATTAGGTGAGAGAGTCTCAGCTACCAGAGACAGAGGTGAAGGTGGAGGCCGTTTGGTGAAAGTAAATGAAACTAACCCAAAAACGGAAGACTAAGAGGAGACGAAAAGGAAAAAAAAGGACAGTATATACCTGAAGTGAGGCGCTTTTTGTTATGGCTGCAAATTGGGCTTGCCTCGGTCGCGTATGTGGGTGTGGCTGAGAGAACTACTTTGAGACAACTACTTTGTGGCTGGCAAGAGGAACAGAGGAACAAAGTCGGAGGAAGGAGGAAAGGAGGTGGGCGGTGGCAGCAGCAGCGGATTTGGCACCGAAGGAACAAACTGATTTTTTCTTTCCCTGTCTCACCTCCTCTCCGTGGCTAGCAAACACCATAATTGGTATTTTTCTTTCTTTTTGAAGTATTCTACTTTTTTCTTGTTAAAGAACACTGAAATGTGATTTAAAACACTGTATCTCAGCTGAAGGGCGTGGAAAAGAGAGGAGGAGGTGTAAAGTACCAGACTTGGAGACGAGCGTAGG
Source organism: Heteronotia binoei (assembly GCF_032191835.1). Classification (NCBI taxonomy): domain Eukaryota; kingdom Metazoa; phylum Chordata; class Lepidosauria; order Squamata; family Gekkonidae; genus Heteronotia; species Heteronotia binoei. The sequence goes on along the minus strand of NC_083227.1, from coordinate 81,987,875 downwards.
GCAACATAGTTTATTCCATGGTACTATACAAGATGGAGAGAGCGAGCACGCGGGCCGGATCCCGCATATATACAGTTGCCGGACTATTCTCCCTGCTGGCCGGTCCAATGCCGGTCAGCCGTATTTCCCGCCACGAGCTGTGATTGGCGGATCGTTGCGCCCAGCGCGGAGGCACCTGGATGTTTCTCAGTTGCCTCCGCGGCTGATGTCATTCTGCTGTTGTGGCCCTTATGAACTGGTTGCGTTCTGCGAACGCCATACACTACACTCCTCCCCCCTTAGTTAGTGACATAGTCCTGGAGGTAGGCGGGAGGTCAGCGCTCCCGTGTTGAACGCCTGGGAGTGGCCTGGGGTGCCGGGGCTACTTCCGCCTCTGGGGTTTCCCCGGGGGGTTGAGCGTTGCTGGGTTGTGGGTCGGGGTCCGAGGGTTGGTCCGCCTCTGCTGGTGTGTGTGGCCGTGGTGTCGGTGCAGGTGTCATTGGGTGCCCCTCGGACCCTGTCCCCTCCCTCGTTTCCGTGGGTACCTCTGGGAGAGTCCGGCGGCGTAACTGGTCGATGTGCCGGTGTAGGATCTGGCCCCCCTCGGTGGATACCTCATAGTGGCGGGAACCCACGACCCGTAGTACCCGCCCGGCTACCCACTCGGGGCCTGAAGCGTAGTTGCGGGCGTACACTGGGTCCCCTGCGAAGAACCCCCTAGCTGCTTCTCTGACCTCCGGTGACCCTCGCACGTCGGGGGCTCTGTCGGGGTTTAGCCGATCTAGCCTTGTGGTGAGCTTGCGCCCCATGAGGAGCTCGGCTGGGCTGACCCCGGTGACTGGGTTTGGGATGACCCGGTTGTCGAAGAGGAACGCGGCTAGCCGGTGGTCCCAATCGCCTTGCACTATCCTTCCCAGGGCCTCTTTTGTTGTTCGGACCATCCGCTCGGCCTGGCCGTTGGTGGCCGGGTGGAAGGGGGCTGACCGGATGTGTCTAATGAGGTACCTCTGGAGGAACGCCTGGAAGTCCCCCGAGGTGAACGCTGCCCCGTTGTCCGAGACTATGGTGTCCGGAATACCGTGGGTGCACAGGACCCTGCGTAATGCTCTAATGGCTGCTGCTGACGAGGTAGACCCTACGGGGACGACCTCTAACCATTTTGTGTAGGCATCCACAATGATTAGGAAGATCTGTCCCTGGAACGGCCCGGCAAAATCAATGTGGAGCCGGGACCACGGTTTCCTTGTGGTCTCCCATCGTGTAGCCGGGGCGCTGGGTGGGTCCGGCCGCGACTCCTGGCATGTGCTGCATCTCCGGACCCAGTTCTCTATCTCCCCGTCCATCCCCGGCCACCATACGTAGCTCCTGGCCAGGGCCTTCATTCTCACTATGCCTGGGTGTGTTTCGTGGAGTGATTCTAAGACCCGTTTCTGTAGAGGGGGGGGGACCACTACCCTGCTCCCCCATAGTAGGCACCCTTTGTGGGCTGTGAGTTCCTCCCTTCGCATTTTGTAGGGTTTGAACTCTTCCCCCATGTTCCCCTCTGGCCATCCCCTCACCACCCAGTCGAGCACCCGTGCTAGGGTTTTGTTTTTCCCGGTGGCTCTAGCCACCTCCGCCGCGTGGAGGGGCTGCTCCGGAAGCGACTCGATCGACATGACCTGGTGTGCTGGGGCTGGATCGGGGCCTGTGTCAGGGAGCGGCAACCGGCTGAGAGCGTCCGCGTGACCCATTGCCTTGCCCACCCTGTGTACCAGCGTGTAGGTGTACGAGTTGAGGAATTGATTCCACCTCAACACCCTCTGGGATAGGATTTGGGGAGTTTGTCGGTCTGGGGCCAACAGACCCAAAAGCGGCTTATGGTCCGTCGCTATCGTGAACCGGCGCCCATACAAATAATCGTTGCATTTATGGACCCCCGCTACTATGGCCAGGGCCTCCTTGTCGATTTGTGCGTAGTTCCGTTCTGCCGAGGTCAGGGTGCGTGAGTAGTATGCGACCGGAACCTCCCGGCCATCCGGTAACTGGTGCCCCAGGACTGCGCCCACCCCGTACGGCGATGCATCGCAAGCCAAGATGACCGGAAGGCGCTCGTCGAAGTGGTGCAGCACCCCGTTGGAAACCAGAACGTCTTTAACTGCCTGGAAGGCGGCGGCTTGCTTCTTCCCCCACACCCATGGAGCTTTTTTGTCCAGTAATCGGTGTAGGGGTTCGGCGAGAGCCGCCTTGTGGGGTATGAACGTGTGGTAGAAATTGAGGACCCCCAGGAAGCTCTGTAGCTCCGCTTTACACGTGGGGGCTGGGGCTTGAACAATGGCCCTGGTCTTTTCCTCGGTCGGGTGGATTCCCTCCGCGTCCACTGCGAAACCCAGGAACTCCACCCGTGGCACCCCCAGCATACACTTCTCCCTCTTAACTTTTAGTCCAGCGGCTTGGAAACGGCGGAGCACCTCTCGCAGGCGGTTGCGGAATTCCTCAGGGTCCGGGGCGGCGATTAAAACATCGTCGAAAAACGGCTGGACTCCGGGGATCCCTTTAAGGAGAGCATCCATTATACTCTGGAAGATCCCCGGAGCCACGCTGACCCCAAACTGCAACCGGTTAACCCTGAACGCCCCTCTGTGGGTAACTATCGTCTGCGCCTCGGCCGTTTTAGCGTCCACTGGGAGCTGCTGGTAGGCTTGTGCCAGGTCCAGCTTCCCAAAAATCTTTGACCCCGCCAGGGCTGCCAGGACGTGGCTGACTACTGGCACCGGGTATGGGTTGTCTTGGAGCGCTTTGTTAATTGTGCACTTGTAATCGGCACATATCCGCACGTCCCCATTTGGTTTGACCGGGGTCACTATGGGGGTCTCCCACATGGCGTAATCAACTGGCTCCAGGACCCCTTGGGCTACTAGGCGGTCCAACTCTGCCTCGATCTTGGGCTTCAAGGCGAAGGGGACCCTCCTTGCCTTGAGCCGGATCGGTCTGACCGTCGGGTCGAGCGGTAGGGAGATGGCCGGGCCCTTGTAACTACCCAGCGACCCATCGAATACGTCGGGGAACTCTCCACACACCTCCCCGAACCCTCCTGCTGTGGCTGTGCGCGCCACCTCTACTCGGATTCCCAAGGGGCCAAACCATGCAAGACCCAACAGGGTGGTAAGCGGCCGCTTGACTACCAGGATGTCTAGGGGCCCTCTGAAGGACCCCCGCTCCACCAGCACCCGTGCCCACCCCGCTATTTGGACCGGGTTTTGCTGGAAGTCCCGCAATATGAAATTTGCCGGTCGCAGCTGCAGCCCCTGGCCGGGGCGTAGCCTTCTCAGGGTCTCCTCCGCAATTATGGAGATGGAGGAGCCTGAGTCCACTTCCATGGTGCAGGGGGCCCCGTCTATGAGGACCGCCATCGTTATCTTGTTGGGGGTGGTCAGGGGTAAATTCAGTACCTGGAGTGAGGTGGAGGCTGTGGAGTGGGACTCGGCGGCCTCGTGGTGCGCGGTCGGCCGCGGGCGGTTGGGCTTGGCTCGGCAAGCTCGCGCGATATGGCCGGTCTTCCCGCAGCTCCTGCAGTCCCAGGTCCGGTACTGGCAGTCCCACCGATCGTGGGGGTCGCCGCAGCTGGCGCATTTAGCCCTTTCGCTGGTGCACTGACTCTGCCGTTCGTGGGCTCGGGGGCGCTGTGGAGCTCGGGCGGCGGGTCCTGCGTCGCGTCTGGAAGGCTTCTCCCTCGTCCTGGTGCTCGGGGTCCAGCTCCTCGTGGTGAGCGGTCTCGGTCTTGGCCCGGGGAAACGTCCTGGCGGTCCTCTCCCACGCTACCGCCTCGCTGAAGGCGCCCTGGAGGGTGAGCTCTTCTTTGGCGAAGAGCTTCTGCTGGAGCCTTTCATCGTGGAGGCCCCACGTGAATCGGTCGGCCAGGGTTTCCTCCAGCTGGGGAAAGTTGCAGTTCCCGGCGAGTTTGCGGAGGGCCGCCAAGTAGTCCGCTGCTGACTCTCCTGCGGTCTGGTCCCTTCTGTGGAACAGGAATCTGCGAGCCACCCGTGAGGGCTGCGGCAAGAAATGGCCCGTGAGGAGCCGGATGATCTCCTCGTAGGATTTCTCCGCCAGGCGGGCGGGCGCCGAGAGACCCTTCGCGATCTCGAACGTGGCTGGCCCGCAAACGCTCAGGAGAACATCCCTCTTTGCTCCGGCGTCGGTGATCTTGTTGGCCCGGAGGTAGAACTCGACCCGTTCCGAGTAGGACTCCCAGCCCTCTGGATTTGCGGGGTCGAAGGGCTCGAGGTAGCCGGTGATCCCGCCCTGGTTGGCCATGGTGGCGGCGGCGGTCGTGTCCGGTCGTTCGTTGCCCAAGATCTCCGTCGTAGCCGATGAGGCTAGAATCCCATCTTCGTCGCCACTGTAAAGTACCAGACTTGGAGACGAGCGTAGGGCAACATAGTTTATTCCATGGTACTATACAAGATGGAGAGAGCGAGCACGCGGGCCGGATCCCGCATATATACAGTTGCCGGACTATTCTCCCTGCTGGCCGGTCCAATGCCGGTCAGCCGTATTTCCCGCCACGAGCTGTGATTGGCGGATCGTTGCGCCCAGCGCGGAGGCACCTGGATGTTTCTCAGTTGCCTCCGCGGCTGATGTCATTCTGCTGTTGTGGCCCTTATGAACTGGTTGCGTTCTGCGAACGCCATACACTACAGGAGGAAAGTGAAAACCCTGTGCTACAAGAGTGGAAAGACCTCGAGTTAGAAAGTAAATTTCTTGAAACTTGCCTAAAACTAAAGACTCACTTAAAACATTGTGTGTAAAGATTGCTACATGTTGTGGAGATCGGATGGGAGAAAATATATAATGTTATAGAAGATCTGATTTATATTAAGGATTAGGTGGACTATTTTTTTGGACTAAGAGATGTAGAAAAGTGAATAGTTCATTAAAAGACTGAGTTTGATCAATATAATATAAGTAACTTGGAAGAAGAAATTTAAAGACTAGAAAGACCAGAAAGACAAAAAGGGGGAAAAACGGACAAAGAAGAAGAGGAAGAAAGGGGAAACAGAAGGACTGAAGGAAGAAAGAAGAAAGAGAGGGAAAGCAAGGAATTGAATGCTGTTAGCCTATCACTGTATAATTTACAAAAGTGTGTGAATGTGTGTGGGTCTAAGTAAAAGTGTATGGCTAATGAGAAAGGATTAGGATGGAGAATGAATGAAGAAGTGAGTGTATGTAGTCTGCAAGAGGTAGTGAGTGGAGTGTTTGAAAGGGTTAAGTGGTGCAAGAGGAAGGCAAATAATGAATAATTATTGAAATCAGTTGAACATGAAGCATTATTGCTTGGGGAAGAAATTGATTTAGACTAGTTGGTAAAGGGATACTAAATCTCTGTATTGGTGTCTTCATTCTATATTATTATATGATAATTTGAATTTCTCCTGCTTAACTCAATGATAGAGGGAATCATGTTGCAGGATGCTCTCAAAGTATTTCAGTCATCTTTTGAAGATTCTTTAATGGAGGCATTAAATCAGATGCAGAACAATTTAATGGAACAGATAGGGGGATTAAAATTTAAGCTTGATGGATTAGAAAATGGACTGAAGGACATAAAAACGGATATGACAAAGTTGACGCAAACCAAAAATTCTATTGATACAAAACAAATACTAAAGGGGCAAGGTACAGGCAACTTGGAAATTAAACAGGAAGAATCAGAGACCAGGATTACTAGATCAGACATGTATAAGGTAAAATATACTCCAAGATTTTTAAGCATATCAGAAGAAATAAATGAGGATTTACCGTATTTTTCGCTCCATAAGACGCACCTGAGCATTAGACGCACCTAGTTTTTAGAGCCGTTTGTGTGAATTTAGAGGCATTTGTGTGAATTTTTTGCAGTATTCGCTCCTTAGGACGCACACACTTTTCCCTCCACTTTTTTTGGGGGGGAAAGTGAGTCTTATGGTGCAAAAAATACTGTATATTGTTCAGTAGTGGAAACATTGACCCCCATGCTGGAAAAAGAACAAAAAAAAACCCGAGAGGGAAATTGAATATATATATAGGTTAAACTCTCTAAAGCTAAAAAAGAATGGTTCACTTAGAGAAATGCATTCAAGAGACATAAGGAAACAGATCAAAGATGTAGTTTGGAGAAGGGAAAGGGAGCAACTTATTAGATCTAGAGGTCAGAAAAATAAAAAATTGAAAGAGATATTATGGATAATTAGGCATTTAACTCCAAAACCAAGAGAGGTTTTAAATAACCAAGAGAGAAATTGGCATAAACGGAAGAAATACCAAAAATGGAGGACTCATTAGGAAAGAAATACCAAAAATGGAGGATTCATAATTGGATGGTGCTGCTGAATGGAATGCCAAAGCAAATAGTTAGATTAGTGGGGCAGGTCATACAGACGGTTAAAGGTGTATGGAAGTAAAGTATTATGTAAGGTGTCAAGCGTCATCGATAAAATATCTTTAATTGAGTTTTCCTTGAGTGCAAGTGAAAAGAATAAATGGGTTTAATTTGTAATGTAATAGTGAAGGTGAATGCAGTAAATGGTGAATAGAGTTAATGGAATTTGAATGTATATATAATTAGTGAAAACACTGCCTTCGACTTCTGTTTTAATAATTTTTTCTTTTGTATGGTAACAGGCTTGTACACAATATATTAATTTAATAAACTATAAAAATATTGGGGGGGAGGAAGAGGGGGTTAGATAAAAATATGGAGCAGAGGTCCATCAGTGGCTATTAGCCACAGTGTGTGTGTTTGTGTGTGTATATATATATTTGGCCACTGTGTGACACAGAGTGTTGGACTGGATGGGCCACTGGCCTGATCCAGCATGGCTTCTCTTATGTTCTTAAATAGTTTGGGGATTAGTTTGGGGGAGGGTAAGAGGATTAATGGGTTTTTGGGGGGAGGTATTTTTACATCTAAACCATTAGTGCTGTTGCTACTACAGTGCACCATCCTTTGCTCTGTTCCTCTTCTTTACTGTCTTCTATTGCTGCTACCATGGCTTTGTCCTCATCCTCATCCTTCCCCCCATTTTAATACAAATTTAACACCATTGACTAAAAGTTTTTATACCCACACAGTCCAAGGCAGAACAGCTGCAGACTGTGTTTGGTGTCCCTGTGCTGAGTCACAGATGGTAGGATTCCAGATGTGCCCCAAAATCTAGGTCAAATGGCATCACAGCTCAGAACATGGGGCTTGACAGCCACTGAAGGAACTGTCTTCCATGAATTTGCCTTTTAAAGCCATGCTCTGTAGCTCCTGTGCGATTGAGCAAGCATGGCAAAGCAGGCTGTGATGCAGAAGGAAGCAAGAGAGAGGGAGAAGTCAGCAATGACAGCCAGTTGCTCTGGGGCCTGATAGGAGCCATCCAGGGGCCTGATTCATCCCCCAGGCTGCATGTTTGACACCCCTGGCCTAAGCTAATCGTCATCACCCTGTAGCAGTGAATTCTATAAGTTAGTTATACACTGTGCAGTGTTCCCTCTAAGATGAGTTAGTGTGAGCTAGCTCACAGTTTTTTAGCTGCCAGCTCATATATTTTTGTCTTAGCTCTGGAAGGATGGCCCCAGAGCAAACTAATTTATGCAGTAGCTCACAACTTTAATGCCAGTAGCCCATGAAGTAGAATTTTTGCTCACAAGACTCCACAGCTTAGAGGGAACATTGATTGTGTGAAGAGGTACTTTCTTATTTATTTAAAACATTTCTGTGCTGCCTTTCCACCCAACTCAGTGTTCTCAGGGCAGCAAACATGAATATACTTCAAGCAGCATTAAAATACATATGCACATATAAAACAAACACATAAACTCATATAAACAAAAAAAAGAGAGGCCAGGCAATATGAGTTATTGTCATCACCTTCATTGATGGGGTTGCCTACCCCAAGGTGGTGAATGGTGTTCTCCCACTATTGCAGCTGATCTCTAGATGACAGAGATCAGTTCACCTGGGGAAAATACCTGCTTTGGAAGATGTACTGTATGGTATTAACCACAGCGAAGTCCCTCCCATGCCCAAATCCCTTAGGCTCCACCCCCAAACTCTTCAGGTATTTCCCAACCAGGAGCTGGCAACCCTACTCATTATCTATGAGTCTGGGAGAGGATAAAAATAAACTCTTCACTTTCTCAATGCCTTGCATATTTTTATAAACATGTATCATGTCCCCCCTCCCCTTTTGTCCTAAGCAGGCCTCATATTCAGCAGGAGCTCACAGGAGCACAGCTCCTGAACCTTTCTGAGGGTTCCCCCTCTTCCTCCCCACCTTCCTTGTCCATTGAATAGTAGGTGCAGCTGCATAACAATCCCTGGATTAGGAGAAAGGGCAGCCAGCCAGCCACCAGGGGCTTTGCCACACCCCCCAGCAGCCCTCATTAACCCCTGGAGAAGCCCACGCCACCCTTTCTTCTCTTCTCATGTAATTTTGGGCAGCAGGGTGGCTTGCAGACCTTTTGCCTGGGGGGGGGGCAGTCAAGGAAAGCCCCAGGTAAGCGAAGCCTGCTTGGGTGGGCTGGATCTCTAGCCTGCCCAAGCAGGTCTCACTTGCCCGGAGCTCTCCTTTTTTCGTATCAGGTTGCTTTTGGCTGGGGGGGGGGAGCATATGCTAATGAGTTATTCTAATGAGCTCCGCCACCTATTTTTCGACAAAACGACCCCTGATCCTAAGCAAACCCAAAACATGCACCTTATGGAATACATGCTCAAAAAACAAATCGTGTTTTTGCTTTGTTATGTGACTTCCCCTTCCCCCTCATGGTAAGGGCTGAACCAGGATTAAAGTTGTAGTGCAGAATTGGTCTTAATCCCGTCACTAGTGAATGCATTGCCAGGATCAAGGAGTCAGAATTGGGCTTTCAGTAGTTTAGATGTATCTTTTGCTTATCTTGGACCTTCATGTTACTGAGTTTTGTCTCCACTCCGTTCTGTTTTAGAGACACCCACTAGGAGTGTACAAATAAAATCAGTATTTTTCCAGTTTGGGTATATTGAACCTGAAAAATATTGATATTTCCAGATATGCCCAAATCCCAAAACCAGTATTGTATTTTGATTTTTTGGGAACCCCAGGTTTTTCTCTCTCCATAATCAGTGGTCCCCATAGGATATAATGGGGAATCAATCTGGAGGTATTTACGGGCCGGGGGGGCATTTTTTGAGATAGATGCACCAAATTTGCAGCATAGCTGCTAGTGCCTCTCCTCAAAAGAACCTTCAAGTTTCCAAAAGATTGAACCAGGGGATCCAGTTCTATAGACCCCCAAGGAAGGTGTCCCCATCTTCTATTGTTTCCAGTGGAAAGGGAGGGAGCCATTTAAAGGGACTGAGATCCTTTTAAATGCCTTCTGCAAGGTGAGCATTCAGTGTGAAGGCATTTAAAAGACTTGTGTCCTTTAAATGCCTTTTCCAAGCCATAAATTCACCCGGGAAAGTGTTTAAATTGACTATGATCCCTTTAACTGTGGCTAATCATCGGTCCTGAAAAATCCTGAATATTTTTGGGATTTTTCAGGCTTGGCTATATTAGAAAGCCAAAAAGATACTTATGGTAAATGTATATTCAGCTAAAATACTGCTTCAGCTATTTTTCTGGCTTGAATATAGCCACATTTATAACCCTAATACCCACACAGTTTTTGTTTATATGATCATTTACAATGAGATAAATTGAGAGAGAGAGTGAGAGGCTGAAGGTCACTAAATGAACTACATGGCTGACTGTGAATTTGAACCCAGGTCTCTTTAGGCTTAAGCCAGCACTTTAAGCACTGCACAATGCTGGCTGATTGGCAATGTGCACTGTATGAAGTGTGTTCAGGGCCCTGACTATACTACACATTTCTTGTCATTTTAAAAATAATATTCTGTCAGTCATTACTGCTTACAATGTGTCCTGGGAATTATTATCTGGTTGCTAAGAATCCTTTTGGAAATCATTTCCTCCTCCCTTCCTGACAGAATTATAGTGTTTCATAGTTCCCTGGGAAGAGGCTTCCACATGGGTTTGCTGCCCCAAGTTCAGTGCAAGTTCAGTGCGCTTGGGAAGTGGGAGGTGGTCTTGCTTCCCCACAGCATGTGTGCATCTCCTGGGGCTTCACCAGTTTCAATATTTCTCAAACCTGCTTTGCTCTGAAGTTTTTGGGAAGATTGCAGTAAATCTGGGATGGCTGCAGTATGAGTGGGGAAAAAATCAGATTTGCTGTCCCATTTTCCCTGACCATGTGCCCATGGCAACCATTTTCTTCTCCCACTACAAAGGGCTTTTTAAAAATCATTTTCATATCCATATATACCATGATAGCAATAAGAATGACAGGTTCTGTGAATTCTCTGCTTTCTTTTGTAAATGCAGGTCTCTAGTCCTTTTCATTGCAGAGTTGTAAGAGAGTTGTGTCCCTCCCACAGCAGGAGGCACTAGAGATTTCCGTTTTTAAAAAGGAAATTGAGAATTCACAGAACCTGCTACACTTATATTTATATATGGATACATATAATGATATGAAATGGATTATTATTATTTTTAAAAAACTGAAGACGTCTCTTTGGCCCAGAGAAGGGAGGATAGCACATGGTGGGGGATGAGGGCAGGGAAACTGCAGGAAAATCTACCATGTGTAAGCCCTGTTGCTATTGCACTGTATTGGCAGCTGCACAAGCAGTGGGGAAACTGCACAAGCCTGTTCCCATATGGAAACCACCACAGCTAATCCAGTTGTCTGTCGCATGGACATGCCTTGGGTACGATCATCCTAGGATATCTGATTCTGTAAGCAGCTCCCTAAAATGCACTGAATGCACACAAATTATTTTAGGCAAATTTGATGCAAGCACACACAAACACATAGCACACACAAACCCCATCACCCAGGGCCGGCCCTAGACTATCTGGTGCCCTAGGCAAGGCTAACTTCTGGCACACACACTCCCCCCCCCCCCGATAACCAATTTTCAAAAACATGAGTTGTGGGGAAAATGAAAAGCACGAATGTACACTTCTATGTTCATACCCTGTGTTTGCTGCAGGATTAGGGAATGACACCAGCTACTTTGAAAATAACTTCTATTGGGGGGAGCGAATGCAGAACTCATTGTGTAAGGGGGGGTGGGGGCTGGACCACTGGGGAGGGCCACCTCTTCCCCTGCATCCTGAAACAGACCTAATTCCTGCAGGGGAGGGGAGACATCAGCATTACAAGCAGTGTTCCCTCTAAACTGAGTTAGTGTGAGATGGCTCACAATTAAGCCTCCAGCTCATACATTTTTGTCTTAGCTCAGAAAAAATGGCCCCAGAGCACACTAATTTATGCAGTAGCTCACAACTTTAATGCCACAAAGTAGAATTTTTGTTCATAAGACTCCACAGCTTAGATAGAACTTTGATTACTCTCCCCACCCCATGTCCAAAATTGAACCAGTGCACATGGAGACCAAGCTAGTTATGGTATCACACCAGTTATGGTACAATCTATGACCATTTTAAAAATCATGGAAAGGCTTGACACTGTATGTGTGTGTGGAAGAGAGAGAGAGAACTGATGCATCAATTGGTTTTGTGTAGCAAACTACACAAATAATGCCAATCACATTAATAAAATATCTTATACCACTTCTTTATTTTAAATACTTTCAAGGTGGTTAAAAAACCAAAATCTTATTAAAACTGAAAGATCAAAAAGATTAATAGCTAACAGTGAAAGGACTATGCTGTGTGGAATATTACTTTGTTAATGGTAACAAGGAAGCACATAGATCTTGCAGTAGCCACACGAGTAATCCTATTTTAATCCATGAGGAAATGGAGAATCATTCTAACAGAAATTAAGGCTGTTGACACAGTCCCTCACCCACAGGAATTAAGCTCTCACAAGAACAGAGCTAAATTTGGTGTAGTGGTTAAGTGCGTGGACTCTTATCTGGGAGAACTGGGTTTAATTCCCCACTGCTGGAATGGCCTTGGGTTAGCCATAGCTATCTCAGAGGTTGTCCTTGAAAGGGCAGCTGCTGTGGGAGCCCTCTCAGCCCCACCCACCTCACAGGGTGTCTGTTGTGGGGGGAGAAGATATAGGAGATTGTAAGCCGCTGAGTCTCTGATTCAGAGAGAAGGGCGGGGTATAAATCTGCAATTCTTCTTCTAAAGTTTCCAAACCTAGCTGATGACTTCTTTTCTATACACTGCAACACCTGGATTCTATCAGCCTAGCTACATATTCCCAAAATTATATGAAAATATTCAAAATGCATTGTTGATAAAGCACTGAATTAGGGTTGTATTTCTTAATCCTCTCTTGTATGTGTAGATGTTATTCAGCTCTAAAAAAGAATCTTGATGTCCAGAGTTTATCTTCCAGGAATTATAATTTATTATACTTATAGGCAGATATAAATGCAGTAGCACATCTAAAACTCCTTCCAGAATTATAGACAGACCCTCTCCTATTAACACTACAAGCATCTTAAAAGAATTATATGAACGGTTCTTAGGATATGCTTTGGCAGACTGTGAAAATCTATCAGAGAGAGGGAGAGAGATAGCTAGAGTTTTTAAAAAGAAGACTGTTTTCCAACTTGACTGTTGGGGGAACAGTCGTTATCTACTAACCTCCCCCCCAAAAAATGTGCCAGTTTGGGAAGCCTCTGCCGATCTGAAAAGCTCTGGCGCTGGGAGGGAGGGAGACGGGGATGGGCTGGCGACCGGGAGGGACTGGGGAAGATCCTTCTACAGCCAACCCACTGTCCTCCGTCTCTGTAGTTTCAGCCATTACACCGCCTGCCTCCTCTGCCCCGAGCAGCCCCTCCCGCCAGAGCAGCAGCAGCCCTGCCTGCCTGGAACATGAAGCCGGTGTGGGGAAGCTGCAGCTGCGGCGACCAGCCCTCGGGGGTGCGTTGGACATCTCTGGGAAGCCAGTGGCTGCAAGGAGGAGGAGGGGGAGGGTGGAATAAGGCACCCCCCCACCCCCAATGCTGAGTCCACTGGTGGCTGAGCAGAGGCAGCCGGTACGCAGGACACCAAGAGAGTCGGAGAGCCCACCCCGCGAATCGCCGGGAATACCTTGGCTGCTGCGGACAGGACCGCAGGCAGAAAGAGGCGACTGGGCAAGCGCAGCGCCCTCTCTGGTGGCAGAGGGGAAAAACAAGCAGAGGGAAAAAGTAAAAAGCCTCATGTCCCGGACCCGCAGCCGGAGCCGCAGCCACCTGCAAGACTGCGATCATAGTCATGGCTGGGGGCCAGTTCAGTGGTTGGTAGGCACATGTGAACAAAGGAGAGGAGACAAACTTTCAGATATGTGGGTCCTAGGCCCTGAAGAGTTTTAAATAGTATTGACAGCAATGGGTTAGGAAATACCCAGAGATTTGGAGATGGAGCATGGGGAGGACAGGGAACTCACTGGAGTATAATACCATAGAGTCCACCCTCCAAAGCAGCCATTTGCTCTGGGGGAACTGATCTTGATCATCTGGAGATCAATTGTATTAGCAGGAGATATCCAGCTGCTGCCTGGAGTTTGGCAGCTCTAGCTTTAAAGGTCATAGCCAGCACCTTGAATTAAATTTGGGACCAAACTTAGAGCTGTTCCAAAATAGACACCATATGTTCCCATCTCTCAGGCCCTGACAGTAATTGGGCTGCCACATTTTGGACCAGCTGCAGCTTCTGGGTTGTTTTCAAGGGCAGCCCAACAGAGAGGGAGGAAGAGGCAGCGGTGTTATAGCTTGAGAATGGTAACAGTCAGTGCATACTACCAAAGAGCAGGAGAAGGAGGACTGAGGGTTGAATCTGAGGCTTCTGTATCTGGGAGGTGATGGAATAAGCTGTCAAGTATTAGCAGTAAAAGGATCATCATCTGGTATATGTAATTAAATTGGGGGGGGGGGGGAGACTTTGGTAATTGTTTCTGCCCCTGAGAACAGTCTCAAAGGAACAGAAAAGCTGAGCTAGAGGTCCCAGTAATCCTAGGAAAGTGAATGAAGCTTCACAGTCTCTGCATATCAAGATGTTACAGAGTGTTACTGTAATGACCCCCTTTGAACTTAAAGATGCTGAAATTATATTTGAAATCACTACTTACAGAGCAGGCACTCAAAGCCCCTTGAAGCTGTAAGGCCTGTGTCAGAATAAAGAGCTGTTAATTGCAGCTTCCTTTCCCTGGGAGATCATTCAGGCGCTGGATTTTGCTGTCCTTTGGTTTGTTGTAGTGAAGCTCATGCTGCCATTGCAGTCAACTGTAGTGTGTAATAGAGATTTCAGAAAATGGTCTCAATTACTCCAAGCATATGGCCTTCCTGGGATGCCAGAAGCTCAGTTTCCTTGGGACAGAGATTCTGGAATTCACAAGGTGCATCAGGTAGGGGCTGTGGCTCAGATGTCAAGATCAGCTTAGGTCCTAGGTTCAATCTGTAGCTAAAAGGATAAGGTAGGATGTGATGTGAAAGACCATGTCCCAAGATCTTGGAAAGCTGCTGTCATTCTAAGTAAATGGTACTGATCTTGATGAAGCGATGGTCTGATTCTGTGGAAGGCAACTTCCTATGAACATTTTGGACCTTCCATGACAACAAGAGAGGCTGCTGGTAAAAACCATAAGCTTCCCAACTCATGGTATTCAAATTGGACTTAGGAGTAATGAAGGCAAACTACAAAACATTATTGCCATTGTGAGTGAGTAGAGGAGTGAGGGCCAGGAATTCATGGCAGCCTGATGGCAAGGCTGTCGTGTTCATATAAAAAGCAATTACAGTGGCTGACCAGCCATGCCACGTCTTGCAGAAGATATTGGTCTCTGAGTTAATTACCCTGTGAAAATGCCGCTGCTGAAAGGTTCAGAAGGGAAGGGTTGGCCATTAAGCTACTGGGGAAAGTCCTGGTGGATCGATGGCCTGGGGTGCCCCCCCTCCAACCTACCTGACCCCATGGTAGGCTAGCATGAGATGCTCAGGAACCATTGCTGCTGCAAGCTGTGAAATGCTCAACAAAAATATCAGTCTTGAGTGGGATGATGGAATGCAATTAATGTGGCTCTGCTGCTTTTTAAATTTATTAAAAATTGCAGCTGGTATCCCCTCCCTCCCTTTTCCTCCTGCAAATCTGTTGATTGTAAAACCTCTTAATTAGCATGTATTAGTGCTAGCAGGCAGACTTCTGCTGTATCCATTTTGGAACCTGTTTTAGGAGTGAGGTGTCATCAGGCTAAAGGTGTCAGAATTGAAGAGGCACATACAAGATGGGTGAGAGAGATCTGGATTAAAAATCTGTGGTGAAGGCAAGAAGAATGTTTCACCAAATGTCTCTCTGACTGGTGGTAGAAATCTATCAGAATCCCACCCACCCCTCCAGCTTGGCTATTCAGCATTTTTTCCTTTGGAAAATCAAAGATGCAGTGAAAAAGCTGTAATTTTGGCTCAATAATATGGCATTGGGCCACCTATTCAGATCAGTTTATCATCAGTGTCTATTGCTGTTCTAGTTCTGTTCCTCAAAGGATAATTATGAATTTCAATAGCCCAGTGAAGTAAACAATCCTTTTCTGGCAATAGAGAAGGAAGAGGGGGACCCAATAATTATTTTTCTATTTTTAATTGCATTGGGTCCTATTCCTACAGTCTGCAATCAGTTCTTATTCAGGCAATGTGCAGTGTTTGTCAAGGTGGCTTTAGCAGGAGGAGGGGGTGTGGAGAGAACTGGCTTTGATCATTTTAGGATTAATAATTTTTTGTGGTCTCTTAGCCAAAAATACTAGCAGAATACACATCGGTGAGACACACTGTCATTGTTTCCTCGCTTAGAAGTGAATGGCTTCCACTAACTTGTATTGGGAAAGATAAAGGAGCATACCTGACGCAAGGAAAACACCTGCCCTACAGTGCAGACATTCCTGGTATCATTTTTCCTTTGTTGCCTTGTCTTTGCGTTCACATGTCTCAACAAGCTCCAAGTAAGCCGAAAGCTCCAACAAACCCCAATTAAAGTGTGTGTTGCCATGCTTGCACATGCACCTTCTTCCTGTTCCCTCCCTTCTCAGATCATTTGTGTTTTATTTATTTATCTTTGTAGACGGTTCTATCCCATTTTTGCCCCCAATGGGAACTGACATTGCCTAACAACTTCATTTTCCTTGCCTGCATTTTATCCTCAGAACAGTCCCCTGAGATAGCTTAGGCTGAGAGTGAATAATTAGCCCAAGGTCACCCCATGAGCTTCCATGGCAAAGTGGGGGCTCAAACCTGGGGATCGAACTACTGCATGCTGGTTCTCAGGATTTAGGATTACTGGTTTGAATCAAACTCCACTTCCCCTTGACATACAAATGCAGGCGTAAAGGTGAACTGGAGTTTCTTTACTCCCCACAAACCAGGATTCTGAACTACCAAGTCATTTTGGTGCACGTTGGAGCATGTTGAGTCATTTTTTTTTATTTCTATTCATATCCCGCCTTCCCTGCAAGCAGGTGCAGGGCAGGGCACAACAATAATTTTACAAAACCATTAAAAACAGTTATACCAAATAAATAATTAAAACAATTAAAAGGCAGGTACTACAGTAAGTTAATAAAATTTAACAATAGCTGAAAGCAACTAGGCCATAACAACAACAAAACCCCCAGGAAATTAATTAACAGTAAAGATCTTACTAATCTGGGCAATGTGTAAAGGAAGCCAAATAATAGGGTGCCTGCCACCTCCAGCATAGACCTGGCAGAACAGCTCTGTCTTACAGGCTATGTGAACTTGTAATAGACCTTGATTTCAGATGGGAGCATGTTCCACCAGGCTGTGGCCAGGGCAGAGAAGACCCTGGCTGAGCCTAAGCCGAAATCCTTTGGGCCAGGGACAACCAGTAAATGATGGTCCGTCAAGTATAAGGCTCTCTAGGGCACATATAGGGAGAGGCAGTCCCTTAGATATGTTGATCCCAGGCCACATGGGGCTTTAAAAGTCAGTACCAGCACCTTGAAATGGATCCAGTACTCAATTGGTAGCCAGTGCAATTGGCGTAGCACCAGCTGAATGCACACCAGCACAGACATCGCAGTCAGCCAACACGCTATGACATTTTGCACTAGCTGGAGTTTCCAGTTCAGTTTCAAGGGTAAGCCTGCATAAAGTGAGTTACAATAATCAAGCCTGGAGGTGACCATTGCATGGGTCACTGTAGCCAAGTCCTGAGGGGAGAGATAAGGAACCTATCAGTTGCCTGATCTGCTGGAAATAACAAAAGGCAGACCTGGTAACTGTGGTGACTTGGGCCTCCATAGAAAATTAGGCATCCAAAATCATCCCAAGGCTCCTCACCTTCAGGGATGGCACCAGCGGTGCCCCATCTAAGGCAGGGGGCCTGATTCCAGAACCTCCACCGCCACCTCCCGGCTCAGGTATAGGACCTCAATCTTTGTTAGATTTACTTTCAACGAACTCTGCTGTAGCCACCTAGCTGTGACCTCCAAAGCCCTGTTGAAGCTCTCTGAGGCAGAGTCTGGGCAGTTGTCCAACAACATTTAGAGCTGGGTGTCATCAGCATACTGGTGGCAGCCCAGCCCAAACCCCTGGACCAACTGGACAAGGGGGTGCAGGGCATGACTCTGAATGCCTCTCTCTTAGTAGAGGCCCAGATCACACACATTGCTAAAGTGGCGTTCTTTCATCTATGCCAAGCTAGGCAACTGGCTCCCCTTCTGCCTCACTCAGACCTAGCCACAGTAATTCATGCAATGGTTGCCTCCAGGCTAGACTACTGTAACTCAGTCTACACTGGCCTGGCCTTGACTTTGGCCCAGAAACTCCAATGGGTCCAGAATGCGATGGCAGAAGTCCTGATGGGAACGCCAAGCACTGTACATATACGACCTGTGCTGCACCAGCTACAGTGGCTTCCAGTTGAGTACCAAGTTAGATTCAGGGTTCTGCTTATGACCTTTAAGGTCTTGAGTGGTCAGGGAGCCATGTATCTATGGGACCACTTCCTCTGCTATGTCCTTGGAAGAACATTACACTCTACAGGTAGAAATCTACTGGTGATCCCTGGCCCCAAAGAGGTCCAGCAGTCCTCAATGAGGGCCAAGATCTTTTCAGTCCTGGGCCCAACCTGGTAGAATGCTTTGCCAGAAGATATTAGTGCCCTGCAGGATCTTCTACAATTCCACAGGGCCTGCAAAGCAGAGATGTTCTGCCAGGTTTTTGCTTGAGGACAGTAACAGTTGTTGGGCTGGTACCCCCCCCCCCCCCCGTCCCCAGGGGGATTCTCTGCTCCCAATGCCTCGAAAGCTAAATTGTTGCACACTACAAAGGGTGTCATGAGATTGTAAACTGTTTTTAATTCATTGGATCTACTGGTTTTATATGTGTTTTATGTTGATGTACATCGCCTAAAGCCCAGCATTGCCCAGGACAAGGCAATTCACAAATCATCATCATCATAGCAAGAGAATCACCCCTGTGGCACTCCACATTCCAGCGGGTATCACAGGGAGACCCTCTTGCCAAGCACCACCTTCGGTCCTTGACCATTATAAGCAGTTTCCCATACTTCTGTGTCAGTGAGGCAGTGTGTCATAAGGTCATAACTGACTGTGTCGAATGCTGCCATTAGATCTAAAAAGCAACAATGAAAAAACAGAGACGGGGAGAAAGGCTAAACAATCAGAAAACACCAGATATCTCCCTTGTATAATGAAAACAATGTACTAATATCCCCAGCATATAAATAATACATAAAACATTAGCATTACTTATGATAAACATTCAGAATTTGTAACACACATACTGTTGCCAATAAATACAATATCCAGAATAACACAAACCAAACCACCAAGTTCCATAGCACAGTGCATATGCACAGTTGGAGAATATATTTATATCACCTTTGAGTGTTGTACAAGTATTTACCTGGAAGCCTGGAACTGTAATGGAACTTGGTGGTGTGGTTTGTGTTATTCGGGATATTGTATTTCTTGGCAACAGTGTGTGTGTTACAACATTTTGAATTTTTATCATAAGTAATACTAGTGTTTTGTATATTATTTATGTGCTGGAGATATTAATACATTGTTTTCATTATACAAGGGAGATATCTGGTGTCTTCTGGCCATTAGATCTAAAAGCAACAGCAGCACCAACCTGCCCCGATCCAGGTGTCATCTGAAAGTAGCCTTCATCTAGTTTTATAAGGCTTTGGGATGAAGCCGAGGAACAATTCAAGCAAATGCATCTTAGATTTTCATTTAATATGGATTTCTAGGTGAGGGCTTCCCCCCACCCATTGATGTTTAATGTGCTATTTCCTCAGTAGTCAGGAGGTGTTTTAAGTTTTAATTGATCTGGAGGAAGCTACTGAGGTTTAATGGGAGGAGATGGGATGAAAAGATTCTGAAAGTAACATCCAAAGGGCTAATGACAATATGCAGTGCTAGTGACTATAAGCCAAGCACTGAGGTTCGGAAAATTAGTTTTTATGTGAAGTCTACATCCTAATGTAAGACAATTAATATCTTGACTCTCCCTCTTCCTCATATTAGACCTGGTAACTGTGATGACCTGGGCCTCCATAGAAAACGAGGCATCCAAAATTACCCCAAGGCTCCTCACCTTCAGGGCTGGCACCAGCAGTGCCCCATCTAAGGCAGGGGGCCTGATTCCAGAACCACCACCATATTAGATTGTAACATTGAAATTTACAGTAAGAGCTGACACACCTTCTTCACAGCCTTTTTAGCTACCACATTTCCTTTCTCTGTATTCCTGGCACTATTTTCTTTGTAATTTCTTTAACTGTCAACTGTTTCCTCCGTTCCTGTATCCAACTTTGAATCAAAACAGCTGCTCCCTTTGAATCAGAAATGCCTTTTTAACCTTTAGTGGACAAATCCACACTTCCTTTCAAGCTGGATGTTTTCGATACTGGCAGCGAAGTGTTGAGGGCAATAATTTGCATGTTATTTCTAGGAACTGCAGGAATGTCTTCATTTGTGCATAGATACAGTATTTGTATAGTGATGATAATTGACAAAGATGATCTTTCTGGATGTCCAGTCATGAGTTCTTCAGTCTGAACTGTGGGCACAAATACCCGCAATCCAAGAGTTTCATGTGTGGAAGGAGACTTCCTTATGTGGGTCTCTTAAGTGGGGCAAGGGGGTTGAAACAAGGTATACTTTGGCCACCAAATGAGCACTCACTGGAGAAGAACCTGATGCTGGGAAAGACAGAAGGCAAAAGAAAAAGGGGACGGTAAAAGATGAGATGGCTGGACAATGTTACTGATGTAACTAACATGAATTTGAGCAGATTTCAGAGGATGGTGGAAGACAGGAGGGTCTGGCATGACTTTGTCCATGGGGTCGCAAAGAGTTGGACTTGATTGTGCGACTGAACAACAACAACATGCATTACACAGCACCCACTGCTTGTTTGGGCAGCAATGCTCAAATAGATTTTCACATGCAGGAATGATCTTTAAGTCACAGCCAAGGTCAGTCTTGTGATTAGATGTCTGCCTATTAACCAGGTAGACATTGTGCCACTGGCCCTGTCCTATTAGTTATGTGACACCAGATTCATCTACTAATCATATATAGAGCTATATGTATATTACATAGAATACAAATAATCCTACCATTTTTATCTGTTGCGTTTCAGATATACCCCTGCCTCTTTATGTTAAAGGTGTTAAATATTTTTGATGCAGCAGGTTGCCTTTCCTTTCCCGTCCACAGTTGGCCATGGGCAGAGCGAAGGAGACCGTATGGTTGTGTCAGACTTCCATGTGTTTGTCAGAGACAGCTTGCAGCACATTGACCTCATGAAGAAGGATCACCCAGGCCTCCCTGTGTTCCTTCTAGGGCATTCCATGGTAAGCATGTGGCAATATCTCTACTTAATGGAATCTTGGCCTCCTGCTGAAAAGCAGAGGGCACTTTTTTCACTGTGACCTTTTCTGTCCTCTCCCTACCCCCCCCCCCCCCGGCTTTTGTGGTTAACAAGGATATTAAAAGCTGTTATAACTTACAGAAATATAACAGGGAGACAAAATACAGAGTGGGAAGGATATTTGGATGACTTTGGGGGAGGGGGATACTGGGGCTCCAGATGTCTTTCAGAAACTGTAATAACTGAGGGCATAATTACATGTTGCATTTTCTCAGGTGCTTCCTGTGTCCTCTTGATCAGGCGTGCACTGCATGTTCCATGCCTGGAACTCAATTTGCAGGCATTGTGCTCAGTAGCACAGTGAGTGGGGAGGGGGGGCTTAAGCCTGCCTTCTGTGCTGTTGTCTAGACCTGAAATGGTGCTAGGGAGCCCACTGGGGAAACTTGTATGTACTGATGGACTAAATGCAAGTTTCTCCTGCAGGGCAATCCCAAGGCTGTTGCAAATTGGGGGACTGCCAAGAAGGAAAAAGGCTGATGCCCATCTGCCCACACTCACAATCCAAATTGGGCTCTGAATTAGGAAAGACAGCTTGTTGATATTCTAGTCCCAAGCCATTTAGAGTTTTGCAGGTGAAAACCGATGCACTGAATTTTGACCAGAAATATACTGGTAGCCAGTGCAAACCTTTTGATGTGGTTTTTGTTGTTGTATCCCTTTCAATAATCCTTGTTGAACATATAAAAGCTGATTTATACCAAGTCAGACATCAGGCATGTCAGGGTCGATATTGTATACTCTGACTGGCACTAGCTTTCCAGGATGTCAGGTTGAGTTTTTATACATCCTCTAGTATCCAAAGCCACTTATGGATTCAGAAGAATCTTCAGGGCCACACTCCCTTTGTTTTATTTTTGATGTTCCAGAGTGTTGAAGACAGTTTCAGTGCCAAAAGATGCCTAGAAGTCAAAATGAAGTAGGTCTAGATAATTAACTTCATCCAGAAAAGTCTGTAGCTGGGGTGTCACCACTCAGTTGAACACCCAACTCCAAAAGGGAGGTATTGCACCTAGTTGATATAGTTGTCTATGCCCAAAGATAGGCTTCTTCAGGGAATCTCTTTCTGCAATTTCACTTGATCTGTCTCACTCTTCATCACTCTGAAGCAGTTCTTGACTCCTGCTAGTCAACACATTCAGCCAAGAAGAGCAAGAGTTGAGCAAACAGGTTCCAAGCCCCCTATCCACATCCCTGCATTTCCAAGCACCCTATCCACATTCTCGTGCTGGGATCCTCAGTGTTCTGCTTGGTGTATCACACACACACACACACGCATTCTCATGCACATCTAGAAGAAAGATATATGCAAATGATACAATTTGATGTTATTTTGGTGAAGACACATTTTAGTTTTCTATCAGAGGAAACCCAGCCTGAAGATAGCCAGCATCAGCCAGGTACCACAGAGAAAATTGCATGCTATCTCAGGGCGTGAATGCAGCCGCAAAGAACCTGCCAACAGCCATTTCCAGGATGGGGAGACTTTACCCTTGTTGTTCTGCCTTTCCAGTCTTAAGGGCTAACTTTATTTGTTCAAAGTGGTGCCAGCGGCTTGCTGAGCAACCCCAGAATTCTGATCTGTGGTCTGAAAGGCACCTAGGGTGCCATGGCAGTAGATCACCTCTGCCTTTCACTTCACAGCACTTGGCATACGTAAGCAATAACTGGGAATATCCATCCTCAGTCAGAGATCCAGTATCTGCTGCAGCATCTGCGGTAAGCCTGGATTAAGAACTTCCTAGCCCATCCTTTTCACAATAGGATAAGGCCATCAAGTTTGTAATTGTGAGATTCCATTCACCCAAACTTTGTCTGGCAAACGTCTATGCTATTGGCCATTGCCCTGCCCCACAGCACTCTGCATGAAAGCACATATCTTTTATTTGTTTAATATTCCTCAGCTAATATTATCTCAGGCTGCAATGCCTTTGGATAATTTGGATTTAAAATGGCTGGCAAGGTTTTAAAGCACACTTCAAAATACTTTTCTGTAGCAATGAGCTGATTTCCAAGTCCTCAGCCAAGTAAAGCCCATTCTCCCTCAGAGGCGGAGGGCATGTGATTGGGTTATTCCAGTGTTCCTCTAGGGAGGGAGGAAATACTTTTTTCTCCTTCCTTTTGGTGTCTTGGAATGACACTTCTCTTTCAGTTTCTGTCCTGCCTCTTAGGGAGTAGCAGTAGAAAAGTTTAGGCTTTGCCAATATTTCGCATTCAGTCTCTATTTTCATTTTAATCCTTCCTTTTTTACCTGATTTTTCAGTCTTTCCTTCTCTCCTAACATTCATCTGTCCTCCTCTGCCCTGATTCCTTTCCTCCTTTCTCTGGCGGAGCCGAGAAGAAACTTCAACGTTTGAGAACAATGATGTCGGAGGAGCAATCCAACAGTTTTTTGTCAGAGGAAGAGCCAGCGATGCAGTCCAACGCATCAGCCGAGGCAAGCCGTGGGGCCGATGGACCTTCGCAGTCCGATCGTGCTGACCACCCAGACGCTGCGGAAGACACTGCTGGTGGGAAATCGAAACGACGCCATCTTCAAGAGCCCCTAGGTGCAATGGTGGCGGCAAGCGGCAGCGGCCATATTGGGTCTGCGGGACGTGATTCCTGCCAGCTCCCGATCCAGGCCTATAGAACAGTAGGAAATGCCGGGTCAATGTCGGACCCTTCCTGCAGCTCCTGGAGGGCCACAGCTCATCAAAGGGGTAACGTACGCACGACCCACGGTGCGATTAACCCTGAGTCAATGGTTATTTTTAGGCAAGCTATGCAGGAGGAAATGGCCAGGTTCTACTCGCGAGTAGGCATAAATATAGCTGGAGCAGCTTTCCTCCCTATGCCCTCTAATTCAGAGGCTTCAGGGTCTGAAACAGATGACAGGGAAGAAGGGGAATTTCTGTCAAAGATGAGGGGGGAGAGGATGGTAACAACCCTGAACAAACTAATCGTTTCTTCAAGTCAGAAGACTCCAATTCCTCTTGACCAAGACTTTAAAACCCTTGGAGATTTGTGACATCCCCACAGAGGAGAAGCCAAAAAGTTCTAAAAGACTTAAGTCCGCAGCTAGCGGGAATACTGAGTTTCTTCCAAAAGGGGAACCTTCAAAGAAGGTTTTTCCCTTTCCCCAGTATTTCGAAAAACAATTAAGAATAGAATGGGAAAAGCCCACTTCCACCAAACAATTTTCCAAGAAAGCTTTATACCTTGCCTAACTATACAACTGAGTTATTGTAAGTATCGGCAGTGGATGGTCCAGTGGCGGCATTACAAACTTCGGGGTTGCTTGCTGAGGATTGACAGGGCAACATTAGAGACGCCTTGGACAAGAAAGTAGAAGTGGCTCTAAAGAGAGTACATAAATACGTGGCGATGATTGTCAAGGCTGCCTCTACCGCTTCCTTAGTATCCAGAGTGTCCATAGTTTGGCTTAGGAAATTGCTTCTCTTACTGCCTGGGACAATAGAAGACTCCTAGAGGGTGCCTCTCGAACTCTCAAAGCAGCCTCGTTTACTGCAGATGCCACCTTGGATATTATCTCCTTTGCATCCAGGGCTGTGGCAGCCTTTAAGAGAGGTACCTTCGGATCAAAGTTCAACAAAGGATCCTTCAGCAGGTCAAACAGAATGAGCCGTGACACTAAACCCAAGCAGGCATGACTACTCTCTTCTACCGGTGGGAGCTCATCTTCTTAACTTTCTCCCAGCTTGGCAGGCTTCGCAGGTGGACTCTTGGGCTCTAGAAATTGTATCCCAGGGATACTCCATCGAGTTCAAATCCATTCCCTCCAACAGATTCGTCAGATCACCTTCAGCAAGGAAGCCTGCCAAGAGAGCAATCATATCTCAGGCATTACTCCATCTTCTGGAAATTCAGGCAATCGAACCAGTGCCAGTTCAGGAACAAGGCCAGGGAGTCTATTCCATCCTGTTTGTGGTTCCCAACAGGTCGGGAGACTGGAGAGCCATTTTGGATCTCAAATTTCTGAACAAATATGTCAAACTTTGTCATTTCCGGATGGAAACATTGAGATTCGTAATGGACTCTCTACTTCCTGGAGAATTTCTCACCTCCATAGACCTGACAGAGGCCTATCTACACATACCAATTCATCCAGCACACAGACGTTTTCTATGATTCACTATGGAGGGCCACCATTTTCAATACAGAGCTTTGCTCTTTGGTCTCTCCATGGCACCCAGGGTCTTCTCGAAGCTACTCATCAACCTGTGGCACGCTTGAGACGTCAGGGGATACATGTCCATCCCTATATCGACGATCTTCTGATTTGTTCCAGCAGTAAATCCAAATGTCTAGCAGACACAGAGATTACCTTTCAGTGCCTCCAGAATCACAGATTCCTGGTCAACAAGAGTGCCTTACAGCCTGCTCAGCGCATCAAGCATCTGGGAGCCATAATCAATTCCACCAACAAGTCCCTATCCCTTCCAGTAGCCAAGGCCGAGAAGATCAAGATCACCACAAGCTCAGTAATTCAGAACCATTCATCAACCTTCCTGGTACTAGCAAAGTTGATGGGTCTGTTGATCTCATGTATTGACAGGGTCCAATGGGCGTGCCTTCATTCCAGGGACTTGCAACTATTTCTATGATCCTATCAGATTGCAATTATGGAAAGGAGACAGATGACTCTACAAGTTCCGGCCAGGGTCAAGACCAGCCTTCAGTGGTGGACACAGATAAACAACTTACTTCAGGGCAAGATGTCCAGTGTTACCACACTCAAAGAGATATTCACAGACACAAGTCTCCAGGGATGGGAATCAGTTCTTCAGGATTCCCCGGTCCAGGGCAGCTGGTCTTTCCCAAAACAGTCTCTCCCAATCAATGTACTGGAGCTCAGAGCAATTTGTTTAGCTCTGCTTCACTTCAAGCCTATCATATCCAATCAGCATGTGTTAGTCCACACGGACAACATGTCAGCCAAGGCCTACCTGAACAAATGGGGGTTCCAGATCATCCCAACTACACAGGGAGGCCATGAAACTTCTGCAATGGGCAGAAAAGAATTTAACATCAATACGGGCGGAACACATCAGGGGCCAGGACAACATACAAGTCAATTGGCTGAGCAGACAGTCCATATGCAAGGGAGAATGGAGTCTTCATCCGAGAATTTTTCATCTAATCAGTCAGCATTTCAGTCGTCCTCTAGTGGACCTTTTTGCTTCTCCAGTGAACAGTCAACTACCTCGCTTCTTTTCAAGATATCTACATCAGGAAGCGGGATAGACGCATTAGCATCTCCATGGCCTCCAGGCCTTCTTTATGCTTTTCCTCCCATCCCCCTTCTACCCAGAACACTTTGGAGGGTGAGGGAGCTCCAAGCAGAAGTCATCCTAATCGCTCCATATTGGCCCCGCTGTCCGTGGTTTTCCATGATTCAAGATCTATCAACTTGGGAGCCTCTAACTCTACCAATAGTGCCGGACATGCTTATCCAGGGTCCGGTTTGGCACCCGAACCCAGGACGGCTATGCTTGACCGCGTGGCTATTGAACGGAGATTCCTGCAACTGCTCGGATACTCTTCAGAGGTGTCTGACACCATCTTAGCCTCCAGGAGACAGTCGACAGTATGAATCTACAATACCACATGAAAGGCATTTGTGAGATGGGGCTGTAGAAAGAAGATTGATCCATTGTCTCCATTCATCACATCAGTCCTAGCCTTTCTACAGGGTGGTCTTCAATCAGGCCTTATGTCTTCCACTCTATGACGACAGGTAGCAGCCTTGTCCGTGGTCCTTCCTCCTACAGGAGGATATAAGTTGTCCAGACACCCTCACGTTCAGTTATTCTTACGAGGTGCAACAGCGAAGGCACTACCTCAGATACATCGTTTTCCCACCTGGAGACTCAACCCAGTATTGTCGGCACTTACGAAGGCTCCATTGGAGCCTCTGCGAGAGGTGGGCCTAAAGTGGTTGAGAATGAAGGTGCTCTTCCTGGTAGCCCTCACATCCACTCGCCAAGTATCCAAAGGTAGTGCTCTGTCTATTAAGACAGACCTCTGCATTTCCACAAGGATAAAGTGGTCCTACATTCATCCCAAAAGCTGCATCGAGATTCCATCATTCTCAAGAAATTTGCTTACCAACGTTCTGTCCACAACCTAAGCATTCTAAGGAATTTGCCTGGCATACATTAGACATAAGAAGGGCGCTGAAAATCTATATTGCCAAAACACAGGACATACGCAACACAACCTGTATGTTCATTAATATCTCTCTCCTAAAATAGGAGTCAAAATGTCTCGTAATTCCATCAGTGCAGTTCTAAAAACATGTATCAGAGAGGCTTACAAGAAGTCAGGGCTGCCAACGCCTACAGGAATCACAGCTCATTCATTGTGCAGTGCATCTACAAATGCAGCTCTTCTCAATCACGCCTCAGTGGAAGAGGTTTGCAAAGCTGCAACATGGTCATCGATATCTACCTTTGTCAGACGTTATAAAATCCACTCCATTGCATTGGCAGAAGCAGCCTTTGGAAGAAAGTTTTTACAGCATATTGTTACCACAGCAGAAGATGATGACAACCCACCCAAGAGAGGGACACTGCTATAGAAGGTCCCAATCACATGTCCTCGACCTCTGAGGGAGAACGGCCCATTGGTACTTACCGTGAAGGGTCCTTCTCCTCAGAGGACAGGAGGACATATAGCCGCTCCCTTCATCATTTTCTCTATCTGTACTTTAGCTGACCTAACTTCTATCCTTACTTACTTACTCATATTAGGTATTCAGTGTTTATGGTTATTATGTTAATGTTCTCGACAAGTTATATTTTTCTTTAGCTAGTTCAGAGTGTTTACACCGCTACTGCTATTAGGAATCCCAAAACTGAAAGGGGAGGGTCATTCCAAGGCGCCAAAAGGAAGGAGAAAAAAGTATTTCCTGCCTTCCCTAGAGGAAGACTGGATTAACCCAATCACATATCCTCCAGTCCTCTGAGGAGAAGGACCATTCACAGTAAGTACCAATGGACCATTCCTCTTGCTTCTGCCATTGCTACATGTAAACAGGATGGTAGCTTTTCAGCACTGTGGAAGCTCACCAAATATTTCTCCTGACAACTAATCATTCACATCCTTTTTAAGCATTTCTGGTTACTGATGCCTTAGACTTGCCAGCTCTATATGAACTATATATGAACAGGGCAGTATTTAAATAGTAGTCCATGTTATAATTGGCATCTCATCAATCAAAACATCTTAGGTCCCTGACTAGTTAAATACTGCCGAACAAGTATGTAAACCATGAATTTGTTACACAAGGAAGAACTGTACTAATGACAAATTCAACTGTCTTCTAGAATATGGCAGAGTCCAGTCCCTCCCAGAATCTTAAATCACATGGAGGCTCTCCTCCCCACACAGACTCTGTGGTAACGAGGATTTCTGGGCACATGTAGCCTTTGCTACTGTGGGGACAACTTAGTATTATTATTGTCATTTATACAGCATGATCAATGTGAATGGAACTTAGCAGAGTACAGGACAACAGGAGAGTTTACAGTCTAAAAATTGACCTAACGGTGATAACTTTTATAAAACTTGTGTTTGTTTCATGTTTTTTCCTGAGCCTTTGTTCAGCGGTGTCTGTAGCTACTGCACATGAGTAGTAGGAAAAGCTAGGCTCATGTGGCTTAGGCTGAGGTCTCATAAGCAACAAATGAGGAGATCACCTAGTTTCTTGAAGACACAATTTCAGACTGTAGGTAGGGACTTGTGGCACTGCATGCTTTCCTCACAGAAATTATTTGCACATAGAAAACTAGTGTATGATGGAGAAGGGCTCTAGCCTAGCCTATCTGGAATATCTACATGAAAGGTAGTGTTTGTGTATGGAGGAAGTCAGTCACATGAGCTCCCAACTGTAGTGTGAAATTGTAAAACTAAAAACTAGCTCATTCATGGTTTGTGATGATTATGTTTCACTTGGGCGAAGTAAGGCAGAAGTTCTCTGGAGCAGAGGGCAGATGCTCTGACATGAATAGTTTGTCCATGTATGCCCTTCAGTTAATTAAAGCTTATCTTCCTTGCTGAGACTGAAGGCAGGAGGAGCAAGGGGCTCTCGCTTCTGCCATTAGCATGTGATGACCTCAGCATGCAATTAAAAGCTGGGCGTCACTTGCATGCCAGCATTTTTGACTTCTTGGAATATTAGATCATAGTTGGCTGAGTTTGGCAAGCATTCCAGCCCTTGTTCAGAAACAGCACCATGGATGTATTGACTTCTTAGTGGTGGTGTGTGGAGGGAGGATTTTAAAGAATTTCTTTAAATGTTGTCAGAAGTAGCTGACTGATACTGTCTTTTTTGTTTCCTCTCAGTTGTCATGGTCAGCCGGTCTTATTTATCATCTCTTCTTTGTAGCTAGATCGTTCCTTATTACATTGGGTTTTTTTGAAGCTCCTATGTACATCTTACTGCCTTTTAATCATGTTCCTTCTCCCATAGGTTGTGTCTACTTAAAGACATGACTATCGTCTTTCCTTTCTGGACAATCAGTTTTTCCTGTTAGAACTTGGTTCTTTTTTTCAGGTAGCAAGTCATTTACTGGGTGGGTGGAGTAGGGAGCTTGCATTTTTGATCATCTCTTGCCCTCCAGCTTTGTACAATGAAACTGAATTTGATATATAAATGTATTTGCTTTCTGAGTGCGGTGTAATGATCCCATAATAAATGTGTGCTGGTTCACTCAATGACTTCTTTTGCATGACTGTGCATCTGGGTATGCCAAAGGCTACATCAGCATGGGGGGGGGCACCTTTACTGGAGTAGAGTCATAAGCTGCTCCTCTGAAAGAAGCAGATGAATTCTACATTTCATGCACAGCTGTGATTTAGAAGCTGAGATCACCAACTTTACAGTGGCTGATCTAAAAGCCATTATTGCTGGTTGAATTCAAATATATGTGAAAATGAAGCCTGACCTAAATTTGACTTTTTCTGTAGGCAGAAGGAAATTCAGGTTGAACAGCTTTAGCTGAAAGGTGACTCAGCACCAGAGCAGATCGACAAGATTCTGGCCTATAAAGTACTTAAACTCTTCCTTCAGTATTAATTCTCCTCTAATAGTTATCAGTGTTACCACTCAAAAATTGCTTTTGTTTCCATTGCAGGGAGGAGCCATCACTATCCTTGCTGCGTGCGAAAGACCAAATGACTTTTCAGGCTTGGTATTAATTTCTCCTTTAGTAGTTGCAAACCCAGAGGTAGCAACGCCAATCAAGGTAAAAATCCAGGCAATTAATGAATACCAGGTAGTTTAGCTAAATGTAAGCTCACCTTCACACAGCTTCCAGGCATGGCTTCCTTCCAACAATGCTTTTGGCATATATGTGCTTTTCTACTAAAAAGGGAGTGAATGTAAGACCCCGTCCCCATTCATTTCAAGTAGAGTTGCCAAGTCCAATTAAAAAAATATCTGGGGACTTTGGGGGTGGAGCCAGAAGCAAGGTTGTGACAAGCAGAACTGAACTCTGAAGGGAGTTCTAGCCATCACATTTAAAGGGACAGCAAACTTTTTAAATGCCTTCCCTCCATTGGAAATAATAAAGGATAGGGGCATCTTCTTTGGAGGCTCATAGAATTGGACCTCCTGGTCCAATCCTTTTGAAACTTGGAGGGTGTTTTGAGGAGAGGCATCAGGTGCTATGCTGCAAATTTGGTGCCTCTACCTCAAAAAACAGCCACCTCAGAGCCCCAGATACACATGGATCAATTCTCCATTAAACCCTATGGGAAACGTTCTCCATAGGGAATAATGAAGTGCCTAGCAGACATTCCCCCCCCTCGCTTTTTGATGTCCCTGAAATGGGGGGAGGGCCTCCAAACTGGGGGATCCCTTGCCCCCACCTGGAGATTGGCAACCCTAATTACAAGTCGTATTCAAAGTTAATAGATGCCAAAGGGCTACAAACCGCACATGCTATGAAATCCCAGTAGTTGCTTTAGGAAGAAGCTCCTTAAGGATGCAGTTTGGAACAGAGCAGTGAGGGATTTAACTCGTTTCCCTGCCATTGCTTTCCCTTCTGCAGCTTTCCTTTCCCACACCTCAAAGAGTTCCAGGTATGTTGTTGCATGTTGGCAAAACCACCATGAGAGGGAGGGGGTTTAAAGTCATCATTCTGTCTAATGAAAGAGTTTCCATCAGTCTAACAGACACGATTAGTGTTTTGGCATATTTATTTGCATTATTTGCAATCCACCTTTGTCACTGAGACTCAAGGCCAATTATGCAATGTAAATCAATGCAGTCAATGGGAAGCTACATCTAATAAACAGTGTGAAAGAACTAGGATTGCAGAAATCTGAAAAGAAGCTGCCATTTGAACAAACCATAAGTATTCAACATGCAAAACCATGTTCTGTCCTGTTTAATTTGGCATTAGTGGAAATGCAATGCATTTTTATGGGCCAGTCTGTTATGGTGTAGCCTTTTTCCTTTATAAAAATGCCCTCTTGAACAATTCTGTTTTACATAGCTTGCGAAATGCTAGGAGTGTGGGAGCCTTTCTGACCGCTTCAGGCAAGGCGGTTCCAGAGAATGTGGGCTATTGCAGAGAAGGCAGTTGTTAACCTTGCCCATCTTCAGGGGGGGTACCTGCAGAAGAATATTAAACCACCATATGTTTTAAATGAGTTGCTACCTGCAAATAAGCCAAGCCCTGCGGTACTTTATTGTGGAAAAGGCTGCAGTTGATCCAACAGCCAGTACTGACTTATCTTAGTAGTAGTGTGAGTGCAGTCATGTGGCTGCCTCTCTGCTTTTAGTCCTGCATTTCAAACTGAAAACTTTCCAAATCCTCCTTAAGTTTATATATATATCCTATTCTGAATGTGGGCTCCAAGGCATAGCATCTGTTGAAGATGTGTTGGTAGCTTAGTTTGGACCAAGGCAAATGGAATCTACTAACCATGTTTGCTACTCAGATGGTCCATCAAATGTGTATTTTTTCTACCCAAATGTGTATCAAAATGCATGTTGTAAAATGTTTTACAATTAAAAGCTTGTATGGGCGACCAACTCTCATTACCATCTCTCAGGACATCAGCAAGGCCATGTTAAGATCTTGTCAGACCAGTGCTAGGATCTGAGCTGAGATGAAGCATAAGTGGCTAACCAAGACAGAGAAAGGACACAAGATGTGCCATTAAAACCATAAGTTGTGCTATGTGCTTTGAAGTTGTGAGGCCACATTTACATTTCTGGCAACACTTTTATCTCCAGTATTTTTCTTTTGACTTCAGCAGAACTGAATGTAGTTCATGAGAATCTGGTTCCAAAGGGGCACCCGGTAGACAGTGAGAACATTACCTGTATATACTTCTGAAATTTGTGGCTGCTTTGATAGTCGATACTTCTGGAGGTCTTTCATTTCATCCTTTTATCACTGCTTATATAATACAATATAATTTTCCAGACCATAGCATCTTTGATGCAGGAGGATCAGAGACTGTTATGGAAACTGATTACACTTAATGAATTCAAATCCGAGCAAGGGCACACAGTCCATTTTACATTTTGCAGGTTGTATCCATGGCTGCAGTGCGGCAGTTAGTTAGAACAGAGGGCAAAGACCTAGCTATTTGTTTCCTTTGCTGTTGTCTGTTTCACCCAATGACCACTTAATTAGGACAGTTTTCAAAAGAAAAATAGGAGAATTTTAAGTACCAAACTCACATGTGGAATGCTGTTAGAGGGAGAAAAATATATTTGACTTTCTTCTGCCAGCACCTTTATGCTCTGGAGGCTCTGTGCTGCACTCCAAGAGGATGAGGGTGCAATAGATTTCCTTAGTCAAATGCAAGCTCATTTACTCTTGTTTATTTGTAGCCCCCTAGAGAATCCTCATCAGAAAGAGTTGCAGCCTAGGCAACTACTGTAAATCACTCAGGCTAGGAGGCTTGGTTTGCATCCGCCTGAAATAAGAAGTAAATGGTGATAAACCAGGGTAGCAGCATACCCAAAGGGGCTCACAGAGGACCTCACTGGCCCAGACCCAGCTGTTTTAGCAGAAAGGCTCTCCATGGTTAAATTGGTTGCATGGCAAAAATGCAGAGGGCTTGGAGCTGAAAACAGGGGCTCTAAGGAACATGGTATGCTACACACTTCCTCATCTCAATGGGCTGGCGGGGGTGGGTCTATTCCCTGCCTTTTCAATATTTTGATGTGGGGGGGGGGTTGAACTGTTTGTTAGCATGTAGGACCACATCCTCAGCGGGCATTCACTGAGGGTACAGCCATGGACCTCAAACAATTTCTTCCATCTGTGTCCTGCATTGCTCTCTTTTGCTGTCCAAGTTACTAACATCATTTCTCTCCCTCAGGTTTTTGCAGCTAGAGTACTTAATTTACTCCTGCCAAATCTGTCCCTGGGAGCTATTGACCCAAACGTGGTTTCCCGGAATAAAAAAGAGGTGAGAATGAATGTTATTGCCCTTATAAAGCACTGTGGTGTGTTGTACTCCTTTTTCCGTGCTGCCCATTTGTTTTGCTGTTGCCTTGATAAGTAGACGGAAACCCCCTATTGCTGAGTTCTCTTAGTACAAATGGGTGAACTACAATGGCCACATCTTCTGGAATTTTGCATTAGTAGTGTGTACTGGAGAAGAATTATAGTTAACAGGGCAAAGATGATGGGTGTTTTTACATTCAGTTTGATTCAGAGTTTTAGAGTCTTTGAATGTTTTTACACTGACAGTTTGTGACTTTCTATCACCACATTGGAAACTTACCTTTTACATTACCTAATGTTCTCACAACTGTTTTGCATCGTTGCTGCCTGATGTATCTACATTTTTTTCGGTGAGATGAGTTCTGGTGCTGCTGCTGCAATGGTTTTTCTCAAAACTAGTTTTGATTTGGTCATTTCTCTACAGGCGTTTCAGACGCCTCCCCCGCAAATTGAAATGCTTTCAGCAGGAAATATAGAAGTTTGGCTACGCAAAATGAGCAGAGCAAATCCACCAATGTAAAGGGGAAATAATTAAAGCAGAATGGTGGCAGAATATTTGAAGACTCTAAAACTCTGGATCAAACTGAATGTAAAAACACCCTTGCTCTGCCCATTTTGCATAGCCAAACTTCTATATTTCCTGCTGAAAGTATTTCAATTTTTTTTTTGGGGGGGGGGGGTCTCTGATCAGAGGGCAGACGGAATACCAGTGCTTAGTTAAATGTATACAATTGCTTGGAAATCATGTCAACACTGCAAAAACAATACAAATTTAAATTACAAGATGAGGCAAGCAATGATACGTAAAAATTTCAAGTGCTGTCAGTTCTCATGCAAATTACTGCACCTTGTGGCTTTTGGAGGAATCTTTTAAAACACATGAAAACTTCTACAATACAAGTTTGAAACGCCTGTAGAGAAATGACCAAATCAAAACTAGTTTTGAGAAAAACATTGCAGCCGCAGCGCTGGAACTCATCTCACCAAAACAAATATAGATGCTACGGGCAGCAACGATGCAAAATAGTTGTGAGAATGTTAGGTAATGTAAAAGATGTGTTTCCAATGTGGTGATAGAGAGTCACAAACTGTCAGTGTAAAAACACCCGATATCTCTAATCAGTCAGAGGAATTGTCTCTGTTGTGGGAGTATCTCTATGGACTGAATCCACAAAAGCTCTGAGTAGGGTTGCCAGGTCTGACTCAAGAAATATCCGGAGACTTTGGGGGTGGAACCAGGAGCAAGGTTGTGACAAGCACAATTGAACTCCGAAGGGAGTTCTGGCAATCACATTTAAAGAGGATAGGGGTACCTTCTTTTGGGGCTCATAGAATTGGACCCCCTTTTTGAAATGTGGGGGGTGTTTTGAGAAGAGGCACCAGATGCTATGCTGAAAATTTGGGGCCTATTCCTAAAAAAAAAAAGCCTCCTCTAGAGCAGTGGCCCCTAACCTTTTTGGCCCCAGCTGATTGGTGAGGGAAACTGTGGCAGCTCTGGCAGCGACCTGCTGAAAAAGCTGTGCTGCCCTTGCCTCCTCCCCACTTCCTTCCTGGGCATGGGGGTGCTTCACCGCCTCTTCCCTGGCCTTAAACTTGTGAAAATGGAGGAACAACGAGGCAGCACAGGGGTGGGGCTGTGCAGCCCAGTTGCTAACAGGCCAAGGACTGGTACCGCTCTGCAGCCCGGGGGTTGGGGACCCCTGCTCTAGAGCCCCAGATACCAATGGATCAATTCTCCATAGAGTATAATGGAGTGCCCAGCAGACATTCCGCTTTCTGATGACCTTGAAGGGGGGGCTTCCAAATGGGGGGATTTCCTGCCCCCAACTGGACATAAACAGCTGTGAAATTCAGTGAGAAGCTTAGTCTGAGAACAGAGTAAGAGTAGGATCCCAATCAGCGAATGATTATCTATATTATGGAAGAAGCTGCACACATTAATTTGTGTAAAGACTTATGACAGAGGAAGGCATTGCCAAAACGGTTCTCCTTATCAAGTTATTGATTGGACATATTCTTCTCCTTCGATTCATCTTGACATTATTGAAGACTGTACCTTGTTTATGAGTCTGAGGACTATATAAGAAAATATTGTATATTGGGATTTTTTTGTACTGTGTCCTGAAGAATTGTGTTTATCTTCTTCGTGGTCTCTGTGCAGTCCCACACATGGGTTATCTGCCAGGATCGAACCCGACCTCGAAGAATTCAAAGCAATCTTTGAGTGTTACTTTTGGCACAAACTTCCTCTCATCCCGGGGAGGAGGCATCCACCGCGCATGCCCAGACGAGAGGGAGGCGCCTCACCCACCCAGTTTCTTCTTTACCGCCACCCAGGATACACCTACCTCTGAGTCTCCTCTATTCATCGCGATCTTCATCCTTTTCCTGCATTCTTCCTCACCATTTTCCTCACCGTTCGTCGTCATCTTCTTCAACTCACTGGTATCGTGTGTGTGTGTGTGTATATATATATATATATATATATATATATTACTATCCCTCTCCTCTTTCGGCTTTTTCTCCTTCTCCTTCCCTTCCCCCCCCCTCTCCCCTGGGTGGATGGAAGGAAAAGACAAAATCACTTTTTAAAAGTGTGTTCAGTGTGCCTCAAAAATACCATCTACCGAAGGACATTCTTTATGCCTTTTCTGTCTGGGTGAGGCTCATCGTACCGATACTTGCTTGCATTGTAGCCAGTTTGGAAAGCAAGCAAGAAAAAAAATGCGTGGCTAGACTCAGAAGCCACTTGCTAGAGTCTTCACTGCGCCCTACGATGTCCCATACTTTGGGATTCCAAACCTCGGCACTTTCCTATCTACTCAAAAGGGTGTGGCTCGACTGGCAGCTTCCGTGGCCTCGGTTCTCAGTAAGCTTAAGTCCGGGAAACATTCCAAGAAGTCTGACAATTCTAGGAAGAGACATCGCACAGAGTCAACTTCTAAAGACCCTTCGACTTCGACATCACCAAAAACTAAGTCTAAGAACCATAGACCTTTGGATTCGAAGTCTCCAACAATGACTTCTGCATCACACCCAACTATCGACACCGCAACCCCGGTACAGACAGCACCGACTCCATTGGAAGCCTCGGCGCCCATTGATACCGTGCCTCTTGAGGTCATACACATTCATTCTCGGTCTCCTTCAGTCCAAGGATCTTTACCAGACAAGATCCTCGACACCGAATCTCCAGATTCCAGCAGAAGTCAGCGCCCTAACATTCTTGGCGCACACTCATTCTGAGAGGTCTCGATGCCTACCAAACAACAGATACTGACACCCGCATCTCCACCCCTAAGATAACCCTTGACACCGAGAGAGCCTTCCACTTGAGTTCAAGCTGAGAAATCTCGAAGTCATCATAGGGAACGCTATTATTATTATAGCCCATCAAGGTCCAGGTCACCATCTCCTCGCAGGTACCGAAGATATTACAGATCACCGGATTCCCATCGGTATCGATACCGTGAAGACTCTCGATACCGTGAGGTACTTTACCATCCTTCGCATCGGGATCAGGCATATTAGGATGACCACCCTTGGTACCGTGAAACTCCTTCACATCAAGAGCAGGCATACTGTGAGGACCATCCTTGGTACCGTGAAAGTCCCCATCGTCACCCCAAACACTACACTACAGTGTTGAAGCCACTGTCTCCAACCAGATCGACCTCGGTGTGTTCAGTCTCTTCCTAACAACCTGAACAGCCTCCTTTGCTGACCAAACAAACTGCTACAATAACTAAGCCTCTTGAGACACCAATCGAGACCCAGGAAAAGTCTGAAGCTGAACAATCCGACTCATCCCACTCCACAGCCTCAGCTCCTCCTTCACTGGCATCTGATATCATCAAACCTGATGACCTTTCACCCTCAGAGGGTTCCAAATCCTATCTGGATCTGTTATCCAATATGGCCAACTCCCTTAACGTCAAGCTGATTACTGACACACCTAGAGTTTTGGATGTAGTCCACGATTTAGTGCATGCAGACCTACCAGCAGGCTCTTTCCTTCCGATGCTCCCAGTCCACATGGAAACCTTGAAAGAGGCTTGGGACAAACCCGCTTCAGTGCCACCCACATCGAAACGAGTTGAATCCCTTTACAAAATTCATGCTCCTGAATCTAAATTTCTTTACAATCATCCGGCTCCAAATTCCATGATAGTGCATTCATCCTCAAAATCAAAACAGACAAGACACCCAGTCCCACCTGAAAAGGAAGGCAAGAAATTGGATACTCTGGGAAGAAAGATCTATTCCCTTACCACTGCCACAACAAAAACCCACAATTATATGGCCTATTTTTCGGCATATGCCTTCAACCTCACCTCCCAGCTTAACACCTTGGTTCCTTCCTTACCGGATGCAGCACAGAAGCAGGCTTCCCACCTCCTTCAGGAACTCATTTGGAGAGAGCCAGTTTGGTGTAGTGGTTAAGTGTGCGGACTCTTATCTGGGAGAACCAGGTTTGATTCCCCACTCCTCCACTTGCAGCTGCTGGAATGGCCTTGGGTCAGCCGTAGCTTTGGCAGAGGTTGTCCTTGAAAGGGCAGCTTCTGTGAGAGTCCTCTCGAGCCCCACCCACCTCACAGGGTGTCTGTTGTGGGGGAGGAAGGTAAAGGAGATTGTGAGCCGCTCTGAGACTCTTCGGAGCGGAGGGCGGGATATAAATCCAATATCATCTTCTTCTTCTTCATTTGGGTCAGCAAGCAGCAAATTAACACAGTATGTCATGCTGTGGCATGTTCATCTAGGACCATGGCCTCTTCAGTTGCCCTATGCCGGAATGCATGGCTTAGGTCCTCGTCACTGCAGCCTGACATCTAATTTAAAATAGAGGACTTACCCTTTGACGGACAGGGCCTCTTTAATGCCACCATGGACGACATCTTGACCACTGTTGACGACAGTAGGAAACGGGGCAAAAGATTGGGAGTTACTCAACCACAATCCCAGCCTAATCGACAGAGAACCTTGAAAGCTTCGTTTTACAAACGTTCTCAATCGCCCCGACAAGCCGAATTCTGGAAACGTAAGGCTCCTCCGGCAAAACAGCCTTTCCAGCAGAGAGCACGTCCACAAAACTCTGAAGTGAGGGATTGGCCTCTTTACTCGCGAGTTGCTGCCAACTTCTTCAAAGTAACACAGACACACCATCCCAAGAGGAAGCCTTTCAATCGGAGACTGAAGCCTCCGGAGGTGGAAAGGCACATGATCCTCTGGGGGCGGGCTTCCCCTGCCGGCCAGCTGACTGGGGGTGGGAAGGAGCCTGGGAAAGTGGAAGAAACCCCGCTGGGATTTGGGGATTGGCAAGCCAACACACCTCAAAGCTTTGCTGTCACCACATCTCTTCTGAAAAGTGACCTATGAAACGTATAGATAGTGTATTGATATACTATAGAGCTAAGGATTTATAGATGTCCCTTACACTCAGAACCTGCAGAATGCAAGATCAGACTCTACTAGGAACAGCCATTATTAACATGTAGAATGTATTTATCTGCCAGACCAATTTCTAGTCTCTATAAATATCACTGGGCCACCCTCCAATAATTTCTTGACTTGTTTGTGTTCATAGCAGTTTGCAAAGAAGGAATGAAATGTAAATGGAGAATTTGAGACATTTTGTTTAATTTTTTTGCTTGCTTATTAATTCTGATGTGTAACTCCAAAACGTTTCGAGCATAATTACAAAGGCCTTCAGCAAAAGCCCTGACAGTCATCTGTTGTGGGACTGGTAGAGTACCCCTTGCTAGGTTGCATCATCCTTGGCTGTGAATTCTCTTAGGACCTGCCTGGAAAGGCCATATAGAGCACCACCAGGATTCCCATGTCATTCTATATCCCCATTTGTATCCACACACTCAGCTGGCGCAGTAAGAACCTGAATATGCATCCAGATAAAGCTTTAATGCACACACAGATTTTTCTTGCTGGATTGGGGTGAACCTGTGAAAAGTACACTGCACTGAATTTGAAGGTGGAAGAACCAGGTCAATATGCAGTTTCTGCACAGGAGCCTGGGAGGGGTTCTCTCTGACCTCATGCTTAACTCTGTCCAAGCAACCCATCATATTCCAGAGGTGTCATCTATGTAATAGATATTATTTATAATACCTGCCATGCATTAACCATTTAACCACTGAAAGTATCATTCTTACATGTATGTGTTCATTGAGTCATTTATTAGCTCTCACAGAAGGCTCACGCGGCAGGTTTGACATAATAATTAAAAAATGTAACACTGTAAACTGTAATTGGCAGTTTTAAGAATCCAGTAGCGTGATATTTAAAAAGCTTAACTGGGCTCATAACATGTACTTTGGGGGAAGGTGCTGGTGGTAAACAAAAATTGGCCATAGGCTTGGGTGAAATAATGCTTTCATTGGCCCATAAAACAGTATAAGTAAAGGACCAAGTGAATAGCTGGGGACTGTTATCAAAACCTGCAGCATAACACCAAAGAATACTACAGAATGGACAGAAACTTAGCAAATGCTTCTGGGTTGTACTTGAGTATATGCTGCAAGACAAACGCATCCTATTGCCTATGTAGCATTTGCCAACATTTGAAGGTTTTGATTTCAGTGGGCAAGCTAACAGTTCTCCAATTCAGAATAATACATCCCTTTTGAATCCTGGTCCAGAAGCTCTATAAAATTGTCAAAGTACAGTTAGGATAAAAATACACAACAAGAACTCAGTAATGGAGAACCGGCAAACAAAGTCCCTGAACTGTCATGAGAAGCACATATGCTTACTCTCTAGACTTCAAGAGGGACAAAATATATAGTTCTTCATGGGTTAAAACCTTAAAGCCAAGATGAGTTTGCAGAGGTTGCATTCAGACCTGCCGTCTAATCACCATTCAGAAAAACAAATGCTGTTTGTTGCCAGCCTTGCTTGTTTTTCATCACTCCCTTGTAATGCAAAAATCTGTGGTTAAACACTCACTTCAGTCACCCATTGGATATAAACTTTGGTTGCTAACTCTGGCTTGGGAAATATCCAGAGACTTTGGGGTTAGAGCCTGCGGAGGGCAGGGTGGGACCTCAGCAGGGTATAATGATGTAAAGTCCACCCTCCAAAATAGCCATTTTTTCCAGGGAAACCAATCTTTGTCATGGGAGATCAATTGTAATAGAGAGACATCTCTAGGTACCACCTGGAGGTTGGCAACTCTAATACAAACTAAAAATTGAAGTTAATTGCTCCCCGAGCAAATGGGATTTTTAAGCCCAGATTCAATCCTGGTTAGTGGCAGTACAAGCACAGGTTACTGCAGCTATGTTTAGAATGCATTGTTAGGTTCTGTTCTTGAATGCTGTCTGGATGCTGGGAACAAATATCAGAGGATGACTTTTATTATTCCCTTATTGTGAGATTTCCAGGGCCACTCTGAATTGCTGAAATAAATTTACTTTTAAACATGCTAATAGTGGTGATAATAGCTTTTCTCAATATTCCGTTCTCAAAGGTAATTGAGGATTAAGGAATACAGAAATCTAATCCTGAGGGGAACCAAAGATTTATACACACACACAAACATATATATGCCAAAGAGAACACTGGCTGCAAAGATAGCCAAAGAAGAGTGAGATGAAGCAAGTACATAAACACAAAGGCCTCGCTCTTCCCACCCCTAACATCCCTCACACACAAAAAAAAACATCCTGAGCTTTCCTTCAGGCTTTAATGAGAACTACATCATGAATCATTAAGAAGATTGCCACTTTTATAGTATGTAATTCAGAGACAGCGGAAAGAGCTTCAGTCTCTGCCTTCCCTCTCTTTCCACTGGGATGAGACCCATGGTACAATGCTTTCATCCTCCATCCCAGTCATTATCTCCCCAGTAATGGGGGCTGGTTGTGCTTTTTGGGTTGTTGTGTTTTTTAATCCCTCTTAACATTTCTGAGAAATCTTTTTCATCTTCCAATCATTTTGGGAGAAGAAAGAAAGAAAACCCCATTAGACCATCTCCCGGCACTTGTGGCTTTGTATGGGGGTGGCAAAGGGGGCACCTCATATGAATTTATCTCCATTATTTTACTCTGCAGGAAGAGAACTTCTGTTACTCTTGCCACCCACTCCTTTGTGATTTTCCTTCCTCCAAGAGTTCTTCATCTGTTGCCTTGTAGTAGGAGAAGCAGATCAGAGCTGTGTTGCTTTTTGTTCACTGCTTGTGTCACAGCACCAAACAAACAACTTGCAGCTTTAGTCTGGAGCCAGTTTCTAAGTAGCCAGGGGAACCCAGCACTTTTGTTTAAATTGGGGAGAGGGAGTCAAATTGGCCCAGTTGAAAATGTTAGGATACATCCAGTTGCTGCAAGAGAGATTTCACAAAATACGGTGGCTTGATTGTTCTGCTACCCGAGTTCTCCCTCCCTGAGAACATTGACAGGAAGTCAGTTCTTTCTAAATCAAGGTTGTCTCTTGGGAGAATAGAGGAGGGTGGAAGAAAGGGAATTTTTGCTAGTTAAATATAGCAAGAAAGGCCTTGAAATCTTCCTGACCCCTCTGAAAGTGACTTGTGGTATCTTTCTGTAGACAGCACTGATACAGCACAAATGTAGCTGCCTCTCCTGCAACAGCAGCCTTGTCATGACCCCCCTCCCTTTGCATCTGTTGACTGAGGCCTCCTTCGGAAGCAATATGGCTGTCATCAATACTAATGAACTTGTGAGGAGAATAATTGCATAGAAACAACAAAGCTATCTATTAAATTGTACTGTTTGTAAAACCATTGTCAGAGAGTAGGTACCTCAGGAGCTGGTGTATATGACAATCAAGTGCTATCTGTTTATGACAATCAAGTGCTTGATTCCCCATATGAGCTTCAGAGAGCACTACAATCAAGTTCACAAAATCTTCTAATGATCCCTGGACCAAAGGATGTTCAGCTGTCCACCACCAGAGCAAGAGCCTTTTCAGTAGCAGTCCTTACCCTCTGGAATGCTCTCCCTGAAAACATCAGGGCCCTGTGGGACTTGCCACAATTCTGCAGGGCCTGAAAGATGGAACTGTTTAAACAGGCTTTTAACACTGAATGGAGGTGACCAGTACATATGAACATATGAAGCTGCCTTATACTGAATCAGACACTTGGTCCATCAAAGTCAGTATTGTCTTCTCAGATTGGCAGCGGCTCTCCAGGGTCTCAAGCTGAGGTTTTCCACAGCTGTTTGCCTGGAACCTTTTTTTTTTGGAGATGCTGGGGATTGAACCTGGGACCTTCTGCTTCCCAAGCAGATGCTCTACCACTGAGCCACCGTCCCTACTTCACCACCCCACAGCACTGATATCCTAACTCAGGGGTGGGGAACCTTTTTTCTGCCAAGGGCCGTTTGGATATTTATAACATCATTCGTGGGCCATACAAAATTATCAACTTAAAACGTAAACGGCCCTCGGGATGGACATTCCCCACCCCTGTCCTAACCCAACCCAAACAGAAATGTAATGCGCTAAACTACATCCAATAACATCATGGTAAATAACACTAATCAAGAACTAATAACAACACCATCTAGGCATTAGAACTGTATATGTTTGAGATGTTTTAATGATTTTATTGTGATTTAATTGTAACGATTTAATTCCATGTTGTTTTAACTGTTATTAGCCGCCCTGAGCCCATCAGGGGAGGGTGGGATATAAATATAATAAAATATATTTAAAAATAAATCTACCACTTCTTAATGATGCATTATTCTGGCAGGTTGAATCTTATGCCACAGACCCACTGGTTTATCATGGTGGCATGAAAGTCTCCTTTGTCATCCAGCTGATGAATGCCATTGCAAAAATCGAACGCTCTCTCCCTAAACTGACCCTTCCCGTCTTGGTACTCCATGGCTTGCCTGACAAACTCTGCGATATCAAAGGTTCCTATTTGCTGATGGATACTGCTCCAAGTCAAGATAAAACACTCAAGGTAATCTTGAATTTTTGGGCTGGGGAGTGGAGGGGGATGATGATGTGCCTTTCAAACCCACTTAAGGTGCTCCATAGGAAAATTGCACACAAGTAAAAGGTATACCTAGATGAAGCACATAACAAGAGTCCCCCAGACCAAATTAAGAGACTCAACAGCCAGACTGCTAAAAGAGGAGATCCACAGATCTTTTTATATGTGACGTATTGATATGTGGAGGAAAACAGCTTTCTCGCTGTACCAACACATTTCCTCTCCCTGAGTTTTCCTCAAGGCTACCTTCACAAACCATAATATTTTACTACCTTTCTGATAACAAAGGCTGGCACAGCTAACTTGGGGAACAGGGTGATGATTGGGTCCAAAGTTCTCGCTTTTGGCTTTTTGTCACATTTCATTGGTCCAGAGAACCTCTGTCTTTTTTCTTGGAGATAGGAGTTCACCCAAGATGAGATAATTCCTTTGGTGCTCCTTTGATCTGTACCCCAATCCCTGCTTCACTGGCATTGCGATGGAATTTTGTGGGTTTTCTGGAATGTGCATAAGCCAAGGACCTTTTTCTGGGCTCTTTTGTTCTAGCTGTGCGTCGGTTCCAGAAAATGTGTGAGAAGAGCAAAACCCCTCTCTGCAGGGTCATTCTGACCCTCAGTCTAGGGGGCCTGTTCTGGAGTCTCTTAACTTGGTCTGTGTGCTTCATAGACATTCCTATATTATCTCCAGACCCATACAAATAAAAGCCTGGGTTGCTAGACCCTTCCACCACTCTTCCACATCACATTGCTAAGCCCATTTCCTTAGACAGAAATCCCATTTATTTCTGTGGAATTTACCACTTTCTGTAAAAGTTTGTTTAGGTTTACAATCTAAAACTGTAAAAGAAATTGCTTGCTTGACTGCCAGCCTCATCTTTACTCTCAAACCTATGAAAGGGTGGATAAAAGACTTTAGTAAGAACATCTCTCTCTGTATCTGCACAGTTCAAGAAAGCATGAGCCAATTAATTGATTATTAGATCATGGAGTAATCTAGAACATATGTTTCCAGAAACAGCGGCTACGGACACAAGGCATCAGAAGGAAAGGGCTTTCAGGCTTTCTTCTCTTGTGCTTAAATCTCCCAAACCTAGGTTAAGGCCTCAGTGGATTTTGAAGTTAACCCATGCTTATGATATCAGCCATCCCCTCCCCATTTTATCTCTATTGCTGCCTTGAAAGGTAAATTAGGCACACAGAGAGTGAGCTGTCCCTCAGGGATTAATGGGATTTGTAGTCTGGTCTGCCCTGATCACCTCTAGGCACCCAACCCAAGGCGTCATGATGGCCCTCCATCATAGGGTGTGTTGTACAAGAAATAGGTGATAGAACAAGCCCAC
Organism: Heteronotia binoei; assembly: GCF_032191835.1. NCBI lineage: Eukaryota > Metazoa > Chordata > Lepidosauria > Squamata > Gekkonidae > Heteronotia > Heteronotia binoei. Next base: position 81,943,176 of record NC_083227.1, on the reverse strand, counting down.
AGATGTAGGAGCATATAGCCTGGTGGCAGTCTGACATAACATTCCACACAGTGTAAAGGTCATGCTGATTCCTAAGGAGGAGGTGTAGACAGAGGGAAGGGAAATAAACATAAAACATGTGGAGGAGAAAGAAAAACTAAGCAACCACCGGATCAGTAAGAGGCAAAGAGTAGGGATCTGAGCTTAGATCAGTGGAATGACATTGTGCCACAGTCTCTAGCTGGGTGCTTCAAGCTGGGGGGCTTTTTTTTGGAAGGGTGTATAAACAGGAAAGTGGAAAGGGAGAGTGTTAATACTTGGGGATCTGAAAACAGCAATAAACTGTTTAAATTACACTTACGTAATTTTATTCATCAGGCATTGGAGTGGTTTAAAGAAACACCTGCTTCAGCTGAAAATAAAAATGAGGGTTAGATTGCATTTTTTTGATATTTTGCTGAGCATCTAGAAACAGGCTCACTTTTGAGGCATTATGGAGTATTTATGAAGATTTATATAGCACATGTGATGGAGATTTGGTACATTAAAGGAGAAGATATTGCTAAAGAGTTGCACCTGTATCTTGGCACTTTCAGTCTGATCTTACAAACAGTAGATAAGATTACTTGAACTGTGGAAAGAGTGAGAAATAATTAAAAGTGTTTGTTCTTCAACCTGTACTCTATTTTGTGCAGCTGTGGTCCTGGTTCTCTGATCCCGTTTAAGCGTTAGGGAGGAAATAGAAGTATTAGGATAAATTCAAGTGCTGGTCTGATAATGCAGTCATGAGTTGGCAAGGCCAGGAGGGTGGTATCCCTTGTGACCAGCTGTGATCATACTGGCAACTTTTAAGGATATATTTGCAAAGCTGACTTAATATGTAGCATTCCACAAAATGCCCTGTTTAGGATCTGTTACATTAACACAGTTTGATTCCTTCCTTCAACCATCCACATCCCACCACTAGTCAATAATTTATGATGGTCATGGACCAGCAAAATAAAACATACACTAACAGAGTGATTACAAGAATGTATATGCAGTCTTCTATTAAGACATATTTAAAAAGTAAATACATGTCAGTGAATCAACAGTATATCTTGTAGGCTATGGCAGCTGCACAGAATTTGGCAACTCTACTTGAGATCACCAAGAAAAGGAGAGAAAAAACAAAGCCAAAAACTGAACTGGATACTACATAGGTTGAGAACAAACAACATAAAAATGAATCAAACAAATAAATCAATTTATTATACAGTGCATTTATCATAGAAATTTAAAAACACAGGCCTTTAATTTAGTCTCTGGACCAGGGGTGTCAAATATGAGGCCCGGGGGCCGAATCAGGCCCCCGAAGGGCTATCAGGCCCCTGAACAACTGGCTCTTGTCTGCTTCCTTCTCCCTTTCTCTTGCTTCCTTCTGCATCTCAACTTGCTTTGCCAGGCTTGCTCAATCGCACAGGAGCTACAGAGCAAAACCTCGATTTTCTCCATTGGTTGAGGCTCTTGGTCCTGGTCCCCTGTGGGGGGAGGGAAAGAGCCAGAGCTTCCTAGTTCCCTGGATCGCATGGGAGAAATACAAATAAAGCACCTTTAAGACCAACAAGTGCTAATGTTTTAAGCATGTTTTATTTTAAGGTTAAAAAAAATCTTTAGTCGTGTTTGTGTCCTTTAAAAAGTTTATATTTCTGCTACCTAATCTTAGATAGGTACACACATGGCCCGGCCCAACAAGGTCTCATTTATGTCAGATCCAGCCCTCATAACAAATGAATTTGACACCCCTGTCTAGACTGAAAGCCACCAGACTAAGTAGTCCTCAGTGTACAATATATAATACGAATGAATGCCCCCAAAATTGGTGATATACAAACAAGACCACAATCACAGTGAACAAGACCAAACAAGTTTTGCCTTAATGGGCTTTCAATGGTCACAACTGCACATCAAGAACAAGTGTGGATATAATTGGCCAAATGCTGATATTATTAAGATCATGAATAATAATAATAATAATAATAATATTTTATTTATATCCCGCCCTCCCCACCGAAGCGGGCTCAGGGCGGCTAACAACATATTCATATAATTATACAAAGATTTAAAATCACATTAGTCTTAAAAACATTCCAATTTAACACAAATACAAATAGATTTTAGGTGCTAATTCTGTTCATAAAAATAATGGTGATAGGAATCACCTAACATCAGTCGCTCAACCGGCAAAGGCCATCCTGAAAAGGGTGGTCTTGCAGGCCCTGCGGAACTGGTCAAGGCTCCTCAGGGCTCGCACTTCTTCCAGGAGCTGATTCCATAGGTGTGGAGCTGCGATAGAGAAGGCCCGTGTGCGAGTGTTTTGTAGTTTTGCCTCCTTTGATCCGGGGATAGCCAGCTGGTTCTTCCCTGCTGACCTCAGTGCTCTCTGGGGTTTGTATGGGGAAAGACGGTCCCTCAGGTAGGCAGGTCCTCAGCCATATAGGGCTATAAAGGTAATAACCAGCACTTTGTAATGAACCCGGTAAGTAACTGGCAGCCACTGCAGTCCGCATAGCCCTGACTGTATGTGCTCCCACTTCGGGAGCCCCAATAACAGCTTAGCCGCCGCGTTCTGCACCAGCTGCAACCTCCGGGTTCGTCACAGAGGCAGCCCCATGTAGAGGGCATTACAGTAATCCAATCTTGAGGTGACTGTTGCATGGATCACTGTTGCTAGGTCCCAGCGCTCCAGGAAGGGAGCCAATCTTGTTCCATGATTTTCATGTGTACAGATATCCAATTTTGGCAGTTCATTTCCTTGTGGTTTGTATATATACATCAACCAGCAATCCCTTTTGTTTTCTCCTCATTAACAGCAGTAATGTGTCTTTCATCTTGCAGGTACTACTTCCTCCCCCACCCCTCATTTCTAGACCTTTGCTTCTTTACTTACTTATGTGCTGGTTTTGTGACCTTAACCATCATCTTCTTGGTTGCAGGTGTATGATGAGGCCTATCACGCCCTCCACAAAGAACTTCCTGAGGTGACCACTTCTGTCCTTAAGGAAATATTAACATGGATTGGTCAGAAAGTCTCAGCAGCTGAAAAAGCCCCTCGCTCTTAAGGAAAGCCACCTTGAAACTTTCTGAATTGATCGCTGGTTAATCCTGAGGAGGAAAGATCATTCTTTGTTTCTTTTTTTAAAACAAAACCTCTTTTGGGGAAAGAACGTTTCTCTTAAATGGACTCCTAAAATACTTTATTTTTAAGTAGGTATTCCTGTGACATAGGTTGAGGGAATATGAGTTAGCCTTTTAAAAGAGGTTGTTATTCTCCTGGAGGAAGGAGTAGGGAGAGGAGTTTCCCAGCTACAAGTGCTATCTTAGGGGACTGGTGTCCCTTTCAAAATCCAGAGTGCTCTCTACCCCTGTTCTTCATTTTCTAAAGAGTTCCTGAGGTGCTGAGATAATTTTTAAAAATATATTGCAATAATCTTTGGAATGTTTAAAAGTCTGGCATCTTCCATGTCATTCAGTTTCTACTCTTGGCGGATTATGACTTCTTTCTTCTGTACTTCTAAGATGGCAAATAAAGATAGTCACCGCCATACGGAGCTGGAGTTAGAAAAGAAGTCAGACAGGTGGTAGTCTTTCCATGTGAGATGGCAAAACATGGTCAGGCCAGGCCAAATGTAATCTCCCTCATGGTCTGGGAACATGCAAGCACCCAATAGGCACCATTTTGCACTCTGAAATGACATGGTTTAGAGCCATCTCACAATCAGCCCCAGAACCAAGTCCACAGAGGAGAGGACTAATTGTAGAATAGTATATTTTAAAAAGTCTAAGCACACTAAAGACAATGCTGCTTCCAGAAACCAAATCTTTCTTCTGTGCAAGAAACTATTCTGTAAATACTTGTAGGGGCTGCTTTTCTTGTTACTTGTGTTACTGATAACTTAAGATGTAAAGTCAAAAGTTATATTTAAAGAGAAACTATTACATATAATATATGGTCTTTATATAGGTTGCTCAGAGGTATCTGGAGGAAGAAGGGTGCAGGGTGTGAAATGAATATAGGGGCTGCCATGCCTACACCCAAGGTCCCTCTAGGGTAGTCCCAGGCAGTACAAAATTTAATTCTGCTGCATCTGAAAGCAGCAGTCACTTGAAAACTATGCTACAACCAAGGCTGTAACCATGACAGTCACTTACTGTGGAATATGTGAGTGAAGCAAGTGACATAACAGCAAGTTCAACCCTCATCTTCCAGCTTGTCAGTTGGAAGGACAGGCAAAAGTAGTTTACCTGCTGGCAGCTCACCATTCCCCACCCCCATCCATTTTCCCACTTCTTGTTGAAAGTGTTCTATCCAACTGGGAGAAAAATTGAGGGGAGTAAGTGAGAAGCCAAAGTGGTAGAAGAGAAGGGGGGCAGTCAGCAGCCACAGACAAGGGTTTGGGGTGGCTGGGGGGAGGGGGAGAGCAGGTACTCTAAGGTAATCACATGTGTAGCTTTAGAAGTTTGGCCCATACAGTAGGAGGACATGCAGGCTAGCAAGTTACAGTATATTCCTGAATAGAAAACATGGAGTGCTGAAGATTACAGTAAGGAAGGCCAGTCGATACATCTTGTAAATGTGTGGGCATGTGTGCATACATGTGGAAGACTGAGAACTACATGGGGAGTGGGCTTTGGTGTTGCTTGGGGTAGCCTGATGAACTAAAGGGAATCTTTTCATTTCAGCAGATTTTGAGGTTATAGCTTTCATTGGAACTAACTGCCTCACCAGCCTCGGTCTGCTACATCCGACATGAAAAAGCTGCAGAGAGCTGCTTGCTATGCAGCTACCAAACAGGGCTTCCAGGCAGTCAGAATCTGCCGCCTTTGCTGAAAGGCTGTTACTAAAAGTACCTGTCCTCCCCTGTAAGTATGCTTCACCCAGTGCCTCTCTCACAGCCCTTAAAAGAGAATTCTGTTTGGTATTTCTTTCCCACACACATAGATCAGTTGCAGAATAGCTAAGAAAAACTGGAAGTATTATTGGCGCTTTATGCTGGCACCCCAAACTGTTCCGTTAAAAACCACATAGCAGCCCTGCTGCAAGAGAATCCTGCTTTTCCCCTGCATTGGATGCAGAAAGCCTACCACTGGAACCAAGAGCTGCTTCAAAAATTACAAGCTTGCTGCAGAGAAAGCCCTTCCATCTCTTTTGATGGAAAGCAGCAGACCTTACAATGTGTGTAATGGAAGTGAGATATGGGGATATGATAGTCACACATGAAGGCATTTGTGCAGTTTTTATTCTTTTTACTATCTGCATATACTGACTGTATATGCCTGATTTCTGAAGCTAAGCAAGGTTAGCCCTGGTTTGTGCTTGGATGGCAAACCACCAACAAAGTACAGGGTCATGACGCTGAGGCGGGCCATGGCAAACCACCTTGGAACGTCTCTTGCCTTAAAAATCCCACAGGGTTGCCATAAGTCACCTGCAGCTTGACAGCACACACACACACAAAATATGCTGCCTTTATAGGAAATTTATAATAGTTGCCTTCGATAGCCAGGCAGAAAACAAGTACCAACTGCAGAGGGAAATAAGGTTAGAGTGCAGCAGCTTTGCAAGATACCAGTCAACATACATTTTATGATCCCAGAGGTGCCTGAGAGATACAAAGCATCAGCTCTAATTTACCAAAACCACCCTAGCTGATAATGGGGCTATCTGTATTGCCTACCTGTGACCGCTAGGCAAGAGACTGTTTACTGGAACACAGAGAGGACTTGATACTGGAATATGCTGATGAAGCCAACCCAGGGGCAAGGAGACATGTTACACAAAAAGACTCGCAGAAGTTACTTTGGACCTATTGTGTAGTTCTTAGGTGTACTAGCAAAGCTAATAAATGCCCTAAAGCCAAAGGAGCAGAGGGTAGCCACCTGGAACTTGCCCCAGGTTTTATTTCCATTTCCCCAAGAACTGCAGGGTGTCATATCAGGGCCTTGTGCTTCCTTCACGTCGTTTGTTCACCTTCCAGCATTGTATGGGGGAAGAATAAACCGCTATTTGTACTGCTGAAATTTTCAGCTAGGCCAGCAGCCTGTGATGCAAAACCACCCAAACTGCAACAGTTTGCACCAGCAAAGTCAGTTCTTTGGAGAACTGTGAAAGAGAACCTTGTGCAATGGCAAACAACCCCCAAATCTAACTTTAATTAGCTCCGATCTGTTTTCTAATAAGGGTGTGAATGGCAGAAGCTTAACACATCACAAGACCTCTGAAAGAGAAGCTCTGTAGGAGTTACAGTCGCTTGTGTGTATGTGTATTTATTTTTTTAAAGGACAGGCTGTGGCAGATTATGCAGGGAAAAACACACATACAGTACTTTACAGGATTAGTTACGGCCATTATAGGATGCCTAAAGCTCTACTTGACAAGGCTTAGATTAGCTCCTGGTTGCAAGTTTTAGAAGTCATTTCTCAGTACAGAGGGAGTCTTTTCAAAAGCAAGTTATGCCAGGTGGACCAATGCAGCCAAAAGCTGAGATGAGTGGATTATCAAAATGCAGACTGAGCTGTGAGAAGAGCTTGGTGGGGAAGTATATGCTGTTGTGTATGGAGGACAAGCAATATCAGCAACAGAAGCCCCAGTGAATTAGATGCAGCATTGGCTCCTCTATTGTAATAATAGGCTTCATTTCCCACTCTTGCTTTCATGAACTAAGGAAACAGGCATGTTGCTTTGCCAGTGGAGGGTGACTAGCAAAGGTGAATATACCTTTGCAATGATTTCCAGGCCTTAAAAACCATCAGGTGCACAGCCTGTTTAGCAATAGATGACCCTCAGATTTAAAAAAATATTTTAAGAAAGCAACCAGGTGGACGTTACTCCAAAGATTACCTTAACTCTTTAGCTAGTCAAATTAAGTTGAGGATAGACATGGTGAGAAGAAAACCTCATTCAGGGTTGCCTGCTTTGGAGGGGGAAAGTGTGAACAAGTGTTGTTAAAAACTGCCCCTGTGCACATCAGGGCACTCTGCTGCACTGGTGCCTGATAACCACTGCCAGGTGAGGTTCTTAAGTTCAGTGCCTTTGACTAAGTTTGTCTCTAGAACGTCTGCTACCCCTCCAAAGCTCTGCAGTAAATAAAGGATTAGAAATCAATCAAAACCTTTATTGGCATAGAACTGAAATACATTTATTCAGCTCTTGGCAAGGTCATATAGGTTCAGGTCACGTTAATACAAATATCTGTCTTGGAGAAATCTTATGGTCAAGGCAAGTTAGGGAGGTTTGTCCATCCAAGCATTGTCTTCTGAGTTGAAGCCATCCCCCCTCCCCCTTCATAGACCTTTTTGTGCATCCTTCTGGCAAGGAGCCCTTTAAAAGGAGCAGGAGCTGTTCACCTAACACAGAGGGCCAGTTCTGAAGAACAGTTTAACTCATTGATGCTGGAAAATAAAAGCTGGGACTGATGTTTGTAAAATCAAGTTGACCTAAAGCTGCAGTTCAAGAAGTCTGTGCTTGTCATTTTGCTTCTGAGATGATGTAGAAAGAAGGTCACTGTGAATGACAATTGTTGTTGGCCAGACACAACTTCAGGAATTGCAAGGCCTGTTATGGGAAGGAGAAGGCAATGCTGAAGCTTGACAGGCCCTTTATGGTGGTTCATTAGCTGTGCAAGTGGAGATGGAAATGAGGCAGGTGGTGGTACTCACATGGGTCTGGTGAGCAGAGCTTTGGATCCAGGACCCCATTGGGATAAAGTAACATCAGATTCAACTGAAGAGGCAGCCTCTTGAAAGAGCACCAGTTGACCTTTCTCAGGCTTGAACACCTGGTGAGTCACAAAGCTGAATGCACTCTCATCAGCTATGTATTGCTAGCCTACAAAGTGTTTGTTCTCAAGTTTCTATCATCCCAGACTAGCAGTAAAATGAAGATGCTTTAACATCCCTCATGGTAGATCATTATTCACAAATGTTAAGCTGCACTCAGCTTGATGGGTCACAAGTTGTGCAAGCCTGTTCCCACCTTAAGGATCAACCAGAGGAAGGCCCATTACAAGAAGCATCCACTAAGCTATATTTTCTGATACATGCAGTTTAGGGAGAGCTAAGCTCCAACTGTACCATCAGCTTCCAAACTGCTGTACTGGGACCAACAGGAAGTTTTCCCTTTGAAAACAATTCCTTTTTGACAGAGCAATATATCACCAACTGTATGCACCGGCTGTGGCATGACAACCACCCTACTCAACACATGTGGCACAACGTTTTATATTGAGCCTGCTCTTTTTATATCCATCACCTTACCACTTAAACATTATGTTATCCAAAAATAACTTATTTTTCCAAGTAATTTCTGAGCCACTGTATCTTGTTCCACTTGTGCGCCAACTCACTTAGAACTTTAGATTCTGTCACACAGACACTTGTACTTAACAGCAAAAAGAATGTGTACAACTTAGGATTCTTTTTTGGGGGGAGGGGAATACAGATGTATATTGGCACTAATAATAAAGATATGTTTTCTGAGAACAGCATGATTGTGCATTTATTGGGAGATTTTGGGAAACATCTCACTTGTAAACAAGGAATAATACGTTTGATCCAGCTTATATTTTCTGATGAAGGAAGGGGAAACATAATTTCCATCACTTTGTCTCTCATGCTATTCCTGAGGATCCCCCGTCCCCCGAGAGCAGCATTTTGGGGAGACCTAAGGACTGCAATGGGGATGGGGGCAGCTTTCTGTCCCATTGACAGAAGTATCTTGTGTGAGAGAAATTTAGTCTGAATCCAACCAAGTGACCACATGTCATAGCGGATGTTTGCTATACCAGGTGTGGCCAAAGTGTGGCTCGGGAATCACATGTGGCTCCTTGACACATATTGTGTGGCTCTCTAAGCCCCCATCACCCCATTGGTCAACCTGGAGAAGGCATTTCTCCCTTTAAATCACTTCTCCAAGCCAAGCCAGTTGGCAGCTTGGAGAATGCATTTAAAGTTGCTTTCTTTTCTCCCCCAGCTCCCCCTCCTTCTCTCAATCTATTTTCCTTCCGTCTTGCGGCTCTCAAACATCTGGCATTTATTCTATGTGGCTCTTATATTAAGCAGGTTTGGCCACCCCTGTGCTATACAGACCATCCTGAGAGAACAACCATTAACTGAGAAAGAGTGACTTAAGGATACCCTGCAAAATGAACATTCAAGCCTTGTACCAAAGGTTCATGTCCCCTGCCTACACAAAGAAAAACTCAGGACACATTGTACAAGGGCATGCTCATTCCCTTTTTGTCTCCCTGGACTATCTCCAGCAAATGGCTTTTTGTTTCCCTAGCAAAACACCATTTTAAAATGCAGGGTGAACCTCGGTGATGATCACTATCCTAAGAAAATGTTTTCATAGAAGAAAAGGGAGAGAGGGGACAAAGTAGAAATCCTGATATAACAGTTCCAAAGTGGTATTCTGAGTTTTCTAGACCATTGTACTGTCTTACAACACAGACATTCCATGAACTATATCTGGCTCCTATGTTCACACTCTGTTCAGTACATGCCTACCAATGCATGCCGCTTGTCCTTTTCTAAATACCTCCCCCCTTAACTGAGCCTGCCAAATTCAGGGATTTGCAACTTCCTTTTGGCAACCCCGTGGCGCAGAGTGGTAAAGCAGCGGTACTGTGGTATGAACTCTCTGCTCACGACCTGAGTTCGATTGCGGCAGAAGTTGGATTCAGGTAGCCAGCCCAAGGTTGACTCAGCCTTCCATCCTTCTGAGGTCGGTAAAATGAGTGCCCAGCTTGCTGGGAGGAAAGTGTAAAAGACTGGGGAAGGCAATGGCAAACCACCCCGTAAAAAGCCTGCCGTGAAAGCAACGTCACCCCAGAGTCAGAAATGACTGGTGCTTGCACAGGGGACCTTTCCTTTGGCAACCCCTAGAGGGCCTGACTGTTGGTAAACCTATTGCTAATAAGTGCAGGATTGATTCAATTTTCCCTCCCTTGAAGAGATTTCCTTTGAGCACAGGTGGCTTGCCTTTGTTACTGAAGATATAAAGAGATGGCTTAGATGTCTAAAAACAAGCATTAAGCAATATCTCAGCCATCCCCTCATACCATCATTAGCAAAGGCAAACCACCTGTGCTCAAAGAAAACCTTCATCTGCCACTTTTCTGCAGCTGCTGCCTCCTGACTGGAACCCCTTCTGATTTTTGCCTGAGTTGTTAAGCTGCGTGGAAGCTTGCCAAGTATCATAGAGAGCTGCAAGCTGGCAAGGCAATGTTCAGTTCTTCTGTTAAAGCAAAAAAAGGGGGGAATGAACCCTTTAAGTAAAGCAGGAGGGCTTTTGACAGTTCCCAGCAGAACACGTGCACAGCTAAAAGATCAAGTCAGCTGAGGGGAGACATGGGAAACTCATACAAGGCAAACAGTACTGGCAGTTTCAACTATTTTCTCAGTACATGAATGAAAGGCAGGTTATGTCTTTTGGCACTGCTGTAAATAAGATATGTTATGTAAGATGCATCACTATGAATAAGGGTGGGAGATGCATCCTTCTGCATGTTGCTCAAGAATGCTAAAAGTACACTGCAGGTTTCTATCAGTAGCCAGGGTTGCTTCATGCACTGGGATATTTGCTCTGGTGGCTGGACTTCAAAGGGTGATGAGAAAGAAGGGGAGGTATTGCAGTTCAGTGAGGTAATGGCTGAAGGCCTTGGGAATGTTCAGTCTGGAGAAGAGGAGGTTGAGGTGAGACATGATAGCTCTCTTAAGCATTTGAAGGGCTGTCACTTAGAGAAGGGAAGGGAGCTGTTCCTGTTGGCAGCAGAGGAGAAAACTTGCAATAATGGGTTTAAATTAAGGATGGGAAAGTACCAGCTGGATATTAGGAATACCACTTTTACAGCAGGAGTTGTTCAACAGCTACTGAGGGAGGTGGTGAGCTCCCCCTCACTGGAAGTCTTTAAGCAAGGGTAGACAAACTTGTCAGGGATGCTGTAGGTGGACTAGATGGCCTGTATGGCCCCTTCCAACTCTGTGATTCTATGTCATAATAAAGGCACCTCCATATGCTTGTCCAAGTTACACCACTGTTCCATCAATATCAGTATTATCTGCTCTGTATGGTGACAGTTCTCCAGAAACAAAGGTAGACCTCAGTCTTCTGCGAACAACACAAGCACAGATCTAAACAGGCACCACCAATTTGGCTGAACAGACAAGCATCAATAAGATGATTCCAGCTAATATTTCTCTTAGCTCAAGCATGCATTTTGTATAATGCTTGGTTACCACTGCATCTTGACACATGGGAAAGAGATGTGGCTTGGTAGCAGAACCTTTGATTCGCATGCAGATGGTCCAGGTTCAATCTCATGCATCTCCATTTCAAAAGGACCAGGAAGTAGATTATGTGAAAGACCTCTGCTTGAGACCCCAAAGAGTTGCTGCTGGTCAGAGTAGCCAGTACTGACCTTGATGGACTAATGGTCTGATTCAGTACAAGGCAGCTTCATGACTATTATGGGTTTATGTACCCCTTGTAGGGGTACATCAAAACACAAAGTAGAACTGAGGGTTTGTTTGTCTTACCTACTGTGTACGCTTGCTAGGTCAACATTGATTTAGTATTTGGCATTACAGAGACAGTTTGCCAAACAATCTGGATTGTCCTTCTGTTCTGTTTTGCTTTCCTACAGTTGGATTGGACAATCTGCTTTAGCACAAAAGGGCACAAAGCCAGTTTCCAATAGATTCACTGGAAGGTTTGGATTGGTTTCTCATGAAATTGCTAATTTTCCTGTGAAATGCGCCTATGATAATTGTGAAACTGGAATAAACGAACAAAACTGAGAGAAAAATGCATTCTGTATAATCTGACAAACATGGCACTTTGCCATCTAATCAAAAGGGGGAACGTCTTTCATTAAGAAGACCAATAAATTGAGAAGAAGAAAAATTACTCAATACCTTATGTTGCCGTTTTGGCACATAGTAGTCCACTGCTCTGTAAGAAAACTAAAAAGACAAAAAACAAGCCATGAATATAATTCATCAGTGGTAATTATATCTGATGGAAAGTTATAAAGATGTTTCAAAACTCTTCATTTGTAGCACTGCAAGGTAGACAACAGGCATGAATCAACATAGAATTATGAAAGCACTATTTTAATGGAATTTAAATGCACATCACTGAACATTAGATCATGACCAAGACTTGACTGTATAGTTCATGGATAGATATTGAAAGATCTGCTAATGAAAACAATCCTATATGCACACAAAATCTGATGCCAATTTTGGGAGGGGGGAAACTTTGTTTATTGATTTATTCCTTCAATTTCTGTCCTGCTCTTCCCTGCACTGCAGGGCTGAGGGTGGGTTACATGATAAAACAGTTTAAAAGTTTATGTTACAATAATAAAACTTGTACCACTCACGTAACCATGGTGCATAATAATTAGGGTTGCCAAGTCCAATTTAAGAAATATCTGGGGACTTTGGGGTGGAGCCAGGAGACTTTGGGGGTGGAGCCAAGATCAAGGCTGTGACAAGCATAATTGAACTCCAAAGGGAGTTCTGGCCATCACATTGAAAGTGCCATCATCTTTTCAATGCCTTCCTTCCATAGGAAATAATGAAGGATATGGGCACCTTCTTTTGGGGCTCATAGAATTGGACCCTCTTATCCAATCTTTTTGAAACTTGGGAGGTATTTTGGGGAGAGGCACTAGCTGACATACTGAAAATTTGGTGCCTCTACCCCAAAAAACAGCCCCCCCCCCCAGATCCCCAGATACCCGTGGATCAATTCTCCATGATTTTCTATGGGAATAAATCTCCATAGGGAATAACAGAGTTCCCAGCAGACATTTCCCTCCCCTCCCCCCGCTTTCTGATGACCCTGAAGCGGGGGGGAGGGCCTCCAAACTGGGGAACCCCTGCCCCCACCTGGGGATTGGCAACCCTAATAATAATGCTAGCAAACCTCTTAAATTCAGGCTTTTACAAAGTGCTTTCATTTTTGTCCCGTGTGAAGCAAACTTTGCTGCTTTTTTTTTTTAATGTAAGTTTTGGAAGTTGAAAAGCCTGGTTTCCAAAATTTGCATCAGCCTCTGCCAGGTGCAAGCTGCAACAGGTAACAAAGCATGTTTCATTGCACTAAACCAGCACTTTGAATGTGTCTGCCTATCATCTGCCAGATCTGTTTCAGTCTATATAGTATACCAAGAAGGATGGTTATGACCCAGATCTTGGCAGGGAACAAAGACTTTTCACCTAATTTTAAGGTCTCCGCACCAGTACCACACCTTTGCTAAAGCAGAACCAAGCCCAGCTTCTCCCATTTGTATCTATGTGAACATTTTCTCCATTTAATTTTCATCTCTAGTTCAGAGGCCTTCAAAGAAGTTAAAAAAAATCTATGTAGGAGATGGATCATGGATAAGACAGCATGTGATTCTCTTTGTGGGGTCAATGAATCCTGCAGGCACAAAGTAAATGAATATTAAGCTTGGCAGAGTAAACATTCCACTGACTGGTATTCAGCTTAGCACTTTTTCATAGGCTCCCAGAGTTTTTGTGAACACCACCAACATTATATTTTTGCTCATATGAATAACGCCTGCCTAGCTAAGTCAGGCCAAAGGTCCATGTAGTCCAAAACTCTTCCCCAAAGAGTGACTGGCCAGATGGCCTTGGAAGCTTAAGTTCAGGCCATGACAATCATAATAGGAGCTACCTCCTGCTGTTTTTTCCTCCAACATCTGGTACTCAGATTGCATGTGAACAAAAAAGTTCGATTTTTAGCTGTCATAACCCATAGCCATTGCATGTTCTCCCCTCTATGAATTTGCCTAATCCTGTAAAAAAATAGAAGCCCTCTAAACTTTCAGCCATCATCACCATTGTGTGGAAATTAATTCTGTAGGGCATTTGGGACAGACAGCTGATTTTTTGTTATGCTGAATCCACCACTGATCAGTTTAATTGGATGACCAGGTAATATAATATCATGAGGCAGAAAAAGGGGAAAAATTTAATTTGTTCTGTACTCACCATTCATAGTTATATAACCATTTTATTAAAATAAAATTTAAAGCCCCAAATGTTAATGCCTCTCATTTTGAGGCTTTCCTATGGTAGGTTTAGATCCAAAGAACTGCAACTTGCTCAACTCCCTCCTGCTGCAGCCCAAAATGCCCCCGCCAAATGTTGTTCCTTTCTCCCAGAAACAGCATTCTACAGTAATGCTCCCCTGAATTCAAACCAATAGATGTTTTTCCATCCCTCCTGATAATTTCAGCTGTCCTTTTCTATACTTTTTTTTTACTGCCCTGTATTTTAGATGGGTCATCAGAACTGTGCACTATAGATCATGATTAGCCTTATGCTGCTTCACAAGTTATCTTTTCTGGACCTCAAAAGTACATGGAGCATAAAATTTTGCCTCAGGAAGCTTCACTTTTCACAGCCCTTTGGGCAGCACAGCTAAAGTAAGTTTTCCTCACAGAATTTCCTGTTGTTCTGAGCAGCAGACCTCAGAGGACAGGTGTTCCATGGTCATGGGCAAGGAATCAAGTCAGGTTATCCCAGCAGGAACTCAATAAGTCATTAACCTGTTAAACATAGCCAGCCTCTATTTTAGCAGGACAAGCCACAAGGATAACTGGGAAGAGTCCATCAGGGCTAGAAACTCTATTGGGGAGAAAAGGCCCTACTAATATTTCACCTAAGATTATAAAGTGCTTAAGCCAAACCCCACTATCTTGGCCTTGGCATATCAATTTAATGTACCACATCACACCACTGGAAACCTGCATATTTGGCCTGCTGGTCTACACTAACAACCATAGACTGCCCACTTATGTGTTAACTAGAAAGCAGTCACTGCAAAAATATTGCCGAAAGTAGAAGCAAGTCTTCAGGTGCCAGCACAAGGGGGAATACATTTTTTAAATTCTTAGCTGATGGCATCACTGCTGGACCCATCTAAACAGGTAGGCGTTGGAGACTTAACAGTGCTCAACCTCCGAACTCCACCTACTGTGATGCTGTTTGTTGCTGCTTTGGATATACTTGTAGATTTTTAAAAAAAACTTTTCCATAGTGGTTCAAAATTCACAAGAAATAATAACCATTGTGAATGCACAGAATACTATTTTGTTTTGTTTCCCTGCAGGCAGCTAAGCTACTACCAACACCACCTGGGTGTCTGCAATCTGTCACAGAATCTCTATAATGTCTCTCTCCCTGTTCAACAAGATAAAGGAATCATAGAATCACAGAGTTGGAAGGGGACATAGAGGCCATCTAGTCCAACCCCCTGCTCAATGCAGGATCAGCCAACAGCATCCCTGACAAGTGTTTATCCAGCCACTGCTTAAAGATTGCCAGTGAGGGGATGCTCGCCCCCTCCCTCAATAGCTGATTCCACTGTTGAACGACTCTTACTGTAAAAATGGTAGTCTTAATTTCCAGCCAGTACCTTCCCACCCTTAATTTAAATCCATTATTGCAAGTCTTCTCCTCTGCTGCCAATGGGAACAGCTTCCTGCCCTCCTCTAAGTGACAGCCCTTCAAATACTTAAGAGAGCAATCTTGTCTCCCCTCAACCTCCTCTTCTTCAGACTGAACATTCCCAACTCCCTCAGCCTTTCCTCATAGTCATTTGGCTTTCTTCATTTTAATTCTGGCTTAATTTTCTTCTTCTTTTGTCTATTCCACAATGCTAGAAACGGGGTTGGTGTGAAGCAGCACGTTAAGCACTACTTAGGCTATGGACTAGAGCAACAGCAGCTTTTTCAGTTATGCTGTCTCATTCTTCCAGGGGCAGAATAATAAGAATAACCTTGCATGATCCTTTGTACACATATCACTCTGCGTTACGATATCATGAAAGGACCCAGGGTTTCCAACTCTTGTAGATTTGGGGTGGAATCTGGGGAAGGCACAGTTTGTAGAGAGGAGAGACCTCAGCAGGTTATAATGCTATAGAATTAACACTCCAAAGCAGCCATTTTCTCCAGGCAAATTGATCTTTGTAATCTGAAGATGGGTTGTAATTCCAGATCTCCAGGCACCACCTGGAGGCTGGCTTAGAACAGATAAAAGGAAGTACTTCTTTACTCAAAGAGTAATTAACAAGTGGAATTCACAGCTGCAGGAAGTGATGGTGGCTACAAACATGGACAGCTTCAAGAGGGGGGATTCCCAAGTCCCTCAGTCTTTCCTCATATGGGGCAGAGGTCCATCAGTGGCTGTTAGCTATGTCTGGGGCAGTTATGCTGCGTATTCTTGGTGTTCAGGAGTCAATAGGGGGACGGCTTCTGGAGTTCTGGCCAGTAATTCTTCTTCAGTTTGAGGAGGAATTACTCAAAAAGGTGTCAAGACTCCATAGACCAAGGAAAGTTCAATGATACCTGATGCAGGCAATTACTCTGCTAAAAGCAGTGACCACTGAGCACAACAGTGCTGTCCTTTTTGTGCAGGCACAAGCCATGTGCCTTTAGCAGCTGGGTGTTAGGCAGAAAGCTGCAGCTGCCATTTCCCTCCCCTCATGCTACAAAAAGCATCCACCATTGCATTTCTGTCCTTTATGAATTCCTTAAAAAGGTACAGAGCCTCTCAGTTAATTAAAAAGATGGCAACCCATCTGGATAAACACATTTTCCCACCCTCATGCCAGCACAGGTGGCTTCTTTGTCTGTCACTTACCACACACTATTGAAGCAGCATTCTGATAACCCTTCTAAGAGCTCAAAGGAACATTGTTAACACACCTCTGAATGAACACTAAGCATCCACTCCATCCCACCAATCTGTGCCCTTCACACAGCTTTCAAGATGAGCTCCCTGAAGTGCCTATGGGTGCAGGTGGAGTGGAAGGGAAGGACCATCAAACAACCCAAGCCATCCATTTCCAGTCCTTTATGTTCCAGCCTGGAGTGGAGAGCTTTTGTTGAGAAGAATAAGAATGGTCCAAGCTGTTTCATTATTCTCACATCAGTTTTGGCTTCCATTTAAAACAGTGGTAAACAAAATCTGCAGTTTTCTCCAGGCCCAATGGCTTCCAAGGTGCAACTTTTCTTTTAATATAATTCAGTAGGGGGAAGGGGGAGTAGCACAAATCTTTGGCACTACAGTCAAGCTGTGCATTGCCAAGTGAGTGAGGCATGTGAGTCTGCTAGTGTGGCTCAAGGCAGCCCACGGGAACTCCTAAAGTGAGAGGCAAGGCATGGGGTTATTGATATGCAGAGCTTTGCTGTCCCACTTTCAAGAACCAGGCAGCAGCAGCACAGAGTGCCATAGAAAGGCAGAGAGAAATGGCTGGAGGGGGAGGGGAAAGAGGGAAGGGTTTGCTTGAGTGGCTTTCTGATTCTACAGTTCTCTTTTTTTCTTTTCTTTTTTGTTAAAGAACTACTTGAGAGTGTGGGATGGAGTGTGAAACAGGATTGCTAAAGGTTGCCAAGAGGACATACAGCCAGATGATGCTTTCCCAGTGTTGTAGCAAAACAGCCTTTTCCGCCTGGCAGCTGTTTATCCTTAGGCTCCTTGGGAGCTCTCTCCAGCAAACAGCCCTGTGAGACATCTGCCTGCCTCACAATAGATGCTGTAACAGGTGTCTTTCGAGTAGCCAGGGTCAGAAGCTGGAAAGAGCACAGCAGCTTCTTTTGATGCCCTTCCACCCAACAACCCCCACTGAAAGCTCATACCCTGCCACAAACGTTGTTGGTCTTTAAGATGCTACTGGACTTTTACACAGAACAGAAGAAGATTCTTCAGCCAGAGAGCCTGCCAGTAACTGAACATCTTTTTAAGGATTAATTTAGATGTCCCAAAATAGCAACTAAGGCTTTCAAATTCACCAGGAGTTTTCTTCAGGACAGATGTTCAGAAATCAACTGTTAAAAAGAGAGAGAGAAATATTTTCTGGGCAGGCAGAAGCAATCTGCAGTTTGGGACAACAAGGTGGAGCACAGGACTTTACGTATTCTACAGCTTCTATTGGATTATTAAACTGTACTTGATGCAAAAACAGATTTCAGATTGCACTGTTAAGGAAGCCAGGACTGGTCATTCTCCCTTCACAAATAGAAAAAGTAGGGGCAACAAAAATGAGGATAAGACATTATCACAAAAATAAACTAAAATGGCATGGCAACTAAAATAATCATCAGGCAGAAAAAGATAGCAACATACTGCTTTTAACAATTTAACCAACAAATGCTTGGAGAGATTTTTTGGAAGTTTCAGCTAGTACCTCTGGGGAGAGAATTCCAGACATACAGACCACTTAGGCTTACCATTTTCCGCACTGGGGGCAAGGGATCTCTCACCCCTAGCTCACTTTGCCTGGTGGCAGGAAGAAAAGGCTGGCAAAATGGAGGGGGGGCGGGATGATCAGCATCCCTGGTATAATGATGGCACTTCCTGGTCATGCAAGAAGTAACAGCATTGCCCTGGGTAAGGTCATTGTC
The DNA here is from genome assembly GCF_032191835.1 of Heteronotia binoei. Taxonomy (NCBI): domain Eukaryota; kingdom Metazoa; phylum Chordata; class Lepidosauria; order Squamata; family Gekkonidae; genus Heteronotia; species Heteronotia binoei. The sequence goes on along the minus strand of NC_083227.1, from coordinate 81,924,733 downwards.
CCCCCCCCCCCCCGCCCAGCAATCCAGAAGTTTCTGTCCCTAGCTCCCACTGGTTGCCAAGCAACCCTAGCACCACCACAGAAAAGATCCTAGGCCTCTGAAATCAAGGAAAACCAGAGCAGAGCCTCAAATGACAGTTTACTTCTTAGAAAAGCATAAAATGATAGTTCTATCTAGGGCTGCCAATTTTGACTAGGAGATTCCTGGGAGATTAGGAGGTTGTGCCCAAGGAGGACAGAGCTGAGGGAAGGAATTCAGCAGGGTCATGAAGGCATCTGGACCGAGGCGGCTAGGTGGTACTGATGTTGTTAGACCTATCAGCTGCGTTCAATATGGTCAACCATCGGTTGCTGACCCACCGCCTCACGGACACAGGGATTCAGGGGTTGGCCTTTCAATGGCTTTCCTCTTTCCTAGATGGCTGGAGACAAAGGGTGGTGATTGGGGAAGAGTCATCCCGGAGGCACGCGCCTAATTGTGGGATGCCTCAGGGGGTGGTGCTCTCCCCAATGTTGTTCAACATCTACATGCCTCCCTTGCTCAGATTGCCCAGAGGTACGGGTTGGGCTGCCACCAGTATGCTAATGACACCCGGCTCTATCTGCTGATGGATGGCCGGCCCAGCTGTGTCTCAGAAAATCTGGACCTGGCGTTGCAAGCTGTGGCAGGATGGCTTAGGCTGAGTCGCTTGAAGCTGAATCCAATGAAGACAGAAGTTCTTTGCCTGAGTCGCAGTGGTCTGGGTAGGGAAATCCCCTTACCAGCATTTGACGGTGCACCACTGACAATGGCGCACAAGGTCAGAAGCTTGGGGGTGCTGCTGGAGCCTGACTTGACAATGGAGGCCTAGATAGCAGCCACTGCTAAATCTGCATTTTTCCATCTTTGGCGGGTGAGGTAGCTGGTCCCCTTCCTTGAACGCGGCGACCTGGCAACAGTGATCCATGCAACGGTCACCTCGAGATTGGACTATTGTAATGCCCTCTGCTTGGGGTTGCCCCTGTCTCGAATCTGGAAACTACAGCTAGTGCAGAATGCAGCGGCCAGGCTGCTATTGGGGCTTCCCAGGTGGGAGCACATACAACCGGGACTGCGGGAACTGCACTGGCTGCCAATAGTATACTGGATTCGCTACAAGGTGCCGGTTATCACCTTTAAAGCCCTGTATGGCCTAGGACCTGCCTACCTTAGGGACTGTCTCTCCTCACACGTTTCCCAGAGAATACTTAGATCTGGATTTCAAAATCTATTAGTAATCCCTGGGCTGAAAGAGGCCAGACTAAAGACCACTAGAGAGAGGGCCTTCTCGATTGCAGCCCCCTACTGGTGGAATCAACTACCACAGGAAGTGAGGGCCTTGCGGGACCTTGCCCAGGTCTGCAAGGCCTGTAAGACCACTCTCTTCCGGTTGGCTTTTAACTGACGCTGAGCCTTGTATCATAGGGAAATTGCAGAAATACTGTCGCCACTGAAATTATATAACATCAATGAGACTAGCACCAAATTATTCTGACTGTTTTAATTATTGAATGTGTAATTTTATAATATGTACGGATTTTAATTGTTTGTTGTGGTTTTATACTGTGAACCACCCTGAGCCTACTTTGGGATATAAATGGAATCAAATAATAATAATAATACAGCCCATCTTCCAAAGCCACCATTTCCTCCGCATAGGGGAACCAACTCCTGGTAGTGAAATGGGGGAAAGACTCAGAAGGCAGAGTTGGGGAAGAAAGCAGGGATGTGATACAATAGAGTACACCCTTCGAAGCTGCCATTTTTATGGAGGGAAATGCCAACACCATTTTGGAGAAGAATGTGACTATTTAAAAATGCCATAACAGCCTGATCCAGATTAAGACAAGGTGCAGTGATCTTCCTCCCCACATGCACCTTTCAAAGTGCCAAAACTGTTCTCCATGGCTGTTTTGGCCCCTGAAAAGGCATGGAGGGACAAGATCACCTGGTCCTGCCTCATGGCACTTTTAAACCGTTAGAGTAGGGGTGTCAAACATGCGGCCTGGGGGCTGACTAGGCCCTCGGAGGGCTCCTATCAGGCCCCCAAGCAACTGGCTTTAATCTGCTTCCTTCTCCCTCTCTCTTGCTTCCTTCTGCATCACAGCTTGCTTTGCCAGGCTTGCTCAATCACACAGCAGAGCTACTGAGCCAAACCTCTCTTCCTTCTGTTGGCTGAGGATCCTCTCCCTCCTGGTCCCCTGGGGAAGGAAGGAAAGAGCCTTAACTTTCTTTGTTCAGTTCCCTGAATAGCACAAGAGCGATACAAAGAAAGCACCATTAAGACCAACAAGTGTTAATGTTTTAAGCATGTTTTAAGTTTAAAAAAAATCTTGTCTGTGTCCTTTATAAAGTTTATATCTCTGCTACTTGGCATTACATTTTATGACACATGTGGCCCAGCCCAGCAAGGTCTCATTTATGGCAGATCCAGCCCTCATAACAAATGAGTTTGACACCCCTGAGCTAGAGTCTTCTCTCAAATGGCAATTTGGCATCCACGGGTTGAAGTCTGGAGGTCAATTTTAATTCCTGAAGAACCCCAGGCCCTGCCTAGAAATTGGCAACCCTACCAAGAAACTGCTCTCTATAGTCAGGATATCAATTGCTGTTCTAGATAAAACCCATGCCTAGCTCTGAGATTGGGAACCTTAGATAATCACTTATTGACACTGAAATATCTTCAGACCCGAGCAAGCTGCCAGCTGACACAACAATAGCAGATTCAGATGTCTACATGCAGCATTCCAGAGACTAGCACACAGAGACAAAAGGAACTATTATAATAACCAGTGTAAAGAAATAGAAGGAAGTACAAGAGATCTGTTCCACAAGAGCCAAGAAATCAAATGGAAATTTAAAGCACTGTTAGGCATGCTGAAAAATCAGCATGGAAATACATTAACTGAACCAGACAAAATAAAGAAAAGATGGCTGATTACAGACCAGTACTTTGGGTCAACTCAGAGACGCCTCTGAAGTTGACCCAAAAAAACCATCCAGATGGCAACATCTGCTGCCTGCCCCTTCCTGCACTTACCCCATCCTCGAAGATGCTCCAACCGCCTCAAAAAGCCACCACTTAGAAAGTGGTCCCTTTTTGCTGGGGCGGCTCCGAGGCGGCTCCCGGCCATCTGGAAGGTCGGAGGGCGCCTTATGAGCACCCGGGGAGCTGCGAGCAGGACGCGTGAGCGTTCCAGATGCTCCCTGGCCGCCTAAGGCCCGCCCCTTCTTCTAGTGCTGTCCAGAAGCTCCGGGGCGCCCTTCTTCCGGCTGGCTTTCTTTGGGGTGGCTGCAAGCCACCCCAAACCGGCTGGCTGGTTTCAGCCAAAGTGAACAACATGCTGAAGTATGATACAAAAGAGATTAAAGGATAACAGAGTCCTTCAAATAATCTGCAATTTTAGAAAGTGAAGTGAAAACTGCACTCAAAGACATTGGGAGAAACAAATCACCAGGCGTATATGGGATATCAACAGAGCCATTTCAAACCACAGAAAGAGTCCATCAAAAACTTAAGAATATGCTGACAAATACAGAAAACAAAACAATGGCTCACATAATGGAAATGCTCAATCTGCATTCCAATGCTGGAAAAAGGAGACATTAAAGACTGCAGCAACTATTAGATCATTGCATTAATTCCTCATGTGAGTAAAATGATGCTCGAAATCTTACAACAAACACAACTGCCATATATGGAATGAGATGTTCCAGCTGGATTCAGAAATGGAAGAGGCACTAAAGATCTTATTGCAAATTTGCATTAGTTGCTGGAGCATACAGGAGAATTTCAGAAGAAAATTAAAGCAAAGCTTTTGACTGAGTAGATTATGAAAAGCTACGGTTAGTTTTAACAGAAATGGATGTGCTACAACATCTGAGTGTTTTGATCAACAACCTGTACTCTGGACAAGATGCTAGTGTTAGGACAGAATATGGAAAAACAGAATAGTTTCCAATTGACAAAGGTGTCAAACACGAATGTATTTTATCTCCCTATCTCTTCATCTATATGCAGAACATATAAGGAAAGCTGAATTAGATTTAGTTGAAGCAGGATTGAAAATTGGTGGAAGGGACATTAACAAATATTCAGATTACATCACATTGCTGGCAGAACACAGTGAAGACCTGAAACACTTACTGCTGAAGTTTAAAACAGAAAGTGACAAAGCACGATTATAGTTGAACATCAAGATGACAAAAGTAAGGACTACTGGGGAATTACACACCTTTGAGGTTGATAATGAAACAAAATTAAAATTGTTCATGATTTTCTATTTCTTGGTTTCATTATCAACCAAAAGGAAGACTGCAACCAAGAAATCTGAAGGAGATTGAGACTGGGAAGAGCAGCCATGAAGGAGCTAAAAAAGATCCTTAAGAGTAAGGTTGTGTGATCAAGGTAACTAATACCGTAGTATTCCCCATTACTATGTATGGGTGAGAAAGTTGGACAATGAAGAAAATTGAGAAGAAAATTTATTCATTTGAAATGCGGTGCTGGAGAAGAGTTTTACAGATCCAGTAACCACCCAAATGACAAATAAGCACATTGTAGAACAAATCAAGCCTGAACTCTCCCTAGAAACTAAAATGACTAAATCAGAGGTGTCAAACTTATTTGTTATGAGGACCAGATCTGATATAAATGAGACCTTGTCAGGCCAGGCCATGTTGGGCCAGGCCATGTATGTACCTATTTAAGATTAGATAGCAGAGATATCAACTTTATAAAGGACACAGACAAGCATAATTAACATTTAAAAATTTTTTAAAACATGCTTTAAACATTAGCACTCGTTGGTCTTAAAGGTGCTTTCTTTTTATTTCTCCCATGGGATACAGGAAAATGGGCAAAGGAAGCTCTGGCTCTTTCCTTCCTTCCTCAGGGGACCAGGAAGGGGAGGAGCCTCAGCCAATAGAATGAAGAGAGGCTTGGCTTAGTAGCTTTACCATAGGATTTAGAAAGCCTGGCAAACCAAGCTCTGCCCCCCCACTTCCTTCCCAAGGATGGAGCCTCAGCCAATGGAGAAAATAGAGGTTTTGCTCTCAGGGCATGTGGTTGAAGGGAATGTTTAACTACTCTGACATTAATGTGACATTTTGCAGCACTGTTTGGGCTGAGGTGCAAACATTTGGCTGGATAAGGCTACAGAGCTAAAACTGTGCCTTTATGAAATTGTTTGCTATAATTAAGTCGCTAGATTTGTTTCAGGTCCTAGCAGAGCTAAATTGGACAGTGGATCCACTTGGGCATTTGGAAGAACCCCAGCAATCCCAAAGGGACAATATATATATCTTGAGGCATTACTGCTCAATTTAAATACATTTGGCAATGAGAACTACTTAATTTGAATAAAGTTAAAGCTATAATTCCCTCAGCCTCCAAAGGAACAGGAACAGCATGACAAAAAGGAAAGTGAAAGTGAGGATGAGGAATTGGGCAGCTAAATACAAAAAAGACAAGAACAGAAAGGACAAACGGTTAGAACTATATTCAGTATAACCAGGGCTATTTAATCCAGAACAAACTGCCTCTGTTTCAAAAAATGTTACATTCTGGAAACAATCAGGCTGCATCATATAAGGAATTTGTAGTTCATTTCTATATCCATTCTGACGCCAAAATTTGGGATCAAGAAAATGTTCGGGGGGAAAAAAGAAACAGGCGGTGACACTGATGAAGGAAGATTCTTGGGTGGGGGTGTGTGTGCAAATAATAGATTCATAAGCAGTGGTAGGGGCTCAGCATCAGTATCTTCAGGAAGATAAAAGGCCTTGATCCTTACTATTGGTTTCCTTTCTGAATTTGAAGCACATGCAGCTTGTACCTTTTGCAATAGAAACTCCCCTGTCCCAGAATTACCAGACAGGTGCTCATTCACCCAGGTATAAACTTTAAAGGAACTCTCATATGTTATAATCATAACACTCATAATTAGAACATGAAAGGTCCAATGATTGATTTAGTCCATTGTGGTCCAGTGTATTTTGTGGGATTAGGCAGTAGGAATGATTTGCTTTGCTTGTACCCCACAAAGATGTGGGAGGATCATGCAATCAGCATACCAACCTGCTTCCCTATAATTCTGATGACACAAGAGCACAAGAGCCTTACACCCGTGTTCAAACCGCATTTCTGCTTCTTCAGATAAATCTATTCCTGACAACTGCTGAGCTGGTATTAGTTTCTGTAGACTAGGTAGACATGACCTCATGGGCAGATGTCTTCCTGTGAGTGCTTTTGTCTGTTCGATGCTGTAAACTGGTTTATTTCTGGCGCAACTGATGCAGAGATAAATAAACCCTTGCTCAGAGAGGCAAGGCAGAAGCATTTTCTCCTCAACACGCGTGTTGTGTGGTTCATTCCAACAGTATTTAGATGGAAGATCCAATGACTTTCCCTTTTTAACAGCTCTTTAAACTTTTAAAGTTTATACCTGGGTGAATGAGCAGCTGTAACGGATTACAATGTAATTGCATTTGTATAGTTTGGGCTGTAGCTGTATAATGGTGAGACTGCATGAATATAGAAGGTGAGTTCCTGTGTGACGTGATTTATCAGCTCTACCTTAAAAAGGTAAAGGTAGTCCCCTGTGCAAGCACCAGTCATTTCTGACTCTGGGGTGATGTCGCTTTCACGACGTTTTCATAGCAGACTTTTTATGGGGTGGTTGGCCATTGTCTTCCCTGGCCATTTATACTTTACACTTTACCAAGCAAGCTGGATATGCATTTTACTGACCTTGGAAGGATGGGAAGAACTATAGCTTCTCTCATATATGATAATAATTTTGGTGAAGCAGCACACAACAAAAAGGCAATTGTTATATGCATCACAAAATGGAAAACTGTTGGAGAAACAAAATCTTATTTTGTATGGTGAGCTGCCATCAGTGGTATCCCATGTGAATCAGAGAAGATGATGATCAGATTTCTCTATGTTGGTGGTTCATTACTGAACTAGAAGTTGCTACCTGTTATTTTCAGGATGGTCATAGCCAGTTTGGTGTAGTGGTTAAGTGAGCGGACTCTTATCTGGGAGAACCGGGTTTGATTCCCCCCTCCTCCACTTGCACCTGCTGGCATGGCCTTGGGTCAGCCATAGCTCTGGCAGAGGTTGTCCTTGAAAGGGCAGCTGCTGTGAGAGCCCTCTCCAGCCCCACCCACCTCACAGGGTGTCTGTTGTGGGGGAGGAAGGTAAAGGAGATTGTGAGCCGCTCTGAGACTCTTCGGAGGGGAGGGCGGGATATAAATCCAATATCTTCTTCTTCTTCTTCTATATGAGACCCCCCCATCAGAGATCTCAGCTGTGAATGCAGTCTGATAATACAAGGCAACACATAGCATGGCAGTTAGTTTTGGACACTTCACACTCTACCAAGAAACTAACTACTCCTTAAGCTACAGCTGTAAAAAGAATTGCTCTTGACAAATGTTAGAAACAAGTAATTGGCCAGGAGAATCACAAATGCCTATATAACAACATGATCACTGTGCTCCATCTAAAGTTCTGCTGTGTGTGCATAGCACATTTCAAAGTGGTGGTTGATACTGTATGTCTTTATACCTCTTCCATTCCTAAGCTAAAACCTGAAGCTCCTGTTTTTACTAGAGATATACCATCTTGGCTCCAATTCAACTTCAGTTCATATTCATGCTCAGTTACTAACGTTGCCAGCTCTGGGTTGGGAAATTCCTAGAGATTTATAAGTACAGCTGGGGAGGGAACTCAGCAGGATATAATGCCACAGAGTCCACCCTCCAAAGCAGCCATTTTCTTCAGGGGGAATGGATCTCTCTCATCTGGAGATGAGTTGTAATTCCAGAAGATCTCCAGGCACCACCTGGAGGTTGCCAACCCTATTGTCTCCAGCAAATGTGCACTGTCTCCCAGCTACATCTAAAAATGCATCCTGCTAACTCAGTGGGGTCAAAATAAATATCACAATGAGTGTACTGGGCATAAGTAGACTGGGGGGGGGACTTGTCCAGATGTAGCTTTCTAGAGAATGAGACATCCCTTTCGCAGAAGTGAAATAGAACTGCTAATTGATAACGCTTGAGTCATGACTGACAAGAAAAGAAAAGCTTCTTGACCCTTCTTGCTTCATTTCTCCTGTAGATACAGTTGGCGGTGCTGTGAAGTGTGTCAGTTTCTCACCTTCGAGAGGTATACTCAGTCTGTCTTCTAAAAACTTTCAGCCATACAAGGAAAAACATATTTAGCTGACTTATGAGACAACAAAGTTTTTCCCTCCAAACTATATTGTGACCATTTATGCCATGCAAGGATATGAATTTTACTTTAACAAACGAACAATTAGCACAGTATTGCAGGCCATTTTTAAAAAGTCTTGCGGCTGCTGCTCTTGCAAGGCAAGCAACACTGACTTATTTAATTATTCATGTTAGTTTAATGCTGTTCCTGTAAAGCCCTTAAGCAAAAGCCATGGAAATAGAAGTGCCAAGCAGAGGTAACAGCACTCTCTCTTGCAGTCATGCACTTCCCCCAGTCGTTTCACCTCCTTGACCTGGGGAATAGACTCTTTGCCTGACAGGGGAACTACTGAGGCTTCCTGATTTTTGAGAACTGTTAGGTAAAGAATCAAAGAGAATGAGTCTTTGTTTAAAGAGGTTTTGTGCTGAACAAATGGATCAGGGAAACCTGCAAGGGATGCCCAAGTACTCAATTTCTATTACCTTGGACAGATTTTGCAGATTTTCTCAGTCAAATCCAAGGCCAGGGTGTTTGAGCTCTGCTTAGAAGTGGGGGAGGAGAGGAGCACATCTTGCAAGTTTTCATGTAACAGGGATATGCCATAAACTTGCCTTATTCAACTTTAGCACTTGGGCTGCAATAATCTCACTCTTAAAATTAATTGTATTTTTAAATCCTGCTTTTGAGGGCAAGTCTTGGCTCCTGAAGCAGCCCATAATTGAAATTCCATGGAAATGTGTTGGGGCTGCCACCTTCCAGATGGCACCTGCAGATCCCCTGCTATTACAGTTGATCTCCAGACAACCAAGATCAGTTTCCTTGGAGAAAAAGGCTGCTTTGCAGGATGGACTCTATGGCATTGTGCCCTGCTGAGGTTACACATCCTTTGGCAACAAATTCCACACTTTAATCACATGCTAAGAAATGTTTCCTGTAATTTTCATGTAATTTTAATGTCCTGAATCCATTGCTCATCAGCATCATTGGATGCCTTTGAGTTCTAGCATTTTGGGACAGAGAGAAAAAGTTCTTTGTCAACTCACTGTGCATTTTATAAACCTCTCATGTTCTCTTAGTTGTCTCTTTTCTAAACTAGTAAGTCCTTGATGCTCCTGTCTTTCCGCAGAGAAGGTCTCCAACTCCCTAATCATCTTGGTTGTCCTCTTCTGTACTTTTTTGAGGTCTGCAATGTCCTTTTTGATATGGTGAGCAGAACTGCACACAGTATTCCAAATGAGGCTGCATCATACATCTATAGGGGGAATTTTAATAGTGACTGCTTATTTTCAATCCCTTCCTAACATTCCCCAACATAGTATTTTTCATTGCTGCAGCAGACTATAGTGACACTTTAATTGAGCTATTACAACCCCAAGATCTTTTCCTCCTGTCTCAGCAAGCTCAGACCCTCATCAGCACAGCCTTGAAGTTGGGTTTTTTTCTCCCAATGTGCATCACCTTACACTTACCAACACTGAACTTCATTTACCATGTTGTCCACTTACCCAATTTGTGGAGATCCTCCTGGAGCTCTTCACAGTTGGCCTTGGTTTTCACCATTCTGAATAGCATTGTGTCATTTGCAAACATGGCCATTATGCTGCTCACCTCTAGTTCCAGAACATTTATGTACAAATTAAATAGTACTGACCCCAGTACTAATCCTTGGGGGCAGGGGTCATTTTGTAGAAAAATAGGTGGTGGAGCTCATCCAGGGATTGTTATGCAGCTGCACCTACTATTAATAATAATAATAATAATAATAATAATAATAATAATAATAATAATAATAATAATAATAATAATAATAATACTTTTTATTTATATCCCGCCCTCCCCACCGAAGCAGGCTCAGGGCAGCTCACAACATATTAATTCAATATAATACAATAAAATAATATAATTCAATAAATATTACATTATAAAACTGTCGTTTAAATCAACATTCCAATTAAAATTAACATTTATGGTGCTAAATTTCAGGTTTTTAATAAATTGATGGCGGAATACAACAGCAGCGAATCTATCATTAACTCAGCATTCAGCGAAGGCCATCTTAAAAAGAGTAGTCTTACAGGCCCTGCGGAATTGCTCAAGACTCCGCAGGGCCTGCACTTCATCTGGAAGTTGATTCCACAGGTGTGGAGCTGCGACAGAGAAGGTCCGTTCCCTTGTGTTCTTCAATTTGGCCTCCCTCGGCTCAGGGATGTTCAGCCGGTTCTTTCCCACTGACCTCAGTGCTCTCTGGGGTTCATATGGGGAGAGTCGGTCCCTCAGGTGGGCAGGCCCTCGACCATATAGGGCTTTAAAGGTAATAACCAGCACTTTGTACCGAACCCGGTATACAACCGGCAGCCAGTGCAGCCCGCGCAGCCCCGGCTGTATGTGCTCCCACTTCGGGAGCCCTAACAATAGCCTAGCCGCTGCGTTCTGCACCAGCTGCAGCTTCTGGATTCAGCACAAAGGCAGTCCCATGTAGAGGGCATTACAGTAATCCAGTCTTGAGGTGACCATTTCATGGATCACTGTTGCTAGGTCCTGGCACTCGAGGAAGGGGGCCAACTGCCTCGCCTAAGATGAAAAAATGCGGACTTGGCAGTGGCCGCTATCTGGGCCTCTATTGAAATGAAGCCTATTCAATGGACAAAGTGGGAAGTAGGAGGTGGAACTCCCAGAAAGGTTCAGGAACTTCACTCCTGTGAGCTCCCACTGAATCTGAGGCCTGCTTATGGGACCCCACTGCTTGCTTCCATTCATTATCAGAATGGTCCGTTTATTCTTACTCTTTATTTCCTGTCATTTAACCAATGTTTCACTCATAACAAAACTCATCCTCTTATCCCATGACAGCTAGGTTTACTCAGGAGTCTTTGGTGAGGTACCTTGTCAAAAGTCTTTTGGAAGTCCAAGTATATAATGTCTACCAGGTTACTGCATGCTTGCTCACTTTCCCGAAGAACTCCAGAAGGTTAGTGAGGCAGGAGGACTTCCCCCCTGGCAGCCTTTGTTTCTCTATGTACCCAATAATTCTGTCTTTGATTACAGTTTCTATAAGTTTGCCTGGGATAGATATTAGGCTAATTGACCTTTAATTTCCTGGTCTCCACTAGACCTTTTTAAAAAATTGGTGTGACATTGGCTACTCTCCAGTCTTCTGGTACAGCGGCTGAATTTAGGGATAAGTTACATATATTGGTAAGTAGATCAACAGTCTCATTTTTGAGTTCCCTAAAAACTCCTGGATGTTTCCCTTTAGCAATCTATTTATTCCTCAGTCATCCAAAGGCCCAACTGCTTCTCTGGTTGGTTTCCTACTCTGGATACATTTAAAGAAATGTTTGTCTTGATGATTTTAACTACCTGCTCCTCAAATTCTTTCACATGCTTATTTATTAACTTAAATTTCTTTTGCCAAGAAAAAGAAATTCTGTTCAATTCATCAGGTAGACCTTCCACGTTTTAAAAGAAGCCTTTTTGGTTTTGATAGCTTCCTTGACTTGTGCCATTAACCATGCAGGCATTCTTCTAGACTTGGCAGTGACTTTTCTAATCTGGCCAATGTGTTCTATCTGAGCTTCAGTTAGTGTGTTTTTAAATAGCTTCCAAACATCCTCCAGAGATTTGACTTTGGGTTTCCCTTTCAGCTTCTTTTTAAACTATTCTCTCTCATACTTTTGGAAAAAAATTTATTTATTTCCATTATTTATAGCCCACCTTTCTCACTTGAACTCAAGGCAGATTACAGAGTGAGTCAATACAATCAATAGGATGGAACATTCAATAAACAGTGCAACAGTATTAGGGCTGTGGAATGAACCAGAAATCTAAAAAGAACTGAAGCCAAGTCTAAGTATTAACATGACACGTTAGATGCAAAAATTACATAGTGGGATCCTTTCAGCAAGCTATACATAATAGTGTAGACTACAGTCCTTAATCATTTATCCAAGTAATTGTATGTATAATTTTGTATAGTGCAACTCTATTGCCTGAGTAGAAAAGCTGTCTTGAATAATTCAGTTTTTCCTAGTTTGCAGATAGCCAGGAGAGTGGGAGCCTTCCTGACCTCCTCAGGCAGACAAGTCCACAAGATGGGGGGCCATAACAGAGAAGGCACGTGTACAGGAAGTTGTTGATTTGGCCCATTTGTAAGTTGCAGAAGACCCTTGTTAGGGTAACTGCTCTCAAAATGAGATTGGGGAATTAGATTGAGAGACAGCTGGCCCAATAGGAATCTTTGTTATCTGTGTATACCAGGCTCAACCATTCAGAGAGTGATGCTCAATAAAATGGACTCTAATTTAATAAAATCAATTGTAATTTATTTGAAACAATAGTTCTTTCATACAAGGTACAAAAACAATCACACATTCACACAGGTCTAGAGAAATATAGAGAGATCGATAGGGGTACATAAAAGGATGGACATACAGGGTGATACTACCTCTCGCAGACTCCAAGGAAGACTCCGATGGCGACGAATGAGGGAATGGGGAATGGACCCGAAACTGATCAGGAATCGGGGATGGATCTATACAGCGGGATAAGGGGGTTGCTGAATAGAGAGCACACCTGTGAGTAGCTAGTCCACAGGTTATATAGAGTCACCCCAGTCCTGAGGGGATGGGAGGTGACTGGGAGTGGTAATGGGAGGTTCCGCTGATGACCAAGAAGGCTGGACATCGGCTGGACCAATGGCGAGTCCATGGCGACACCTGATTGGGTGTATGCTTCAACCAATGAACTTCGCTTTCATCCTGGGCATCCTGGAAACTTCCAAGTTGCGACAGGGCCTGGGGCGGCTCCGGTGATATCAGTATGGAAATGGTCGGGTGATTGGGATGAGATGGGATTATCTGGGAAGGTGACAATAGGGAATCAGATATGGACCTAGGTATTCCGGTGTAGACAAAAGGGCTTGGAGGTAGCAGGAGAGATCCTTCCTCTTTCTCATCATCTCCTGGGTGAGGACTGCTGTACAGGATATTACTTAGCAATCAGGCTCAACAGTTGAGCCATTAATCCATTCATAAACTAGATAGGTTGCTTGCAGGCTAGGAATGACTCGAGGTGTGTACGTGAGGTTCCCACTAAGAAGGAATGAAGCCCAACCAGGCAGGAAGATGGCTACATGTGGTGTTAGCGAAACACAGTGGCTTCCATGCTTAGCGCTTCAACACCGTTCGCCTGGACAGCTCCTTGGCGGCGTAGCCTCCTCCTCGCCCTGGTGGACTACACGCGTTAGCGGGGAAACGTCCGTGTGCGTCTGCAGACATTCTGTGCCTGTCTCAAGCACTTGTATACTTGGTAGTTGGTACACAGGAGTCCTACATAGTTCCTGGATAGCTTTACTCGCATTCACTGGCCAGGCGGATGCAAGCTCACTTCTCCAGGCGCCCTGGCAACCATGTTTGTGACAGAGGGGTCATTTTCTCACACCCTGAACCTATGAAGAAAGCTGTCATGATGGCGAAACACAGGGGAGAGGTGGTCTCAGAGATATGAGGCAATAATTGGCTAAATTGTTTTTCTGTAGAGATGGTTCTTTAAGTAGGGGACAGATAACTGTTCCTTTGAGTGCTGAGAGAAGGTGCCCTGAGTTAGTGACTCATTCATAGTAGATGCTAGGGTTCCCACTTCTGAAATCAAATGTTACAGTTTTGGACTTTAGGGGTAACTTTCAATTGACGTGAATGCTGAATTTGGGGGATTAATTCCCCTGTTTTCTAACTTATTTGATTCTATGCCTTGTTTGATGTACACTGCAACCCATCCCTCCCTGTCCTGCCTATATTGCTTATACCCAGGGATAACTCCTATCCTGTAGATTTTCCCGATTCTACCATGTTTGAGATATCCACTATATCTAAATAGTCATTTAGCACCAAGCACTCCAGCTTCCAATCTTGACTCAGAGACTTCTAGCACTGGCCTAGAGGCCTCTATAACACATTTCCCTCCCAAGCAACCCTTGCCTCTCTTGTCCCTTTGTCTCCACAAGCATAAATATAGCATGATTTACCCTCATGATCATTGCCAGAAGCATGGAATTAAGTGGTGTCAAAACTGCCACCATAAAGCATCCATATCACTGACAGAAGACACAAACTTCGAAGTGTCAGAAGGAATAAGTAGAGAAAAGGCATTTGTGTGGCATTTTGGAGTAAACACCCATCCCTGCAATGACAGTTATTGGCTAGGGGAGGGGCAGTGAACAAAGCACCGGTTTCCTGTAGCTCTCTCACTGAACTCCTTATGATCAGAGTGAACAAACAAGGCAAGTGAATAGCAGATCTAGTGAAATAGATTCTTTATTGCTGTACACATGCTTATATATTAAGCTTTTAAATATATTATATTGCTGTTTTGAAAGGCTTTACATTCTCTTTATTTTTAAACAAAGATCTTAGAGAGGGCTGAGTAATGTAAACAAAATTGGGCCATAAACGGTAAGACAAAAATAATTTTCCGTTGCCTTGTAATACAATTATATTGATAGCCGAGAAGAACATTCAGTATTATAGAAAAATCATTAATTTCTTCTCTTTTGTATTTTGTTGGTGATTTTTTTTACTGTATCGTGCGCCTGAATTTTTTTTCCCTTCTCCAAATTTGGAAGGGCAAGAAACTAAATTTTACCAGAGAGTGTCTGAGCAACAGAACAATTCACTTAGGAGCTGAACCCAGAGACACACTTACTTAAACACATTCACAAAGACAATGTGTTCTGGATCCAACCAACAAATCTGTCTGAGCAGATCTCTGTTAATGAGAAAGAAATAAAAACACTGCCTTGACATACCAGAAATGTACAACATTTTCAGTGGCTCAGCAATTAAGCATAGGTAGAAACTCTGAAGATTACACACCCAAATATTTGCTAGTGGGAATTCATAACAGATGGCCACTAAAATACTCAAATGGATAACAGAAAAGAAGGCCAGAAGACAGAATCAATGAGCAGGGGGAGAAGGAAATGCAGGTTCCTTCCAATCGCATGTTTCTTTTTGTTCACAGAGGTACATTTGTAAGTTGCTACCATGACAAAAGCCATAAAAATGAAGACATGCTTAGTCAGTCCAGGTTTCAAGAATCCTAGCACCAAACTCTTCCAATCACTTTTAAGGTTGCTTTTCACAAAATGAAGGAAAAAACAGCACCTTTACCAAGCCAACAGTTTACTATTTTCTGCATAAATAAGTTTTTTCTCCCACCATCTATCTTTGAGTAAATATAATCCCTTTAAGACATAAGAACAAAACTACCAACATTCCAAATTACTCTTAAATTGAAGGCTTTACTTGTCAAAAGCTCCTTGGGCCCTTTAAGCCTCTTGACTTAATGCTCCAAATTAGGTTGTACTTTCTGAAATCAAAGTGAGTTGTTCAGATTTGTGTGGGCTCAGAGGAAACCTATGGGATGTTCTGTGCTTTCTCAAGCACAGAGTGTTATTTGCCATAGTCCCTTTACAAGATCCTAATAAGAAGAGACATCACATAAATGTGAACAGGCCTTCACACAGAGCTGAGATAAGGCCAATACCTGAATTCTAACATAGCTCAGCGGTGGCATAAATTGTCACATCAACAAATACAGAAAAGAATCCAACATAAGCCTCTCATTTCATCATAGCCTCAACCACAGAGCTGAAGGAACAAATTGTTGACCTGGCTTATGTTGTCAGTGCATGGAAAGCTGGAGTAATGAGGGCCCGATAATCAGTCTGCAAGAGCCACACTTCCACTGTACAGTCTGTACGATCATTGTTCAAGATAATCCTAAATGGTCCTTGTCTACTTACTGTCAAACCTGCATCTTTAGAACATAATTTTAGACAGGCAATGAAGTAAAAAGCTCATGCATGATCTTGGCCAGAGAAGTTCCCATGTTAGACTTTGTTTATGATTTCTCACAAATCTTCCCTAAACGCTCCCCCTCCCCGCAAAAAAATCCTATCTTCTCCAGAGATAAAAGCGTCAATGTTTTGCTTACTAAAATAATTTAAAGGAAGTCATCCTAAAAATACCTTAAATCTTTCTTTGTGACAAGCAAACATTTTTCTGATTTCAGCTGAGGGAAAGAAAGAAAAAGATGACGAACATTTGGAATCTGGCTGGAATGGGCACTAAGCAGTCAAGTGAAATTAGCACATTCTACACGTTTTCTAACCATGACTTTCCTAGATTCTGGTTACTCAAGAGTCTCACAGCAGATCTTCCCCTAATATAAGCATCATGACAGGCTAATGTATATTCATAACACAGGGGAAATAAGAGGGACTTTGTAATTAATATTAGCTGAGAGCACTCATATACCTGTCCCACTCAGCATGCGGATATTCACTAGTCCCTAGGTATCATTCATACAGCATGGAAGACTGCACATGTCCAACTTGACCCAGACGCTTTTCTTATCTTTCTCTGTAGTCCTATCAGTCTGAAGTGATCAGTTAGAGATTTCTCAGTAGCCCTGTGCAGATCTTAGCATCCTGTTTGTCATAAGATGGTGTCAAATGGTTCCACCCCTGTATGCACCTAACATCTACATCATCCATTTGCACAGAGGCCCATATATGTAATCTTCAACATGCACAGATCGAAACATAGGCCCTTATGTAAATGTGCACTTCAATGCATGGACCTTGGGAGAGGCAGCAAGGTATGGCCAGTTGATTTCAAGTCCCATCTCACCCCAGAAACACAGTGTCTATATGATGCTAGTTTCCATTTCCATCATAAGCGGGGTGGGGGGGGGGAAATGCTAGGTTTTCATTATGGTATTCTCCAAGCACACCACACAACCAATCTGTACCAGGACTGGAACACTTCTTAGCACAACCTGAAGAATTTTCTAAGTCCTCAGTCCAATGAAATCTTTTTTAAGAAATGCCATTTCTATGTTTGCAACGGAACATATACACAGCTATATCTGAAGTTCTCAACAGACCTCCGTACTAGAGTTCCTCCTGTAAAAGCAGTAACGCTAAGGGTGGCCAGGTGTGTTTGCATCCGATAACAAAAGTCAAACCATGCAATTTGGTGGAACTGTAGAACAGAAAAGGGGAACGAGAATAAGCCTGCCAAAGAATAAAACAACTAGATTAGAAAGCTAAGGTCCTTGTATTCCCGTTTCCCAAATCTAGAAGGCAAAGATGAAGGATGGGGAGGGAAACAATCATTACTGCATGACAAATGGCAGCAAACACAAAGGCAGCCTCCCTATATTCCTGTAAAAGTGTTGGTTTCCCTGCAAAATGTGGACCTTGAACTTAGGCTGCTTTATTCCTGACTGCCTTGTATTTCATCTGCTTTAATTTCCTCGGTGTCAAAGCTCTGCAGGGGGCAGCAATTTTCCACAGGTATTGCCGAGCCTGTAACATTTGGCAGGAACTAGGTTTGCCATTAAACTGGGCTTGCTAATCATCAATTAATGCTGTCATGTATAAGCAGCAGTCGTCTTAAAGCTGAGCTGCTCCTTGTGACTTTGTTCTTGGGAAAAGGAAAAATGAGCCAGCGTGCAACTTTTAGCATACCGGTAAATCAGAAACAGAAGCCATGCACAGAAGAGGATGGAACTACCAATCTGGGATGGGTTCGGTGTACATGCATGCACACAAGGGGCGGGGAAGGATGAAAGATCTTGAGTTTGACACTCTGAGTAGATCCACCATGAAGTCACGCAAAGAGATGGCCCAGATTAACATTCAAGCCCGATGGAGGCCAGAAGATTATCCAGGGATTCCAGTTTCTGATTAGCTTCTTCAATGGCACTGTAGGTTTGCACATTACTGGTTATGTGGAAACGGATGTCATCGATAAGGGGAATGGAGTCTGTCTCCTGCCGTTCCTCCACTGCCTCAGCATTCTCCTTCACTGCCACTGCAAACTCCTCAAGCTCCACCAGCTGAGGTAAAAAGAAACAATGTGCAGGAATTAAACAAGTAGAGTGACACACAGAAGCATCTCTTATCATCACCGTGTTTTCATTTACATTTCAAACTACAACAGCAGCAGAGACAATTCTGGTTCATACTGCACAGTTCTGTACCAAATAGGCACAAAAAAAAGCCAAAAAATGCTCACTAAAAGTATAATCTTGAATTTGAGAACAGAGGAAAGAATGATCTGTGACTATGATATACTACACAAAAGGCCATATCTATCACAAGAGGCCCAGTGTGGCTCAGCTTCACAAGAAACAGGCAGGCAACAAGAGTTATGATGTCACTGGAATGCTGTTTCTCCAGAAAAAATGCTCAAGGCGGCAGATATGTCTTTAGAATGCAGACTTTGGTTGGCTTTGTCGTAAAAAAAGTGATGATGGCCGCGGTCATACTCACCATTAAATCCATCCCTAACCCGTCGCTATTATACCCCGCAGTTTTTTACAACGAATTTCCTGATCAGACATCCCTCCATCCTTCAGTTCTAAGCAGCGTTGGTCCCGTAGCTGGTTGATCAGAGGTTTCAACCGGACCTCATTTTTTGAGATGGCATTCCACACTCGCGCAAGCGCAGTACGTGGGATATTGCACTTGGCTTTTTCTTTTTTTTTTAAAAAAAAAAAGGTGCCAGAAAAGGTGGGCGATCTGCCCCCCCCCCCCCCCATTTAAACACCTAGAAAGGAAGGGGAAGCCCTGGAGTTCTCTTTGCTGTCTCTCCGCCTGGCGGGGAGACAGCAAAGGTGGGGGATCTTCCTCCCCCCCATTTAAACACCCCACCGTGGTGTTTAAATGGGGAGGGGGAAGCACGGCAACTCTCTTTGCTGTCTCTCCGCCTGGCGGGGAGACAGCAAAGGTGGGAGATCTACCTCCCCCCCATTTAAACACCCCGCCGTGGTGTTTAAATGGGGGGGGGGGAGCACAGCAACTCTCTTTGCTGTCTCTCCGCCTGGCGGGGAGACAGCAAAGGTGGGTGATCTTCCTCCCCCCCATTTAAACACCCCGCCGTGGTGTTTAAATGGGGGGGAGCATAGCAACTCTGCTGTCTCTCCGCCTGGCAGGGAGATGGCAAAGGTGGGTCATCTTCCTCCCCTGGCAGGGAGACAGCAAAGGTGGGTGATCTGCCTTCCCCCCCATTTAGGAAAGGTTCCCTGTGCAAGCATCAGTCGTTTTCGACTCTGGGGTGACGCTGCTTTCACAAAGTTTTCATGGCAGACCTTTTACGGGGTGGTTTGCCATTGCCTTCCCCAGTCATCTATACTTTCCCCCACAGCAAGCTGGGTGCATATTTTACCGACCTCGGAAGGCTGGAAGGCTGAGTCAACAATTGCTGGCGCAATGATATCATTTGGAGTGGGCTCTCGCAGGGAAGCGGATGTGCGCTTGTGACGAGTTGGCTACAATGGAGCGTTCAAACATAGAAAGTACGCGCAGGAGTCGTTGGAAGCATTCTTATTCTGGATTTAATGTACTATCAAAAAAGTCCGCATCTCAGTCGTGGCAGTTCAGGACACGAACGAGCCAACGACCATTGCCAGATGCTGATGTTTGGACAACCACATAAAATCTGACATGCATCTGGCTTTCATCCATGCCCATCTCGTCAGTTTATGTGCGTCTGACCTCGGCCGACATGTTAGCCACAGAACAGCCTTCCACTCTGGAATTTTGACCCTGTTCCCTCCCCGCTACTCAACTGTACTGAATAAAACCACCCCTTCCATCCTCAAACTTCCATAATTTGCAGATCTCTTTCACATACACACTGCAGACAACACCATTATAGTACACTCACTTGGTCAGCACACGATTAAGGACTGTGGCATCTACCACTTTGCTAGCCGTGCTCATTTGTGGTTACTGCTATAACTCAAGCATAAGATGTGCCAAAGCATCTCTCTGAAGTGGGAATGATTGTTTTAAAAACATAAATGTTTACAGACAGGAAGAGGCTGAGGACTGAACCTATTATCAGATCTACCAACAGGCAAAACAATCATGCTTTCGTGCAAGTTAAACCATGTTTCCTGATTCCAGCACAAATGCCACCCCTTGCCCACGCAGTGCTAATGACCTCTTCTATGAGCTCTGCCAATGGGCAACAGGAGAGCTTCCCAGAAGTCTTAAAAGGGGTGAAGTTAATGCAGCAAAGCCATCATTTTTGCATGCAGATCGAAGTGTCTGAGAATCAATTGTGAGCCTGTGAAAAAACCAATGCATCTGAGCTTGTTTCAGGGTGGGAAGAGAAAAGAAATAATGAGTATATAAAGGGAAACTGTTAACAAATTATTTTCTTCAGTGTGCTTTCACAAGCAGGGAAGAATTTCACACCTTCCACAAAGCTTGTTAAGTAAAGAAGGCTGCAGCTCATGTGGGAGTTCTAATTAGAGCCGTTTATAGAAACTAGTGAATTGACTGGGCTCCAAAATACTTAGCAGAAGAGTGTGCCGGCCACATGGGCCTGTCCATACTACAGCTGTTCATACTACTGTGATGTGGGATGGGAAGGAACAGACTACTCCTCCAGTGGTATGCATGTATTTTAATACTGACCATTCATTTAAAGCATCACAACTTGGGATTCATTTCTGCATCAGTTTAGTTAGGACAGTCTTAAGTACCTCTCTAAAATCCTTAAGCAAAGTGGAAGGTAACATAACTATGGGATATGTGTGTTCTGCTGGTGACTTAAGTCTGTAAATAATTCATACTGGTATCACAGCTGCCTTCTTCTATACTCTTCTACAAGATTCTGGTTCTTGCGGTCAGGATTTTTAATCAAGTAGGATACAGTAGAGATGGGCACAAACTGGCTGACGAGCCAAAGTTTGTCACAAATTATGGCCTGTTCAGGGTTTGCGTACTGAATAACTGGGACAAAATACCACAAATTTTGGCTCAATTTGTGGTGGTTCATGACTGTTCGTGAAGAACAGAACACCAGCTTCCTGCTCTTCAGGAGAAACGGCTGAGCAGCTTGGTAACTCCCTGCTGTTTGGTTTAAATGGCTCAGACCCAGAGCCGTTTTGCGGGAGCAGAAAGCAGGATTTAAAATCGCTCAATTTAAATGGTCCTGCTTTCTGCTCCCTGGGAAAAGCTGCAGAGAGCAAAAAAGAGGTTTTAAATGGAAGGGGTGAAGTGCCTTCCCGAAGACACTTCACCCTCCACCTTTCAGCTGGCCACAGCCAGGAGAAAAGTGGAAGGGAACTTGACCCCCACCTCAGGATGCCTGATGCACTCTTTTTAAACAGGTTGCACAAGGGAACAAGAGAGTGACAGCTGAGCTGGCAGAGAGAGACTTGGGCCCTGTCTTGGGCTCACTGGTGCAGCCTGTTTAAAGGGGTTGCGCCAGACACTCCAAGGCAGCGGAGCCAGCTCAGCTGCTTTGAGGTGCCTGGCACAGCCCCTTTAAATGGGCTGTATGAGTGGGCCCAGCTAATCACTGCAGAGAAGTCTTGCCCCACCAGCTGCACAAGTAGGCCTAAGACAGCTGAGCTGGCATGCAGAAGTCTCTCCCTGCTGGCTCAGTTGCCTTAGGGTGCCTCATATGGCTCCTTTAACAGTCACAAAGTACAAACCAAATGGCAAAAATGTTGTTCGTGCCCATTCCTAGGATACATCAAACAATGCCGGGACCACGAAGGTTCAACAATCAAGAAATGACAGAAAAAATACTCTCCGTGTTACAAAAACGGTCCATTCTCGTTTTGGATCCTTATGATCATTCCTCTGGGACCGTCTTATTGATTTTTGAGTTTACCTCAAGAGGTCTCCAGCTGACAAGCTTGAGGGTGGTAGGGCAGAAGATATTGCAGGAAAACAGTGTATAGTAAAGAAATAAGGCACCATCAGACTACTGCATTCAAAATCAATAAGAAGGTCCCAGAGGAAGGATCATAAGGATCCAAAATGAGAATGGACCGGTTTTACATCATCGTCAGACTGTATTGTTTGGAAAGAATTTGACATCATCTTATGGACAGAAGTGGAGTTGTGTGCTTCGGATGGTATTTGTCACTGGAATTTATATTGTAACACAATGTTGTAATGGAAAGTATTGCCATTATTATTTTGATATTGTTTTGCAACATGGAGAGTATTTTTTCTGTCACTCCTCGGAGACAGCAACATTTAACCTTATTAAACAATTAAACTACAAAGTATTATCATTTACCTATGGTAAATGTGGACTGAATTTGGTGCTGTGGTATGAAGATTAGTAGCACATATGGAGAGTCCTTCTCTCAAAAGGCAAGAGGTGCTATCACATTTCAGGACCATGTAGGACTCTGATCTGCTTGATGTGGAACATCCACACCCAAGAATTACAATATCTTGCAAGGAAACGCAACCAAGTGATTAGCTAAAACAATGTCACCTAATCCAGATGGCCATGGACTTGCCTCTGAGCTGGACCTGCTGTCCCATTTAGAGAGAGCTTTTTAAGTGTTCAGAACTTACACATTCCTTCAGTACAAAAATCCTGTAACACAGAGTAAAGTGTTCATACATTAGAATGGAAGGCTGGGAGAACAGTGTCTTGCCTAAGGCCACCTATCATGTCCTTGGCCGTAAAAAAGCCTCTGAATCACTACCCTACACCTGAGGAAACTGGAGGATGGTCAAGCCCCTCTACTCAGCTACAATGGACCTGATGTCTCCATAGCTGAGACATGATCATGGGTCTCCTGTGCAACATGAAGTTTAACCCTCTCCTGAAACTGCCCATTCAGTCCACTTCTATTGTGATGGCCAATTTTTGGGAATATGGCTACCACAATTTTATCAGAGCTGAAAATCTTAGAAGAAACAAACATCTATTTGGGGGTTGACATACCAGGAAGCTTTCCCAAATTACCTTTTCAATTATCTTTGCCATGTACTCTGTGCACTGGTCTTCCAGCCGGGTCAGCTGGAACAGCTTTGCAACCTTCCAGATGCTGACTATATTGTCTTCATCAAGAACCTGGGCCAGAGTCTTCCCGCAGAGTCGTTTGAGCCCAGGTAACAGGTACATGTCTGCGACACAAAGCACATCATAGGCATTCTCGGGAGATAGCTGTCAAGTGAAAAGAAATGGGCTCAGCATCAATCAAAACCAAAATCCTACCATGATAACAAGCCAGTCATTCATTCATTCATCCATTCATTCATCTTTGGAAATGATAACTAACTTAAAAGTCTAAGAGTATATAATTCCACAGGGAGTTAAAGCATAATACATGTGTCACCTCCATCACGTGGCCATGCATGCACACCCTGTTTTAGTTTAGCTGCTGAAATTCAGGCCATATCCATTGCAAAACCTTTTAACTAGGAGATGATCGGGCCTGGATAACCTCCAGTTGCAGGTTAGTCACCAAACACAACTGTGTATATTTATTTATTCACATAATAGTCTGCCTTTCCCATTGAGACGTACGGCTGATTACACAGTGTAAATCAATGCAACCAATAGAATGATAACAGCTAGTAAGCAGCACAATAGGATTAGGAAATGTATTGTGAAATGGAGCTGTGGCCTGAAAAGCACTAAACATGACAAGGAACAGAAGCCATCACCAAAAGGATGTTTTTGGGTGCTTTGAGGGACGACAATGGGAGACATGGAAGAAGACCTGTTGGATATGATGGACTCAGATCACTGGCCCAGGATTTTAGGAAGGGAGGGGAGAGACTTCAGTTCTACAAGCAGCTCTTAATGAAAGCTGAACTTTAAGCTGCTCACTTCATTGTTGATCAATTTCTCTCTAATAAGTAAATCAGACATGAAATTGAAATAAAAGGAAGCTTTTTTTCCCCTAAAGAGAAGGAGAAAACTCCATTACTACAGAGCAGGGCTCTCAGAACCTAGTGGTGATCAGGAACAGAAGAAAGCAAATTCAGCTTCCAAAAATACTTTTGTCCATCTTCATTTAGCCCAGAGCATGGCTCTTGATCTTGACCCAGCTGCTATGGCAACACAGTTCCATGCCTGTAAGCTAGACTATTGCAATGCCTTTGAAGACAACTTAGAAACTTCAGCTGGTATTTTATGCTACAACTTTATTCCTCTCAGGATCTAGACAGAGCATGTATGTTGTCCAGCCTGTCTCACAAGCCCTGATTTATGTACCCTGTCTTCAGAGGCGAGATGCATGGCAACCAGAGAAAAGGCCTTTTTTAGTAGTGGCACTTCACTTGTAAAATGTCCTTCTTCTTGAGCTTGTCTGGCACCTGTATTGCTTTCTTTCAGGCATCAGGTCAAAATGCTTCTGTTGACCCAAACGTTCAATTAAAGGGTTTTTAAACATGATGGCCATTTTCACATTACTGTTCTAAACTGGATGTTATTTGCTGTTGGCCCATCATTGAGTAAAACGGTACAGGGATGGGGGTTTCATACAGTGTGTGAACTTCCATCTTTTAATAAGCTGTCTTTGAAGCGCTATGGTCATTTCAAACTGTGTTGCTTCCCTCTCCCCCCCCCCCTGCCCTTTTTCACCACCTGCGTCATCTTCCTTGGGCTTTTTTTTTTAACAGTTCTAATGGGAATGCTAAACCAATATATCACTTCAGTACCATCACAGACATGCATTGATTCCATTCAGCATCCCAAGTGTTGAATTGATACAGTGCACTCATTGGGCAGCAGGTGCTCAGGGCATCAGTGATTTGTGCGACAAACATCCTAATGTGAACCCATCCATGCCCAGAAGTAATTGGCTGCAAAGTGAGTTTCAGGACAGGAGAGGTGCATGGACTATCACTCTGTTTTTTCAGGGGGTTAAAGAAAGGTTGCTTGGATTTTAAATATGCCCATTCCCCCCCCTCCCCACTTTCTCCATCAAGTCTTCCAGCCCTGGAAACAGATACCATGTAGGTTTCCAGCTATACCAAGTCTCCCTGAATGACAGATGCCAGTCCCAATGGGACCTGGGGAATTGCCTGGACGTGCAGCTCATCTCCAGAATGGAGACAGCAGTTCCCTTGGAGAAAAGGGATGCTTTGGAGGCTGGATTCTGTATGGCATTGTATGCAACTGAGGTCCCTGTCCCCGCCAGGCTCCATGAGTTCTTCATCCTGGAGCTGGCAACCCTACCCCCACTCCTTTAGCCAGGAAGGACATGATGACAACCCTTCCAGGCACACTTAAGAGTGTTATCAGACCTGAGCTGCAATGAGAACAAACACACACACACACAATTTCATTTGTGTGGGTTGGGGGTGCGGGATGTTATCTTTCCCTTTTATGTATTTTAATAAAATTTTATCTTGTACTTACAACTCAATATTTTTTTTTGTTCTCTTGCATTTGTGTGTGTGTGTGTATGTCTTTTACTTGCTATTGGCTCCAAATTATATTGAGAATATACTTTCCTTGGACCAAGAGAAAAAGACACATAACTGAAGTCACAAGTCTATGACCAGGGCAGAAGGTATTTGAAAATGAGGCATCTGTATTTTATCCCTCTCTTGAGTCAGAGATTTTTTTTTTTATAAAACCATTTTAATTGGTCCTATTTTCAATATGCATTGTCTTACCTGGAGCTAATGTGTAAAATATATGTTTAACCAATGGGGAAGGCTGAATTGCTGAAACGCATATGGTCTTGGTCATATATGTTTTCTATTTGATAACTATGTATTATTTTATCTTGTTTTGAAGCTAATCTTGGGCCTATCTGTTATATGTAGTTTGGTGTATTTGATAATATTGATGTACACTTTTAATTGATATTATTTGGCCCTTGTACTTGTTTGTAATTAACTTTTTTTCTTAATTCAACTCATTTGGGTTAAGTTTTTCTTCCCCCTCTCTTTTTGATCCTGATGGCATGTGTCAACAAAACTTTTTGAAATCTGTCCTTCCATCAAGATTATCCCAAAAATCATCCCCAAAATTTAAAACCTATGCTCCCCAAACCAGCATTTGTTTAGCTTGCTGGTCAAATACAGATAATCATTTGTGCAAATGCAACAGACAGTAGCCCACCTCTCTTTGTTAACTCCACCCACCCTTCTCCTCCAGACAACTGACTCAGTCAGCACCACGTAAACTCATCACCCACTTCCACCTCATTCAGCTTCAGGAAGCCTGGCTTAACCACAACTGCAGGCTGCTTGCTGAGTTCATTTCTTTCCCCCTTCCTCCCTGTTCTCTTTAAGTCACCCATCCATGCAGAAGGAAATTCCAGAATATAACACCAAGACTAATCTGACCTTCTTTTCCTCTTTGCCTTGTCTGTACAAATCCTTGATGTTTAATTGAGACCATGTGTCATTAACTGGAGTCCTCTTGCAAGCAGTTCTGCTGTTGTTCACTTGGGAGGGAAACTGAAAACAGCAGTGCTCTTCTGTATTTTCCCACCAAGGTTCTCTAGAATTTGGTTATATATAATTTTTTAAAGATTTAAATTTGGTTATATATAATTGTTGAAACTAAATGTTTTGCTGTTTTTATTGCTACTTTGCTAATCATGAGCCGTAAACAATATACATATTGATTTGCCTTTTTTAACAGAATCTGGCTGTGCTTTGTAGCTTTTAAATCTTTTTTGCAGATTTATTGATGTTCTATATTTGTACCCTGGGGTGGGGAGAGCCACCTTGGCATTCTCCAGAATGGAATAGTGGGGCATAAGCTGTGGAGGGAAAAAAATTATTTCTGTTTGATGCAGACAGAGTTTATATCTGAACTGTTTCTAACGGACTGGTGCAAGCTGGAACGGTATAGTACAGTTCTACAGCCATTTATTGGACGACCTGCCACATTACACAAAGAAGCTGCAATTTAAGGATGTACTTGTGCTTAAATGTTTACCAGAGAACAGCACTGATTTTAACAGTATAGATGTCAGGTTGATGCATATCTGCTCAATATCCTCCCTAATGACAATCCATGGGAAATGGTGTAGACATGAAGCAGCCTGGGCTTAAGGTGCCAAACACTGCACCAGGCTTAAGAGTCAAAGAGCTCCCACTGCCACCTCTTTTTTTAAAAAGGTGTTTGGGGAAAAAAGCCCTGCAGTTCTAATGCTAGGTCCATCACTTTATCCACCTCCTTCCACCACACCCATTCTAATAAGAGGTTTATAATGTTTCACCCAAAATTAATCTACAGTCACCACCATCCTGCAAAATATGACATTTCCTAGAGATTACTCAAAAAAAGAAAAAGAGAAGATCTGGGATGCCAAAGGCTGATACCACAACCAGGTATATATAAGGACAGTACAGGTGCCCCCAAGCCCACATGTATAAAAGCAAAGAGATCCCTCTTCTGGATGGAGCACGGAGAGGCAAACTAGTTAGCACTGAACCTAATACATACAGCAAGTACCTCAAGTGCAAGAAAGTCCATTCCAAGTCCAAATCCAAAGCGCAGTACAGCCCTAGAAAAGAGGGGCTTGAGCAATGCTACAGAAAGCCTAAGGTTTTTTGGGGGGGGGGGGGGCGGGTTAAAGGAAAGGGGGAGAGAGGAGGCTGTTTCAAGCCTCCCTAATCTAAATGAAGGAAAACAAGGACAGATGGCTGTTTGGCAGCTTCATTCTTGCCCTGCAGGAAGGCAGACTGATGGGAAAGAGAAGAGATCTGGCCTTACATTTTATTCCACAGACCAAAAGCAGGTTGATGCCACACCCCGTTCCTTACAGGACAGTATCACAAATAATTTCCATTGAATAGAACCATTTCCAAAGGCACGTAGATTCAGCACACTGAGCCTGCTACTATTGGACAAATTATATTCTTGGTCTCCAGTCACATGAGAATAAATAACCTATTTGCTAAGAGGCTGTCCTCATCGAGATGAACTACAAACAAGAGAGGCAGCTCTCAAGGAGAGCCAAGCAATGCCCTGAAGTCCTTCTAAAAGGAAGAGAGCTGTAGCCAACTCTGCACTTCTGAGCTCTGGAAACATTCCTGTTTGCCAGCAAGTGGTGTATGAGTTTGAAGAAGTGCAGTGGGTTGAGGCTTGCTCACTGCATGACAGAGATGAGACTTTTCTACCTCCCACTCTGCCTGCCATTCCTGCGGTTGATGGGAGACTGCAGCCAAAATCCTTAATGGGTAGTTGCCTGTCAAACCTCTTGTTAATATCCTGAGAAGCCATTCTTTCACTGATGACTTCATCTCAAAGTCTTTCACTCCCCTGAAGGGCCTTTGTTGAAGTGTTCCTTTCTCCACAGACTCGTTCATCACAGCCATTCAATAACTTGGGTTTACTACAATGAGCTGTTGATGGACTTTTTATTTTGCAGTGGAAAAGTTCTGAATCACAGGAGAAAATGCGTGTACTATGTGGAGACAAGCTACTTCCAATTTATGGTGACCTCATGAATTAACAACCTCCAAAATATCCTTATACAGGGCTTTTTTTGTAGCAGGAACTCCTTTGCATATTAGGCCATGCACTCCTGATGTAGCCAATCCTCCTGGAGCTTACAGTAGGCCCTGTACTAAGAACTCTGTAAGTTTTTGGAGGATTGGCTAGATCAGAGGTGTGTTGCCTAATATGCAAAAAGAGTTCCTGCTACAAAAAAGTCCTATATATATATTTATAGAAAACAAAGTAATAGTCTAGCAGTGGTGGCCAAACTTGCTTAATGTAAGAACCACATAGAATAAACGTCAGATGTTTGAGAGCTGCAAGACATGAACAAACATTAGCCACAAGTTTTTATTAAAACTCTTTAATACTTTGCACAGAAAGACAAAATACACATGTGTGACCTGACAACATGACCGTGTTAGGAGACTTTAAAAAACAAATGATGGCAATAACAGTCCCCATAAGACCAGCTTAGGGAAAGGTTAAGGAATTTTTTTTTCACCAGTGGGAGAAGCAAACACACACATGTACCATATAAATCACTGACAATCATTTGCATCTCTCATTGCCTTGACACCAAGGTTAGTAAATACAGCTCCTATGAGCTATGAAACTAAGGAGGAACCCTGCACCAACCTCTTTAATTCTGTCCCTCCTTCCAGTGGCTCTCTCAGCTCTTGCACTCTCTTTCCCCGTTCTAGGTCTCTGAGCAACCTCTGCGGTGGTGGTGAAGAGCTTGCAAACCTGCCTATTTTCCCCTCCTTTCCCACTTCTCACACAGCAGAAATATTCACCTATGCATGGGTCAGACCTTGGAGGCTGAATGAGGTCCTGATGCCAAGCACACTCAGGCCCGTAGCCAGAAAATTTTGGGTGGAGGGGCGTGAAAGCTGAAAAATTTGGTGGGGGGGGGGGGGCCACGGGGCTTGGCTGCTTCTTCCCTCCAGCAGCCAGCCCACCCGGTCCCAGCTCTTTCTTGCACTCTTTCTCTGGCTGTTGTTCTCTCGCTCTCCCACTTTCTGTCTCTCTGCCGCTGTCTCACTGTCCCCCTCTCTCTTGTGCTACCGTTCTCTCTCTCTCACTGTCCCTGTCTCTTGCGCTGCCGTCCTTGCTCTCTCACTTTTCCCATCTTTCATGCTGCCATTCTCTCTCTCGCTGTCCCTGTCTCTCATGCTCTCATTCTCTCTCTCTCACTATCCCTGTCTCTCACACTGTCATTTTCTCTCTCTCACTGTCCCCCCGTCTTTCATGCTGCCGTTCTCTCTCTCTGCTGCTATCTCACTGTCCCCCTCTTTCTTGTGCTGCTGTTTTCCCTCTCACTGTCCCCCCCCTGTCTTTTGTGCTGCCGTTCTCTCACTCTTTCTGCCACTGTTTAACTGTTCCCTTCTTTCTCACGTATGCTGCCATTCTCTCTATCTGCTGCTCTCCCGCTCTCCCCCTCACTGGTCCTGGAGGCCCTCCAACAAAAGGGCCCTACATAGGGAAGGGGGTTTTAATAGAACAGCCTGCCCCCAGTAGCTACGGGCCTGAGCACACTTACTTGAGAGTAAGTTTGCATTAACTTCCTCCTTGATTTCCAGGAGCCACGCAATATGTGTGAAAGAACTGCATGTGGCTCCCGAGCCACAGTTTGGCCACCCCTGGTCCAGAGGAGGTACAAAAAGGAGATAAGGGATTATATAACATACTATGCTCCAGGGATAATTATCTATTACAGAGTGTATAAAACAAAATATTTCTCCCAAACATCCCCTTCATTATGATTTTAAAAACAGTATAAACTACAATAGTCCTTACTTCTGTTGGGCTACTTTTATATTCAACATTTTAAATTTCAAATTTCATAGCTGCTCTACTTTACTAGTTTAATCATTATTACATATTCAGTATTACATATTTTGCCATTTCTACATACTTCCTATAACTTTTAATATATCAAAGTACAAATGAAGGTCTATTATATTTCTTATAGTAAGAAAATAAAACATGTTTCTACTCAAAATCCATTTCCTTATACATTTATATTCAAAGCTTGGTCTCATTCTGTTTCTGCATTGCAATACATTTATATAAAATTTTTAAACTGTTTCTCATTCTGAATTTGTCTTCTGCTTTCATAATACACACTCCACCTTTCCTCAAATTTTGTAACTGATCTGTTTCTCAAATAGGTTGTTAATTTTTCCATTACCATATAGTTGGCAAGTTTATTTTCCCATTCTTATAAGCTTGGACAGATGTCCAATTTCCATTTTGCTGCATAGATAGTTCTAGCCACCATATATTTGAATATCTCTTCAAAACGTTTTGGTAATTTATTAGGCAGTAAACCTAATAGCATATTCTTAGCTTCCAAAGAGACTTTAAATTTTAACATGTACTGTATTTTTCCACATATTTCTTTCCAATTCCCCCTCCTCCACTTTTTTACAAGTCCACTACATATGGTAAAAGGTACCATCTATGTCTTGAAATTTCCACCATTTTCCTTTGTAGTTTTTATCTACTTTCTAAATATCCTTTGGGGTTATATATCATTAAAAAAAACATTTTGTACAAGTTTTCTCTTAACATCTGTTTGGCTGTATACTTAATTTCTTTTTCTCATATAACCATTCCCATTGATGCATGGCTACCTGCTCTCTAAAATTCTTCATCCATTTAATCATACATTTTTCACTTGTTCTTCCGTTTCTAACTGAAGTGATAACTTACATATCCATCATAGTAAATGGTCTTTTTGTTTTATAATCAGCTGTTCAAACTCAAGTCATCTCTCTTAGAGCTCCACCTTGAAATGGATTGACAATATAGCAACCATTGAATGTTGATTCCTTCATCTCTAATATGCCAGGGCTTGATTTCCCCCTGAGCATTTACCATATTGCCATAAATGTTTAAAAAACCACTTTTATTTGTTGTGTTCTTATCAAGATAAGCTTCTACTGGGGACATGAGCAGAGAAGCTGCCTGGGAGTGCAGAGAGCAGAGGACAGGGCTGCTGGTCTTCCCTAGTCTTCACTGGCTTCTCCTACGCTCACGTGAGTCTGCTAGAGTTAATTGCTGAAGTTTACTGGCTGAGGGAAAGGAGGCTTGCTTGCAAATATTGTGCTTCCCAGTAGAAGCTTCTCTCTTGCATTTATTAGGGTTGCCAGATCTGTGTTGGAAAATATCTGGAGACTTTGGGGATGGAACCAGGAGAGGGTGGAGTCTAGGGAGGGGAGGGGCCTCAGCATGGTACAATGCCATAGAGTCCACCCTTCAACGCAGCCATTTGCTCCATGGGAGCTGATCTCCACCAGCTGGAGATCAGTTGCAAAAGCAGGAGATCTACCTGGAGGCTGGCAACCCTAGCACTGATTGAGCTAAAGGAACGAGCTGGGTGTGTCTGCTTAATAATCCCTGTCCTTCTATTCTTTTTGCGGTAGTGTTTATTTAATTAGCATTACATGTTTTTGTCTGGACTGTCAAGGTCATGGCTCAGTGGAAAAGCCTCTGCTTGGCATGCAGAGTCCTAACTTTTATCCCTGGCACTTCCAGTTAAAAGGACAAGGCTGTGCTTATTATTAGAAAGACCGGAGTCGCTGGAGAGCCACAGCCACTCTGAGTAGACCTGTGGGGATGCAGGAACTTGCAATGCCCAGTCTACTGCTGCACTGCATCTTTAATTGTGTTTGTCTGTATCCTTTTATCTCTGCTACCTGATATTACATTTTATGACAAACATGCCCTAAACAGATAAAGTCCCATTTATGTAAGATCTGGCCCTTATAACAAATAAATTTGACACCCCTGTACTACATGTTTGCAGATTTTTCTTGAAGCAAATTTTCATTGATCATCAAGCCACTTTTGTAGGTATCATATACTGAAACCCATGACAACTACTACAGAGTCCCTATTAGGATGTGAATCTCCCAGAAGGGCTCCACATGCAGCAATGCATCTCTACCTAGTTTACTAGCAGTGTGTTAGTGCTGCCATCTAGTGGCAGACTGACTATAAAAAGGTAAAGGTAGTCTGTACAAGCACCAGTCATTTCCGACTCTGGGGTGACGTAGCTTGACTATACTTAACCTATAATTTTGTACAAACCTAGATAAAGCATGAATTCAGTCACCAGGAGAGGCATGCTAATTTAGAGGAGGTATTTTTGACCTGGAAGGGTCAATGCCACCAGTGACATTTAGGAGCACCTGAACGAGGAACTGTAAGCAAAGCCTTCCTTGAGCTTCAAGGAACAGGTAGATGGAGCTTACCCTGGTAAGCTAGAAGATAGAGAAACTGCTTTTAATGAATAAATGAGGAGCTGATGTTTCATTCCAATAACTGACCACATGAGAAACTATAATGACTGGACAAACAAAGCAGAATGATTCTTTAGCTCTCAGTTGGGACACCCACAAAAGTCCACACAGACTTAACCTATCTATTGCTCTTGATAGGGTTTTACCAAGTCAATATGATGAGCACCAAAAAGACACAATACACTTCTACAATCTCAACCAAAGTGAACATTCTGAAAGCATACCACGGAACACTCACCTCTGTGTCATCACTGTAGATGTAATAGAGGACTCGGATAAAGATCTCTTCTGAAATGTTATGAAGTGTCACCACAGGGATGCTAGGCTGAGTTTGCAGCTCCTCACTTTCAGAGAAGTGATCCTCCAGGAGGGCTTTGAAGTAGTCACTGCGGCCACAGAAAAAAGCCTACGAAGCAAGGGGAAAACAGGCCTGATGGAACAGAAACAAGCATGTGGCAGGGAGATCAATGGGAGTCCTCAGAGCAGTAATGCAAGCAGTGTTCCCTCTAAGCTGAGTTAGTGTGAGCTAGCTCAGGTTTTTAGCCTCTGGCTCACACATTTTAGTTTTTGCTCAGAAAAAATGGCCCCATAGTGAACTAATTTATGCAGTAGGTCACATCTTTAATGCCTGTAGC
The DNA here is from genome assembly GCF_032191835.1 of Heteronotia binoei. Lineage (NCBI taxonomy): Eukaryota > Metazoa > Chordata > Lepidosauria > Squamata > Gekkonidae > Heteronotia > Heteronotia binoei. Next base: position 81,891,294 of record NC_083227.1, on the reverse strand, counting down.
TCACAAAGCAGAATTTTTGCTCACAAGACTCCACAGCTTAGAGGGAGCAATGAACGTAAGTATTAATCATTATGTCAGATTGTGTAGGACTGGCCCACACACAAATAGCTGAACCCACGCAACAGGGTCAGTCAATATCCTCCTGTTGGGCTCTGCAAACCCAGAGGAATTAGCAAGTTTGCAAAAGAATGTTACTTTGGGGGAAAGAACTGAGGGTAAGATCAGAAACTCACAAAACCTTACCTGCAGCATCTGCTGCATGAGCAGAAGCCACCAGAGTGTGGATGCCATTTAGGGATGGCAGCCCAAAATGTTATGTGAAAATTGGCAACACAGCATGACAGAGTTGTAGAAGAAGTTCCCACTGGTCAGACCAGTCTCAGTTGCAGTCCCAAGGAAGACACTCGACACAGATAGCAGGTTCAACAAACTGGATTGGGTTCAGGCACGTATCAGAGTCAATAGGCAGTCCAATAGTCATACACTTACACACAAGTACAGCCAGGCAGAGGTACAAATACAGAGTCCAAGAGAATAGTCAATACACAGTCCACAGTCATCAATCCAATAGCCATCCAACAGTATGCCACGCTAGTATCGTCCTTTCCTATCCCACATTGAACTGGTTGCTGGCTACTGCATTTCTAGTGGCCTTAGCCAATCCCATTCCAAATTGGTTAAGTGGCTCACACCTGATGACAATATACCACCTGTAGTCAAGGATGACTCAATCCCTGACAGTTCCAATTCTCCTTAAAGGAATAGGACACTGTCACAGCATTGGTACCTCAAAAAAGGAAGGGTAAGTGGTGATTGGCAGAAGACCTTAAGATGAAGCAGGGGGAGAAAGGGAAGCTGTATCACAAGTGCTGCAGAATTCTTTGCCTTTGGGGGTGGCAGAGGGAGACCAGAGAGGTAAACTGCTCATCCCTCCCCTCCACACCCAAAATAAGAACACTATGAACAGAAACAAGATTCTTTAAAACCCAGAAGCACTGAAATTCTGTCTCACAGGGAAACTACCTGTTTGTTTGTTTTTTTACAGGGAAACTACCTTATCGGGTTAGTGGTAGGTGAGAAGTAATCTTTTCTACTCTCCATTGGGCAGTTTCCCCATAGGACTGAATTCCAGTGCTTCTGAGATTAAAGAGTTGTATTGCTGTTTCAGGTTGTAGAAATGTGGCTTTTTAGTCACACAACCTCATGTGCTGGAGAACTGCCCCTTAGAATATTCAGACCACCAAGGTGCAGCAGCCTGTATTTTTTTTCTTTGTGACCAGGAATACACCAAAGAGAAAGTGTAAATTTAGTCATAAACCTGAAATAAAATGTCTTTGCCTTAGTGATGGCAGAAATGAAAATGACGCAGAATGCGCTACATGCAAGAGTTTTCTGTTGTGGCAAACAAAGGAAGTCATGACAGGAGAGTTACTAACACCCCAGCCTTATCTGTAACAGACACATAACTTTCACTTTTGCCTTACAGTGATTCTACTATGCTTGCAGTAACGGGTGGGGGGGCCGGGCTAAACCCCAGAACTGGATTCATCTGGTCAAGGTGATGCAAAATAGAATTTCTTTCTGCAAAATAAATCTTGACCAATTAGTTGATGCCACCCTGGTAAAATGTATCAGTAGTATGTAGTTGGTTCTCACGAACAAATTATGATGGATATAACAGCCAATTAATATGTGTATATCCAACATGTGCCAATACGTCATCAAGGCTATATAAAATACTGACCGCCCTGAAGGGGGGTGGAGCAGCTTGGTATGCAGGCCTTGGCTTAGCTCTGCTGCACAATAAATTGCTTTTTCCTCCTCATCCAGACTTCAGCTGCATGTGGTTTTACTGGGCAAAGGGCATTCAGATTGCAGACTTGTGCAACAATACAGTAAAATATTATGTACCACATAGGTCTATGGATTGCACTTTAAAATTAAATCAAGTGATATTCTGATACAGAAATAGCAAAAAAAGATTCTGCGCAAGAACAAAAGCTGAGGTCATTGTCAATAGAGTGCTTGCTTCACGTTCTGTTGCTATGGCAATTCAGCAACCATGGGTCACACAAACTATTCCCTCTTGTGATACAATATTTTCATAAAGTTCATGGCATTAAATCAAAATGGATACAGCTGAATAGTACACACCAAATGAAAAATCAGAAAAAATAGTGGGCTGTGTTTACACAAGCATTAAAAGACCATGGCCTCCTTATTAAGTGTGTTGAATTCTCTGGTGACAGCAGCATGAACACTAATTCAATTGCTCTGGAAACAAAAATGTCTTCCATGTCTTGAAGCATGAATTAAAGAGATAAGTGTGCCAGTTAGTGACAAGTGGGTTAAATACTTTTAAAAGTACTGCAATACAGATTGCCATTCTGAGTTGCTTAAAATAGCACAATTTTCCTTCTACATTCCAGGCCATAATTGCAAATGTTGAAAGAATATTTTCTTTAATGAATGCCCAGTGGACAGATGAAAGGAACAAATTTACCACTGAAGTGATGTTCTGGTACTGCAATATAACCTATGTGACTATTCATGCCTTCAGTTGAACATATGAAGCTGCCATATACTGAATCAGAACCTCGGTCCATCGAAGTCAGTATTGTCTTCTCAGACTGTCAGCGGCTCTCCAGGGTCTCCAAGTTGAGGTTTTTCACACCTATTTGCCTGGTCCCTTTTTAGTTGGAGATGCCAGGGATTGAACCTGGGACCTTCTGTTTACCAAGCTGATGAGCCACCATCCCTCCTCAAAGTTCTCCAAATACTAACTTGAACAACCAACTCTGTTAGTGAGATAAAACCTTCCAACAAGTATTCAGGTGCTGCTTCATTATAGACATACAGGTATTGGTGTTGTAAATATAGAAGTGCTTAATGATAGGTAAATGAATATTTGTAGAGAGGACATTTCTTCTGGTATTTCTTTGCAGTGTTATTTCTCACTTCAGTGCAAATTCGATATTTTAGGAAAAATAAGTTATATATATCAATTTATAATGAATTGTTTTCCATATACACGTGTGTCCATATAAGCCCATCCCATCCACAATGTCTGAGTGATTTCTGCAGCCCTGTTTCATTTGCCAGCAACAAATTCTTACTTGTTTGGGCATCTGAGAAAAAAAAATCTTGGTGAACAGTATCATTGCAAAACATGGTCACTCTAGATATCTCTGAATACCTTCTCAAATAATAAGCACAGTGCAGGGCCTACAGTATAGTAGATCTGATGAAAAACTATATTGAGTCTAGACCCAAGGACTCACATGCTCAAAATCCCAATGTCTTCAAGAGGAATTCTGCAATCTTAGATGGCACTCCCGTTGTCTAACATACAATGCCCAGTTACTGAAGATGACATGAGACAAGGAACTTCAGGTATGCTCAGTTTAGTTTCAACAATGAAAAAGATCAGTCCACAAAAAAATTACCTTTAGTATTATCCCAGTGTCTTGAATTTACATGAAACTTTTGCTACATTCTTGTGCACATGCTTCAACCAAAGCAATACTGAATCATGTAGCAGCAATACATTAGACAATGGATTGAGAGTAAAAAATTCTTGGGCTAGTCCAGCAGTACTCACTCTTTTTGATCCTGTGGACACCTTTGGGATTCTGACATAGGAGGCAGAGCCAACTACAAAATGGCTGCCACAGGAGGCACAACCAATCACAAAGTATAACTCTCATCGTAACTCTTCAACATCTGAGGCAGAAGCTGTGCTTAACAGCATGCCTTTTAAAATGAAAATACAATTTTAAAATATTTTCTTGTGTACACACAGCTTATCTTCAGCCATGCAAGGAAGATCTTTGCGCTATGGTGGCAGCTGCTCCCAAATAACCATTTTTAAAAACCTGCCCAGCTGATCAGTTCTCTAGTGGCAAGAAAGCCCTGCTGGGCAAAAGCCCTCCCTGGCCTTGCCTGCTTCCTAAAAAAACGTGGTGAGCACCAGAAAGGGTGTTGACACCATGGCACCCATGGCAACCCTTGGTTCGGGTTATACCTGCCAAGTATACACAACCACTTAGTCCATCACTTTAGGACTTCATAGTTGTTAGGCATCTTCAAATGACAAATTGTACAGACTAACATCACCCACAAAAATGGCAAGCAAAATTTACTCAAATATCACTGAATAGGAAGGGGACAGGAAGAATAATTTACTTTGACTACAGAGATTTAGATCCATCTCGTCCTTAATATACAATCAGGGCATATAGGCTGACAACACTGACTCACTGACAACAAAGTTACTGCCTTCTAAGTCCATTGACTTCAATGGATTTAGTAGGGTGTAGCTCTGCTTGTGACTGCACTGTGAGACACTGGCTATAAGAATCAGAATTTCAGATCACCACCCCCAGTTTCCATGATGAAACTGCTGTCTGCAAGAACTTATTTCCTGATGAGAGGCTCTAATAGCAATTTTTAGAAGCATGCTCCATTTTATAGATCACAGCTAAGTATGGTAAAAAAAAAAAAGTAATCCCTTCCAGCTTTTTCAGGCTTGTAAAGATACGGAAACATAATCTGTTATTCTGAAACAGGAAACAAAGTGAAGATTGGCTCTCAGAGCAGATTTTCCCTTTCTGTAACTTACATATGCCCACAATGCTAATCAACATTCTGGATATTTGTATTAGTCAATACAGTCATCAGTCCAGCAGACTCAGAATGTGCAGATGCACATAGCAATATTCTCAGCTGTCAGGTGGAAGCTCAAGTCATGTGGCTGAATATCACGGCTAATGTCACATTCACATGCAACTGTAGTTGTATGGCTGGGGAAAGAACCATACAAACGTTTAAAGGGACTGTGGCTCAGTGGTAGAGCATCTGCTTGGGAAGCAGAAGGTCCCAGGTTCAATCCCTGGCATCTCCAAAAAAGGGTCCAAGCAAATAGGTGCAAAAAACCTTAACTTGAGACCCTGGAGAGCCACTGCCAGTCTGAGAAGACAATACTGACTCTGATGGACCAAAGGTCTGATTCAGTATAAGGCAGCTTCATATATGTTAATGGCTACCACCTCTTAGCAAATCTGGAAGGCCATTTAACTCTGAATCCTTGAAAGAGCTGACTGTGTTAGAATAAGTTCTGAAAGAAAATGTATCTTTTTTAAAAAAACGGATCCAGCCTTATTCCTTTGTACTTTTGCCACCATGCAGACTAAAGGAGTTCGGCACTGGCAATTTACAAATTAAAGTTTCTGATATTGCTTAATAGCATAAGGAACTTGCTTATGAAAGGCAAAACAAGTCAAGATAGGATTAATTGGGATTTTCTTACACTCCCCCCACCCCCCACTGGTCATGAAGCAATAAGAAAACACCTTCTAATCTCTGTTGGAATTATACAGAGAATATCACAATAGCCTGCCTAATGATATCAGAATATCACTCGACTGGATTCCACAATAAAATCAAAAATCAAATTAGTCGGCAGGGCTTTTCCACCCAGGTAATAGGAATATACTACAACAAATATACTGCAATATACTACAGTTCAGAAAGATGATTGCCAAAGGGACAGCAACTATGGATTATACTAGTGCAGGGGTGGCCAACGATAGCTCTCCAGATGTTTTTTGCCTATAACTCCCATCAGCCCCAGCCAGCATGGCCAATGGCTGGGGCTGATGGGAGTTGTAGGCAAAACATCTGGAGAGCTACTGTTAGCCACCCTTGCGTGACTAGTGGGTTTGGTACATATTGTCTGTTGCTATAAGTATGATCCTGCTATATAAGTTCTGCATCGTTTAACATGTCATGTTAATGCTTATGTTTTATTCCAGATCTTTTTACAAACATCTGCTTGGTTTCGGGTTTCTGCACTTCAAATGTTATTGCATTGTTTACTGGATATCCATTCCTGTTGATTGTACTGAAACTTACACTGAGTGATCTGCCTTGAGTCTCAGGGAGAAAGACTACAAATAATGTAAATAAATTTTTTAAATCTATGAAATATCTTACTGGTTTACAACTAAGAGGGAATAAGTTAATGGAAGCACATACCTTGTGGCACAAGAAACTGTAGTCCGCCACTCGGAAACACACATCAGGACAGCTGTTGAAGCTGTCAATATTATCAAAAGGCAACTCTCCAAAACCCACCTATGTAAAAAGGAAAAACAAAACAAAGATCTTAAATAGTTCCTTGATGAATTCCTCTCCAACAAGATCATGTACCCAAGATACATTTTACATTACTAGCACTCTTACAAGGAAACCAATAGTATTACTTTACATTCAAACAATAAACCCTACAATATTCCCATAACTCCTAGCATGCTGGTGGCTGAAGGCTTGCCAACCTTCCAAAAAACCCCAAACCCTTCAGTAGCCTGATTGTTTTAGAAAACTGGATTGCACTGAGATGTGTCAGAGAAAGGACCTGTTGGTTTAACTAGGAGCAACAAGAGAGGAAGATAAAACACTTGGGTAATTGTAACTGTAACTGTAATTCTCTCCCTTGGTGTTTATTCCTGCTCTGCCGTATTTTAGGTGAAGAAGACGGACCTCCTCATGTTGCATCTAAGTGCAAATGGAGGGACTGGGACTTTAAGAGAATTACAGATTTTGTTGGACAGTTTATTCTGCTATTGTATGTTCTGTTTCTGCATGAATATACTCTGTATATGAATATTTTGTAAAATTTGATATTTTGGTTAATTCACGTCTTTGGAGTAATTTGTCTACCACCTGGAGACTGGCAACCCGGAGTGAAACCAAGAGGAACCTGCTACTTTTAAAAGTCAGTCTAGGCACTACCAGATGAAATCTGTGTGACGCACAATTCGTAATCATGAGTACCACAATAAATCAGCGCGCTGTGTTATTTAGTCACATTTTTTCTTTCCCCCCCTTTTTTAAAATTTAAACTTTATTAATTTTACTCAGTTTTACAAATAAACAAGTGTAAAATTAGATAGCTTGTTATAAAGTGTTATCATTAACATCAAATTGTTAAACCATACTTAAAATTAAAAATAAATCATCTTTTCATACAAAGGATTATTTGGTATGTAATCATTCTGTAGCAAATAGCCAACAATTGGATATCATGGTCTTACAATTTCCTTGATTTGCTAAGAGGCTAGGCTTCTGCTCCACACCACCACTTTAACTGAGCCCTGGTAGAAGCAGATTCTCTGAGCCTACCAACCAGGGTCAGCTCTCTGGTCAAGCCACCCAAACAACTGCTTGGAGTAGCTCAATGAGGAGGACACTGATACAGCAGCACTCCTGGTCACGGATGGTGCTTCCCATGATGCCAACTGGGACCAAGCCAAGGCACACTGCAGACACAGCTATAGGCAGCACAGGAGGCAACAGCTATGTACCTTGCTTGGGGCAACAAAACACCTTCAAATGGCCCTGCCTGTGTTCCTGTCAGTCAATATGACCTTCCAACCCATTCACAAAAAGCAATTCCTACTGTGAAAGAAAAGGTCCTACCAAATAAGCAGCACATTAAGTAAATTTATTCTCATTTCTCTAATGTTGTAAAGTGGCAAGAGGAAGGAGAAAGAGAAGAGAACAACAACTAATTTCATGGATTTGAATGCAAAATCCTGCAGACCTTTTAAAAAATACTGCTGTATTATGAACAAAATGAACATAAAAATACTGAGTGCTTGTGGGACATTCAGCTGCAGGGAATTACAGTCATAACTCAAATGTTATTTGTTACACACAGATGCCATCAATAATTTGCTTTCTGTAATCTGTCTCATTTGCTGCCCAGGTGTTGGGGAACAAACATCACCTTATGCACATATTCACCATTATTTGTCATAGTGCAAAACAGCATGCTTGTTAATTACTACAGAGCAATAAATAAAAGTGATAACCCAGACATGAGGGGTGAGCAGAGACTAGAAAAGCCTGGTCTGGGGCTCACAAACCAGGAGGCCCTAAACCTAAGACCCAAACTGAACATCCGAACAAAACCTGCCCAAACTGAACCGGCTGGCATCAAATGCCCACCCGCAATCATGCCTGTGTCATCCAGAAGTGACACAAGTGTGTTGCCCACCCACCCCCAATGCGCAAACGTCACTTTTAGGCAGCATCATGCACCACCTCCAATGTGCCTATGTTACCCAAAGTAATGTGAGCACATTGGGTAACTTGCTCACATCACTTCTGGATGACACAGGTGTGCAGAACGTGACACTGCCTGGAAGTGGTGAGTCCACATTGGGGGAACTCCTGAACCAAATCAAGCAGAAGCTCATTGAGTGTTTGGGGAACCTCCTTCATGAACCAGCCAATGTTTGGTCCAAATTCTGACTTGGGCTCAGGTCTGCACCCATCCCTACCAGACATGTCCCCAAATTTTGGGAAGGGGGAGCAATGTGCAGTTGTGAACTTCCAAATGAGCCCATTAACACATCAGCAAAGATTGGAAAAATATAAAATGGTAATGCAGTGGTAAAATGGCGAACTATAATAATGCTATAGAGAATACTGTATCAAGCCTATTATACCTAGAGGAAAAAAACAAAAGTTGACTAAAGACAGGTCCACATTCTTATTAGTTCTTATTAACATGTGGAATTCACTGCCACAGGAGGTGGAGGCAGCTACAAGCATAGCCAGGTTTAAGAGGGGATTGGATAAAAATATGGAGCAGTGGTCCATCAGTGGCTATTAGCCGCAGTATGTATGTATGTGTGTGTGTGTGTGTGTAGATGTGTGTGTGTGTGTGTGTGTATGCACACACACATATATTGGCCACTGTGTGACACAGAGTGTTGAACTGGATGGGCCACTGGCCTGATCCAACATGGCTTCTCTTATGCTCTCTTATGTTTTTATGTTCAAATATATTGCCACAGTTAGGCAAACATGTTTGCTGTGAGATAGCATATTCTGGTCCCATTCCAATAATTTAGTGCTAACCATGGCTGACTGTTAAGCTGGAAGTAACCATAGTTTGAGCTTTTCAGGGTTCCCATTTAACCCAGGCTTTGAAACCTAGTTCAAAAATGCACAGAAAGGGAATGTATGCTATGGCCTGCTCCTAACATGCTTCACCAAGGTCAAATTGGTAGGGCTACACCTGCACTAGTACTGAAACCAAGCAATCCTAGTCTACATGTTAACCAAAATAAATGAAATGGGGAAAGTTTTTTCAGCCATACTTATTTATCACTGAGATTCAAGGCAAATTGTGTGATATAAACAAACCGCATAAAACAATGCAGTAAGACTAGGATTACAAAAGTTAGGGAAACAAGGGGAAGGAAAGTACATTCATGAAGAAGAAGAAAAAGAAGAGGAGTCGGGCTTTTATACCCCACTTTTCACTACACCTGAAGGAGTCTCGTAGCAGCTTACAATTACCTTCCCTTCCTCTCCCCACAACAGACACCCTGTGAGGTAGGTGGGGCTGAGAGAGCTTCGAGAGAACTGTGACTGACCCAAGGTCACTCAGCTGGCTGAACATGAATGAGTGGGGAATCAAACCTGGTTCTCCAGATTACAGTCCACTGCTCTTAACCACTATACCACACCAGCTCTCTATGCTTATTTCTTGCATGGGGATGGAAAAGAAGTTGGAAGGATTTACTTCTGTGTTTAGTGTCTAGGCTGGGAGGGGCATGGCACAAAACAGCTGAGCTTCTTGTAAAAATCATCTAGGAAAAAAATTATCTCCATACTTGTAAGGGAGAGCCAGCACAGAGGAAACCTGAGACATGCCAAATAAAAGAAATTCAATACAATAAAGTCCTTTCCTTATGGTAAATTTGCTGCAAGGAGTTTATTTTAAACACAGTAAAGCAACACACTTTATTAAACTGTCCAGTTCTAGAGCCCATAGGAGTGTCTTAAAATGAGAAGTGTGTTTTTATTAGTTTACTTTTGCTATGGATCCTGGATGAAGGGGAGAATAAAATTAAAGCAAGGAGGGAAAAAATATTTCACAATGAATTAAGATAAGACTCAAAACAAGGACAGTGATCAATACCATTCAAATTCAACTACAAGAGACATGCATGGGGTTAGGATGGGGTGTTGACCCTTGCAGCATTAAAAAGCTGTCATATTATACAAGTGAACAAGAGACTTAACCTGTACCTCAGCACTGAGGAAGACCAAACATCCAAAACCACGAATCATATCCCAAGTCCAGGGCAATCTGGATCAATATACCTAAATACAAGTAACATGTAACACCATCTTATCTTATTGCTTTTCCAGTTTAGTCTTCCGATAATTACAAAGCTAGAAATCATTTTCCCTTGAAACTGAAGGCCACAGTTTTATCTGAATCACTACATATAGCCCATAGAATTCCCATGCTGAATTACTAGGAGAGAAGTAGGAAAACCTGACTGCTGTTTTCGACTAGGCACACCTTTCAGTGAATGTCCTCTTGGAAAACCAATGATTTCAGTGATGGTTTGAGATAAAGAGGAAAGACAGCATCAAAATGTAGGTGCAAGAAGAGAGATGAAGATCAAAACAGCATGAATAAATGGAAGAAATGTTTCCACAGAAAACACTTAAATGCTTCCCCGGAGAGAAAAAAATAGATATAGCTATTGGTCCTCAAGACTGTCCTTGAAAAGTGCTTGACTATAGGACTGACTTCATATTACCTGCAATTCAATTGGTTTTACAACACCATATTCAAGTTTACCTCATTTTTTTGCTACTGCTTGCTCCAGCACTGCATGGCAAACTACAAGAAAAGAGGCTATGTATTTATAAGCTGGTTCTCTGACAGAAAGCAGGTCGTTGCTTTTGCCATTACACAGTCACCTCTTTTAGGAAGGGAATCCCTTTCTCACATTTCCAATTCTGCACCTAAAGTTACAAAGCAAGCCACATGTGTCCAGGTATGCCCTTAAAATAACTCTTTCCTGCAGCAGAATGCATACATGCATTTTAAAAATAGAACAACTGTAAGGGGATAGGGAGTAGAGGCAAACAGGACCGGTATGCTGATGCTGTGAAAGCAGAACTCTGAATGCAATTGTAAGTGAATAGCATTTGGCAAGACATCTACCGCAAACAGGCAGTCAGGATACTACAGTGAAATAACCCAACAAAAATACAGGTCAAGGTAGACTAAGATTTCCATTTCTTTGAACAATTACAATATAGTCAATCATTTACTTCCTTTTTCTTTCCTCAGCTAGGGAAAGGCAAACTAATTATTCTTAGAAAGAGACATCCAGGAATATCTCAACTTATGAATAAGGAAACATCTGGAAAGTAAGGCTGCTCTCTTCAGTATTAGAGATCATTACTATCCAACACAGTTTGCTGAGCAAGCTCTTTGATCAGCATGTACTATTAGTACAAAGAAACAAGCAACTACAAGGCTCAAGACGATGCAAATAGATTCACAGATCTCCTGGAAGCTCAAATACAAAGACTCAAGCAGCAGAGGAACAACAAACACAACAATTTAATATTTCCTACCCTGAGTTCAGCTGGCAGGGCGCAGTCTGCTAGTAAAGCCAGGTCTTCCTGCAGCCGTGAGTTACCTGGGGGCTCAATCGTCAGCACCTTCACACAGGTCCCTGGCTTGGAAGAAACTGGAAAAGGCAAAAAAAAATCCCAAAAAAAAGTATAGAATCCTGAACACACTATGAAGATGATTTTGAAAAGGGGAAAATTTGGCCATATTTTAAATTTTACAGTCTTCACACAATAAAAGAATGACAAATCCTCTCTTGTATACACAGATCTTAGGAGAATGTGTACCATATTTCTTTATGGTGGTGGCAGATGCACAATGGGCTTCCTCTTTAAACCTACTCTTTGAAAAGTTCTGGTTATGAAAACCGCATTTGGTAGCATTGCTGTTCAAAGTTCCCCCTTGGGTCCATTGCATTTCATTCATGCATCTGTGGGCCAATATTTTAAGGTATTTGCCCTATCATTTAACAGGGAGCTGCAGGAGTACACTGCTGGGGGAGAGGGTGGAAGAGAAGCCAGAGGGTGAAGTGGGGAATACTTGCATGCCAGTCAGCTGAATATGCAACCTGAAAGTCAAGGAATGTGCATCTACAGCTGGTTTTCGTTGGACTGATGTACGTGCTCAACTGGACCAATACGTTCTGTCAGACACCAATATACTACCAATGCCATAGATTTATGAGTTTTTGGTCGCTTTGACTGGCAATCAACAGCATGTACCAAGAGAACTAGTTAGAAATGGGTGATTTTTAACCTATTGCAACACTGACCTCCAGGTGAAACATTCTTCTGTTATGCCGTCTTGTACTGCAGCAGTTTAGAAACTCTAAAAGTAGGTCACAGTAACTAAATGTGTACACTTCCCAGAGCACAGTTCACCTTAGCCATAACCTCACCTTAGGCAAACTAACTTCTCTTGGTTGCATCCCTCACTCCTACCTGCAATCTGACAGCAATACTAGTGACCTGCCTCAAATTATTACTGTAAGAATTCCAGAGAACTGCTCCAAGCATGCAAAGAGTAGTGTGATGAGAGCCAGTACGCTGAAGCTAATGTAGGACTGATGCCTGGAGACTGAGGTTCAACGCCTTACTCTACCACAATGCTTACTGGGTAATCCCAGGCCAGTCACTTTGCTTAACTTACCTCACATAGTTATTTTGAGGGGAAATGAAGGAGAGGAAACCACTTTTGTCACCCTCAGGAAAGACAGAAAAAAATGCTATAGAGCAGGGGTGGCCAATGGTAGCTCTTCAGATGTTTTTTGCCTAAAACGCCCATCAGCCCCAGTCAGCATGGCCAATGGCTGGGGCTGATGGGAGTTGTAGGCAAAAAACATCTGGAGAGCTACCGTTGGCCATCCCTGCTATAGAGAAATTACTATAGTGAGCCAATCTAAAAAAGGTTGGAGACCACAGTCAAAACAAGGCATCTCAGCTGGTGGCACTCACTCCCAAACTCTGCAGAACTGATCAAAGCAAAGAAGATAGCTCACAGTTTTAAAAGCCTATGTCTATGTTCTAAAAGAAAACAGAATACTATGCCACAAAGGCAACTGAAGGCAAATAAAGCACTGCTATGCTGTCTGACCATCAAGGCCCATTGAACTCACTGGAAGCAAGCAGGCTGGCACACCACAGGAGAGACTGGGAAGAAACTTGCACCCAGCCTAACAACCACTTGAATTTTTAAAAGATGACCTTCTGCACAATTCAGTAACAAACAAGGCTTCTCTTGTTTTCTCTGAGGTTCAAGAAAAGTTAAAATGAAATACTACTCTCTGAGATAGAAGAGATTACTTAGAATGTGTTTGGGAACAAACCAACCAAGCTGACCAGACATGGTTGGTGTATATGACTGCTATATAGATTTTATTTATTTATTTACATTCGACTTTTATCCCGCCCTCTCCGCAAGCGGACTCAGGGCGGCTTACAACAGTCGTTTACACGATTAAAACAATGTCAATAAAATCTATAAAACATTAATACAATTAAAATTTAAAAACTATTCCATGGTGCTGTACCATTACTATGTTGGTGGTTCTGCTTTTCAGACGGTTGGTCACCGGGAACTCTAGCTGATGTCAGGTGGCAGCTCTCTCTCAGTTTAAGCATCAAAGGCCTGTCGAAACAATTCGGTCTTACAGGCCCTGCGGAATGTAGGAAGGTCCTGCAGGGCCCTTATGGCCTCCAGGAGAGCATTCCATAACTCTGGGGCTGCCACCGAGAAGGCCCTGGATCGTGTCAAATGCAGCCTGGCCTCCTTTGGTCCAGGGGTGGACAGCAGATTTTTTGTCCCTGAACGCAGTGCTCTCTGGGGGATATATGCGGAAAGGCGGTCCCGCAGATAAACAGGTCCTTGACCATAAAGGGCTTTAAAGGTCAATACCAACACTTTGAAATGGATTTGGAACACAATAGGTAGCCAGTGCAGCTCTTTCAGCACTGGCTGAATGTGCTCCCATCGAGGGAGCCTCATTAACAGCCGTGCCGCAGCGTTCTGCACTAGCTGCAGTTTCCGAGTCAGCGTCAAGGGTAGCCCCATGTAGAGAGCATTACAGTGATCTATTCTTGAGGTGACCGTAGCATGGATCACCATTGCTAAGTCATTGTGCTCCAGAAAAGGAGCCAGCTGCCGCACCCGCCGAAGATGAAAAAAGGCGGATCTAATAGTGGCTGCTACCTGGGCTTCCATTGTAAGGGAGGACTCAAGGAGCACGCCCAAGCTCTTGACAAAATTGTAGCGTAGAAACTAAAACTACAATATGAGTCCTCATGCCATGAAGGACATACGAGGTGCAATTCTATCTTGTAAACAATGCTATCAGTTGCAGACATTACATGCATATTTTCCATGTCATTTTTGTAACTGTAAGGATTAACAAAAAAAAAATTTTCTTTAAAGCTGGGATACCTAACTGGCAAAACAAGCAAACAGAGCAGTCTGTATTTCAGCTCAATGTGAGTAAAGACAACCATGTAAATCAGAAGAACGGCAGCAGAAATCCTGAAATACTATGAAATTGCTTTTGAACAGAAGAACTTGCTGCAAGAATAAGAGGCACCAGGAATAATTTAGCAGAGAAGAGGATGCTGTGATCAATACCAAATCACTGACAAGCAGTCTGCATTTATGATGAAATATTGATCCTAGTTTGTGATTATTCTATCAAGTTATTCCCATGAGTATCTCCTTGTTTGCTGTGGTGGCATGTTTGAGGGAGCAGTCCTTTTTAGTTAATGCAAATTTAACAGTGGAGGGAGGAGGAGAAAACACAGTTATCTGCACCCTTTAGAAACTAGTGTTTTATTGTGAAGTGATCTTCGGAATCAGCTGTTGAAAGCCCCCACTAAATACACTGTGAGCACTACGGCCATTTAAAGACACTGCTAATTTGCATTTAAGAAGACAACAAGAAAGAGGTTTCTTCTGCCACTGGCTGATAAATTACTATTGTAGCACAGCCAGATGTGGCTTGACAAATGTGACTCAGTTGATTTGGAACATCTCTTCCCTCCCCCAGCCCCAATGTTCGAGTGACTCACACGAACAGGAAACATCTCCATTCTTGACATTTTGCAGATTATTAGCTTGGGCAGTGTCATTTGACTAGATGAATCTCAGACTTACTAGATGAAATTAAACCATCACAGAACAACCCCTGTGATGCAGCCATCAGGTTTATCACCAGTGAAAGGTGATCAACTGCAGAGGTACCACAAGTAATACTGGCTACTAGGCACAGGAAGTTACATCCAAACTCAGTATTGTTTCAGATACTAGTTGACAAAAGCCTCCCACCACCTCATCGCCATCCTAACATTTCCTAATTGAAAACAGGTTACAACCAATGCAACTGAAAAAATATATATTTTTACTATCAGCACATAATAAAGTATGAATTTCACCACCTAAAACTTTGTCCCAACATGTGCAAGGGGAATAGAAAATATCTTATTTGAACTCCTCCTCCTTCCTCTTGCAGGGAGGACACAAACTTGTCCTCAAGACTTCCAGAAAGGGGGAAAAATGACGAAGCTAAGATTAAAAGAGCACAGATGGTACTCAACAAGGAGGAAAACAGATTAGATTCTAAGGCGTTCAGGCCACATTGAATCATTCATTAGATTATGCTGCAAATAACTTTGTATTTTCATTCAGATTTTATAAGAAGTCTTCTTCTATCAACAGCCATTATCTCTGAAGTTACAAAGTTGTAAGGAAAAAGGGGGGGGGGACAGTTTTGGAAAAATGTGATACATAGCCATTAATGAATTCCCCTAGGAGTGAAGCTACACCATCAAAATGTAGTTTAACTCTTAGAAGAATTTGTTAATTTGCACGGCTCATGATAAAAATCAAGTTTCATGGTTTGGTATGGGTTGGGTGAAAAATCTAGTGAGCTGTTGAAAAACTTTGGAATTCCCTTCCCCTCGAGGCTCACTAAGTGCCTATGCAAATGTCATTTAGGCACCAAGTCGAAACATTTTTACACTTAGGCTTTTAATTGGAGTTGAAGGCTTTGTGTTTTAATGCTGAATTGCTTTTTATCTTATTAATCATTTTTGAAGCAGGTCTCTGGAGAGTTTTCTTACAACTTTTTCTAATTTTCTAAAACATACGTATTCAAGCAACACATTTAACAGGGAGAATAACACTACAAGACATACACTTTCAGATACACAATGATGCAACATCCCCCCCCCAACCCAATACTGCTGAGAATGGATACCATGTCCCATTCTTAGCTGAGCAAAGAGAAATTCATGCCCACAGCTTATCATTTGCTTGTACTCAAACTGTTCACTGTCCCTTTCTTATCACAGTACTTTGCTTATATTTAGATCTGAAGGTAAGGGTGAAGTCCCTGAACAGGATCTCTGAGTGCCCAAAGGTGAAGCATCCTGCTCACCTAAGAGACTCAACATACCTTCTTTGTGTCTTGCAACAGAGTGAAGCTCAATGGGAACTAGGTAAGAATCTATCCTATTTTTGTCAAAAATCGTAGAGAAACTTTTGGGAGACTTTTTTTTTTTACATCATTAAGTCACAGGTGACTTATAGCAGTAATCTTGGGCCTGCACTTTGAGCTTTTAGTGGGACCATGGGCCATTTTCAAACCTAGATGCTATTGGCTGCAGGAGCTAGCTTTGTGACATTCTTTTTGACTGTATCAGATCCTGTGAATCTTGCTACTGTGTAGGAGTTGGTTTTGATAGTCCGAGATTGCTATTATATGAAGGTTTTGCTGTAAAGTTTTAAATCTACAGCTCTGTAGTATGCATTATGCTGATGCATGCGGGATTCAGGTGTTTGTAAATACAGGTAAACACTGGGGGAGGGTTTGTTTTGCAAGAGATGTACCTAGTGAGGTATCTCAAAATGATAATGAATTACTAATTCAGGATGTGTGTCGTAGCTGATTATATTACAACCTGCAATCACAGCCCTCCCCCACCCCCCGCCAATTCTCCCTTCAACTGATTTGGTGTCAGTGGTCATTTTATTTCCAGAAGCACATAATGATGCATTTGTCAGACAAGAAACAAACGGAGCTAGAAAGTTACTTTGCTTTCTTGATTGTTTGCTGAATCTAGCTGAGTGGGTTTCTAATTAAAGAAGTGCAAAAGAATTTAAGACACACATACACGGAATGCTCCAGCATGAATGGATTCACCAATTGAAACCAACTCCTCTGAAATGTTATTAGTCCTGGAAAGGGGTGGGGGAGAGATACTCACCCTTTCTTTGGCTATTAATAAATCAGAACAATTTTGAGGAATGAATTTTGATTGCCAAATCATTGTAGCTCTGATCTGATTTTTAAAAATTGCAGTTTTCTGTGATTTGGTCCTGAATCACCAACAAAAAGCAAACCATTTGTACTAATGTGTCCACTTTTGCAAGAAACTGGGGGAGGGGGCAGTTCTCTGGTAGGTTGGGGGGGAAAAGCAATTGGGTGTGTAAGGTAGTGCTGTATATGCTGAAGATGAAACAAGACCCTGCAGACTTCAAGCCCAATAAAGCAATGTTGCTGCAATTCAATTTCTGAGAAGGTTCAAGACTAGGGCTTTTTTTTAAAGCAGGAACACAGTGATCAGGGATGTGGCCTAATATGCAAATGATTCCTGCTAAAAAAAAAAGCCCTGTTTAAGACAAATGTACCTAATGCCAAATCCAAAGAGCTCTTGCCCGCCTCTGGCAGTAACATTCATGTCCCCATATTTATGAAAGGTAAAGAAAGTAGGCAATAGTAAAATGGCCAGTATAGCTCCAGCATTAGGCCAGGCAGATGAGAGAAAGAGACTTTACTAGGGCTCTAGCCCAGCCTTACCTGACATTACATAGCTGTTCTTTTTCTGTACTGGGTGGAGTGCAGGGAGGCAAGTAAAGTTGCCTAGGAAGTGCAAATAACTTCCTTTGAGTCATGACAAAATGGCTGGCTAGGCTTGAGTCCAAACAGAAGTGTTTCTACCACATAGAGCAGGAACAAAGTAGAGAGCCACAGAGAATATGCTGCCTGGCTTCATGCTGAGTGCCCTTCTACAGAGGATAGCTTGACCCTGTATCTCAAAGCTATCTACACTCCCCTAGGTTAAGGATGAAAGGCAAATGTGAATGTCAATGGATCCAAGTGTCCTAAATATAAAAGCATATTGAACTGTCCTCCTCCCACCTTATTTCCAAAGGGTATTCTGGAACATGCATGAGATAAAACAGGAGCCAGTGAAATATACCAAACCCTCTGCCTAGCCATTCAGTGTTTTAGATTCAACTATGGCCCTGTCCACATAGTGTGTTGAGTCCGTTAAACTGACCTGGTTCTGTTCCAAATATCTTTGTTCCAGATATTATCGATCAGACTGCCATACTGCAATTCGAATCACTCTGTGGTGAAACCGTCTTCTGCCATCTACGTGATGGCACCATGCAGTTCTTTTTTTCTTCACTTTATGCTCATATGCGTGCACACATAGGTTAAAACGTTATGTGGTTATGTGCATATCGCTAAGTAGTAAAAAAAAAATGGCAACCGTAAACCAGATGTCTGAGGCTCCTTTTGCTCCGGGACAGCCTTCAGACATCCGGAAGTTGGTCGAGAACTATCCAGACAGAAAAACCACGAGGTGAAACCTGAGAACTCAAAAAACACCACAAAGGAGCAGGTAACAAAATACTCCGGTTCCAAGAAGGATTGGGGGGGGGGGGGGGGAATACGACGAGTTAATACCGGAAGGCAGATGTTGCTGTCTGATCAGCCACTTTTAATCCAGTATGAAACAGTAGCGACAACTGATTATACTGTGCGTCTGAACAGCCTCTATGTGTTACTTGTCTCATATTAAAGTCTCATAATTATAAATGCCATAGCTGATATGTTAAAACAAAATCACACAACTTGAAGGACACACCTTTTATGGAACGAACATAGGAAGATGTTTTGACAAAGGGATGGGAACTGCAACCTACGCTACTGTGTACTCCTACTATGTTATTTCTGCTTTATTTAATATGTCATGTCTAAATGCTTCTGCTTTGCTTCAGGTTGTTGCAGCTTTGTTTCAGATTTCTGCCATCCAAACCCTGTTGCACTGTTTTATTGAATGTCCTATGCTGTTGACTGTATCTGACTTACACTGTAACCTGCCTCATATCCCAGTGAGAAAGGTAGACTATACATAAGGAAAATAAATAAAATGTAAATAAAACCATGATTGACACTACATAATATAGTAAAAGTTATTGTATACATGGTGCTGAGAGCCCCATGGTATAAAGTTCCAAAATGTTCCAGGTTTATTTGAAAAAATTAGTAAACATGAGGAGATGCTCTGTTTCAGATTGGGACCATGATGCTGAAGGTAAGGGCTTTTTCTACTGTACTATTTTCATTACCTAGTGTCCTGAGAACACCACACAGGTAAAGCTTACCACCACTGAAACCATCTTGTTCTTTAATATCACAGGCACTACTTCTGTCATGGGGGGCTAACTCCCTACCCCTTTTTAGATTTCAGATTTTTTTCCTGAAAATTGGGGGCTTTCCTCAGGTTTGCAAAAAGATCTGCCTTGTCTGCCCATGGCTCTGATCCATGGGTCTGAGTAATCATAAATGGGGCCATACTGATAATGGTGGAATTTAGTTTAAGGGAGCACTTCATAGATATGTGCCTTAAGCAATTTTTATAAATACGAATGGTCTTAGTCCACAGAACCAACTAAACCTTCCCCAACTTATTTGCTGAAGTTCTTCATTTCAGGACCCAATCTAGTGCCATTTTGATTATCAGTAAAACAACATCCCATGATTCTTTCCAAACTGTCTACGTAACTCCTGGTGATTACATTCCTAGAAAGCGTAGAGAAAGGAGAACCTAGAATAGACCCCTTAAAATGAATAAACCCTTCCTGATTCTAATGTTTAACATTAGCACAATGAAAACATGCTACTGTTACTGTATTTTCCCAATATTTTGTCAAAGCAGATTCAGCAAACTATCAAGAAAGCAAAGTAACTTAATAGCTCAGCTTGTTTCTTGTCTGACAAATGCATCATTATGTGCTTCTGGAAATAAAATGACCACTGACACCAAATCAGTTGAAGGGAGAATTGGCGGGGGGTGGGGGAGGGCTGTGATTGCAGGTTGTAATATAATCAGCTACTACGCACATCCTGAATTAGTAACTCATTATCATTTTGAGACACTGCACTAGGTACATCTCTTGCAAAACAAACCCTCCCCCAGTGTTTACCTGTATTTACAAACACCTGAATCCCGCATGCATCAGCATAATGCATACTACAGAGCTGTAGATTTAAAACTTTACAACAAAACCTTCATATAATAGCAATCTCGGACTATCAAAACCAACTCCTACACAGTAGCAAGATTCATAGGATCTGATACAGTCAAAAAGAATGTCACAAAGCTAGCTCCTGCAGCCAATAGCATCTAGGTTTGAAAATGGTCCATGGTCCCGCTAAAAGCTCAAAGTGCTGTCACCAGATTCTGCTTATGTGTTTATTGTTCAAATGGCAGATTCTGGGAGCAAAGCACTATATGCCTCATGATATGCCTATGTGTATTCTGGATGGTATTGTCTTCTGCTAAAAACAATGTGGCAGTAGTACTGGAGAGTGCCATCAAGTCACAGTCTACTTATAGCAATCCCATGAGGTTTTCAAGGCAAGAGAAGTACAGAGGTGGTTTTGCCATTGCCAACTCTGCATAGCAGGCCTGGACTTTGTTGGTGGTCTCTCATCCAAGTACTAACCAGACCTGACCCCTCTTAGCTTCCAAGATCTGATGAGAGGGTACCACATATGCTAGCATGCACACAGCATATCAGATTCACGCTACATGATGGGAACAGAATCTGTCCCTAAATCAAGGGCAGCCTGGATCCTGCTGCAGGTCTTCACCTCAGCCAGTGGACTTTCTTCTTGGAAAAAACCTGAAGATGTTACCCAAGTATGTGCTCGATCTGCTCCTCACAGCAATTAATTTTTCTGACCCAACCACTTAATTTTCTTCTTTCAAAGATATATAATAAGAAGGCTTACCAAATTCATACACCTTTTTACACTTGGTTTCCAAATCTTCAATGAGATCCTGAAGACGACATTGTTTAGCCAGTCTTTTGCAATCACTCACATATTCTACATCGATATCTAGACGACCTGACAAAGAACAAGAAACAAACAAACCAATAACTCTTTTAGTTAGTCCCTCACTGTAGTGTAAAATTTATCCTTGCAAACCAAGCATATAATATTTAATCTGCAGCACCACCCTGTGACTTAAGGCAATATTACACTTCAGTTCTAGAGAACAATACATAATTGGCAGAGTTACTGGCGATTGTCATGGAGCAAAAGGACAGGTCCTCTTGTGGATCAAAAACTGGCTAATTAATAGGAAGCAGAGAGTGAATATAAATGGGCAGTCTTCATAGTGGAGGACGGTAAGCAGTGGGGTGCTGCAGGGCTCAGTATTGGGTCCCATGCTCTTTAACTTGTTCATTAATGATCTGGAGTTGGGAGTAAGCAGTGAAGTGGCCAAGTTTGCAGATGACACTAAATTGTTCAGGGTGGTGAGAATCAGAGAGAATTGTGAGGCACTCCAAAGGGATCTGTTGAGGCTGGGTGAGGCGTCAACGTGGAAGATGAGGTTTAATGTGGCCAAGTGCAAAGTAATGCACATTGGGGCCAAGAATCCCAGCTACAAATACAAGTTGATGGATTGTGAACTGGCAGAGACTTACCAAGAGAGAGATCTTGGGGTCGTGGTAGATAACTCACTGAAAATGTCTAGACAGTGTGCGATTGCAATAAAAAAGGCCAACGCCATGCTGGGAATTATTAGGAAGGGAATTTAAAACAAATCAGCCAGTATCATAATGCCCCTGTATAAATCGATGGTGTGCTTTCATTTGGAATACTGTGTACAATTCTGGTCACTGCACCTCAAAAAGGATATTATAGCATTGGAAAAAGTGCAGAAAAGGGCAACTAGAATGATTAAAGGTTTGCAACACTTTCCCTATGGTTAAAACACCTGGGGCTCTTTAGCTTGAAGAAACGTCGACTGCGGGGTGACATGCTAAGAGGTTTACAAGATTATGCATGGGTTGGAGAAAGTAGAGAAAGAAGTACTTTTCTACCTTTCTCACAATACAAGAACTCGTGGGCATTCAATGAAATTGCTGAGCAGTCAGGTTAAAATGGATAAAAGGAAGTATTTCTTCACCCAAAGGGTGATTAACATGTGGAATTCACTGCCACAGGAAGTGGCGGCTATAAGCATAGCCAGCTTTAAGAGGGATAAAAATATGGAGCAGAGGTCCATCAGTGGCTATTAGTCACAATGTGTTTGTATATATGTGTGTGTACACACACACACATATTGGCCACTGTGTGACACAGAGTGTTGGACTGGATGGGCCATTGGCCTGATTCAACATGGCTTCTCTTATGTTCCTATGTCCACCTCCATGCTACTCTGCAGTGACACAGTCTGAAAGAATTCTGTTTTATTCTTTTTGCCTTTGTATCTCCTTTATTTTTTTGTTTTTTATTATTTATTATTTTATTATCTTGTAGGCCACCTTGAGTTCATTGGCAGAGTGATTATTTTTAAATTACGTTTTTGTCTGCATATTAAAACATCCCCAAAGCTAACACAGTAAGTGTATGTGTATTTGTCTTTAGACCCAACAGTGTCATCCAGACTCCTTTCTCAATGTTTGGCACAACTGAGCTCTGTTCAAAACAACTGCATGTGTGACACCTTCCATGCTACATTTTCAAACATTAGGACAAATGACAATGGGGTACACATGATAGCCCACTGCAGTAAAACTAGAGTTTTGAGACACCTTGAAGACTAACATTTATTGAAGTGTGTTTGTGCACTCAAGGCCACAGGCAAAGAAAGCTCAAGCCCACAAAAACTTGGACAGCAATAAGTGTATTAGTCTACAAGGTGCCACAAACTCTGGTTGTGTTTTTTTTAACATATAATTTTTATTATTTTTTAACCAAAATACAAAAAAAAAAGTGTTTCTTCACTTTTCCAAAAGAGAATATCAAAATCTGCATTAGTAATACAACACTACAAAAAATACAAAGGTAATAATACATAACATAACACTTAACCAAACCATAAGCAACAAATTGTTTGTTAGTTAGCAGTGGTTGTGTTTTTAACATGAATTTATAGAAAAGGCACACTGCCACTTCAGAAGTTTGGCTCATATACATTCTGTGCACACTGGAGACCCAGAAAAGATCCAGTCAGTGCTGAATCAAGGTTAAGAACATCTCCCAGATAATTAAAAAGACACTGTGAATTTCTTTTTTTAGCTGTTATTGAGTCAGATCCTATAAATCACTAGTAATGCTTTCTTGCATCTCCAAAGTATTAATGGATCTGGGAAGAAGGGAAGACTGGACTCCTTGTGAGAGTGAAGTATAAATATTTTAATATAAAATATGACTGCAGGGGTTTATGCAGCTCTCTTGCTTCCCTTTTCAACAAACAGGGATAAATAAATGTTCCAGCACTTGTTCTGCCTAACGAGGTGCACACAGTAGCAAAACAGCCTGTTTAAAAATAATGTTTCTGAAATAAAAAAAGCTGGAAAATAAGCTTCTAAACTTGAGACAGAGAGGTGGTGTGCCCTAGCACACTAGGTGAAAAGTGTCCAATAACTCCTTTGTGTTGCTTATCACTAGTGATATCACAGCTCTCAACACAACCAGAATACAGCACTTCAAAAAGAAAGAGACCTTCAAAGAGAAGAAAATAATTGTATTTTCTGGCAATTCATACTGTTTCTGGCAATCCAGTATTAATCTCGTGTGCTTAGCAATAAAAGCATTGCAATGAGGATAAATATCAGGGCCCTGTACAATAAGTGAGAAACTGCTACATATGTATTTTATTTAAAACAAACTTTTGGAAACAATTTTTCTTTGCTTGGATCCCTGAGGCAAAGCCTGGTGATATTCCAACTAGTGATCAGTGATCAAAGCTTCACTGCCCCGTGCAACTCCTTCCCTGAGGCCATTATATCATATTGATCCACTTCCAATATTGTATATCTTCCGTCCTTCAATCATTGTGAAAATAAAAAACACAAATTCTCACAATATTGCTCTAAAAAGACTCAGCATTGTTCAAAATAGTTGCAATACATATGCAGAGCAAACGAGATGCTGCATTTGGATTGCATCATAAACTCAGTGATAATACCACAGGATGAAATTTACCTGTATACAGGTACTGCAGAAGGGAGCCAAAGGCCGCTGGGTTAATCTGTGAAAGGAATGAAAGCAGACATCTATGAAGATGCACAAAATCATATGAAAGAAATACTAATATAATTGATGCTTAAAATAAAAGGTAAGGAGAGAACCTATGGGATTCCACAGTAGTGCTGGCCATGGAGAGATTATACATATGCAGTAGAATGAAGCTGCAGTATGCATCATACCACTTCAAACTACAGGTGCAGGAAATATTTTGAGTGGTATCCCTCACTCACAATCTGAATGCTACTGTCCACTCTACCATCTGAGAATTCTGCTGTACATGTAGACCAGGCCCCAGACCTCAAACAAGTGTTGGTTGTTGGAAGATACCATCCCTGCACTGGAAGAGAAGATTATCCAAATGATTTCTCTTTCAATTTCCTTTTTCAAAAGGGCAAGGCTCATTTTACAAACATTTAATTTAATTTTGAAAAGAATAAAGTAGACATG
Organism: Heteronotia binoei; assembly: GCF_032191835.1. Taxonomy (NCBI): domain Eukaryota; kingdom Metazoa; phylum Chordata; class Lepidosauria; order Squamata; family Gekkonidae; genus Heteronotia; species Heteronotia binoei. Next base: position 81,866,563 of record NC_083227.1, on the reverse strand, counting down.
CTTTAATCTGTTTTGTAAATCAAATATATCGGATGGTTATTTCTGCTACAAAAGATGAAAGACTTTTCCTAACTCATTATGCATGTGCACCCTGGGTTTATCTCAGTAACTGTATCTATATTCTGGACTGAATATTATTTTGACATTTTGCAATATCCTAGCCCATTGTATAATTCTAAAAATAAAGTTTAAACAATTTTTAAAAAGAGGAATTATGAGACAGATTTCTGGAGCCTCATGCTATAATGATGCTCTATGCGCTCCCATTTTTGAGAGGAAAGGTGGGTGAGCAAAAGAGAGAAGGCTTTTTCTGTAATGACCATCCAGGCTGTAGAATTCCCTCCCCATAGAGGCTTGTCTAGCACAAGATTTACACACTTTTAAGCAAGAGCAGAGGATATTTCTATTATTTCACTATTTTTAGAACTTTTTTGAAATACAGATTTTAGCAGTCCTGTTTTTATGCCACCACTCCTTTCATGATATCAGGGTTTTTTAAAGATCTTATAACATGGCACATTTAAAGATGTCTCATTATCCTAATTTTAATCTGATGATCATTTACAATTATTTATTCTTGCTGTTATACATTTTAATCTGACGTTTTCTACAGGGCCTTTTTTGTAACAGAAACTCCTTTGCATATTAGGCTGCACCCCCCTAATGTAGCCAATCCTCCAAGAGCTTACAGGGCTCTTCTTACACGGCCTACTGTAAATTCTTGGAGGACTGGCTATATCAGGGGATGTAGCCTAATATGAAAGGAGTTCCTGCTACAAAAAAAGCCCTGACTATAGATGAATCCTCTTATGCTTTTACACAGAGGAAAACGTATGCAGATTTTTAAAACACTCGCTATTGACATAAATGAGGTTTTAATATTATGCAAGTGGTCTACTTCTCCCACAGGTAACAAATGTGCTCATCCTAACAGATTTGCACAGTTCTTCAGTTATAATAACTCACATTTGGTGTCTTCTTTTGACAACTTTGTATTTCTTATGTCTGAACAATATGTGGTCTTCTCAAGAAAAAAACATGGAACAGAAAACACAGCAAAGAAGTTTTGCTGCATCTCCAGAATAAAAGCTGTATATATATCTGAAGGAAAACTATCCATCATCTCTAGGCTCCTGACAAAAAGGGAAGCCACAACTACTTTCATGTTGCAGTTATTTGGGAGGATGGCACCCACTAACTGTTTTAACTCTGTGTGTATTCACACATTAAGCCAAAAAGCAGTTTCCGTTTGCGCGGCAAAAGCGTCGGGACTTTCCGGCTCTTCCGGCTGCTCCGCGGCGTTTAGTGCAAAATCCGCGCAGATCCTGCGCGGTGAAGAGGGGGGTCGCGCCGGCTGAAGGTGAGTGCGAAAACGCCCCCCCAAAAAACTATGCTAGGGATCAAAGGGCATGCATAGGCAAAATGAGGGCTGCAGTAAGGAGGAGAACTGAGTGAAAAAGGCTGGCTGGATCCAATCCTATGAATTGAGGTATGAGGTCTATTTAAATATATAGTGCTCACTCTTTTTGCAAGTCCATGAGTTTAATTGTAGTGCAGGAGTAAGATTCTTGAGAATAGTGTGCATGCCTAAAGTAGGGCAGAAGCATTTAATACCGGAATAAAAGGAGGTATGAGCTGCATCCTTCCAAACACATACAAGAAAAAAATGTTGCTGCATGTATATAATGTAGACAAACACTGGAGCAAGAGAGATACAACAGTACCGATAAAACTTTCTAATGGCCTCTTGTATATTCTTGTAAATGATACAAAGGACCATCACCATGAGAGTTTTAAATCTAATTCACAAACATTCATTTTGCAACTCAAATTAATATACCTATTCTATTCCATTTGTTTCTAGTTTTAAATTAACTGAATTTATACACCATCAAAGAAGGAATCTGGTCTAGTAATTCCCTTCTGACTTTCTTTTCTGATTAAGAATCTCAAAGAGAAACTAAGTATATGTTTGCTAGCATTGTTTTCAATATAAGCTTTGCCCCAGGTGTGCAATAAGGCCAATCAGACCTGCACTCCATGACAACTCGATTTGCAGCTGCATCACACTGTAGTGAGAGGACAAATGTGAGCCAAGTGTAGCAGGGACAACCTGCACACAGTAGTTATTTCAACCTGACCTTCTCCTGTACTATATTATTTCTTGTCATCATAGGACAGATGATCATGACAAAACAGAAGCTACAAAAGCACCAAATACAAATGCAAACACACTCCAGAAAAAACAAAGATTGGAAATTCTTACCAGTGGGTGCTTTAGTGCTATGACGTTCTTCCCCTTCCACTTGGTCTCAAACATTTCTGCAAAGTATGCACTCCGGGCACCAAGTATGCAGCGATGGGCACAGAAAGACTTTCCATGGACAATAAAGACAATGTCACTCTGGTAACCCTGCTCCAGAAGTCTGTAAGGAAATTGGGGTGGGGGAGATCTGGTTTTATGACCACTCATAACAAGATTGCAACTATTTATTTAGTATTGCTATCCTATTTTAAATTGTAAAAGCTTTGAAAGCAATTCCTGCCATCAGACCAAAATGACAATAAAGGAACAGAGAAATACCCACACTCAGGGTATGACTAGAGATTCCATGATACATCAACCTTGCTGAAGCTAAGGAGGCCCAGGTCTGGTTGGTCATAAGATTCTGGTACATTGCTTTTTGTTCCATGATGGAAGAAAAGAGGGATAATACATGTAACAAAACCAGACACAGGGATCAAATGGCAGAGGGGGAAATTTCCAAGTCTTTAATAACCAATTTCCCTCCAATGCCCGAGGGAAAAGAACAGCCTTCCCTGACTCTGAAACGTGACAAGTGAAAAAACATACAAACCCCTCAGGGTAGTAAACTCATATGTGCTGGGGCAATCACTGAAAAGGCCTTGATGTATGCCAATTTTGTATTCACTTGAGATGATATCATGAGTACGGCATCAGTGGCAGATCCCAAGGAGCAGGAGAGTTTATGTGGGAGCAGAATTTCTTCAAGGGGGACTTGACAATATCACACACTGAGATAAGTAAACACCTTTATCTAACATGATCTAAAGAATTATGACAAATATTGCACATATAATAGAACTTCTGTCATTAATGCCAAGGCAGAGTGTGGCTGGTCAGTCTCCATACTATCTTGGCCACTGACTTTTTATACAGAAGAAAAGTCAAATCACAGACTTTCAGATTTTCATTCACCAAGAAGGGCTTTTCAAGCTTCTAATTGTGACCTTGCCCATATCAAAACCTCCACAAAGCTTTTGAGCCTCTCCAGATAAAATTAAGCCAAGAGAGGATACTCATCCCAGACACAGGGATGATAAGATCAGTGAAACGGGGACAAAGCATACAAGTGCTTAAAAGGTTAAAAAGAAGAAGCCTCTTTTCCTGAAATCTGAACACATCTCCTTACCGTTGAAGGAAGGCATCATAATAATCTCTCTTCATGCACTTGGCTGTAATTTGCTTGTACTCCTTCAACACCCGCCGGATAGCATCGCTCAAGGCCCCATATAAACAGCGCTCCCCATCAAAGGTGTTTGCTTCACATTTTGCACCTATAAATCAAGGCCATTTTGTACTTAGATATAAAATCTAAAGTATCATAGAAACGTTTTACACAACTGGCAATACAATCCCTATCAGGTACACTCTTCTGAAGCCCCCTGAAATCAATGGACATAGAATAGTAACTCTTTTTGGGACTTCACTGAGACTTGCAAAGGGATCCTGTTAAAAATTTGGCTAGGAAAAACGCTTATAAAACTTCTTGACAAAAGAAAACAAGTATCTGAAACACAATGTCAAACAAAGGTTATATCTCACAGATTTTCTAGTTCATGTACAAAGTCATATTTCTGCATACCCAGAAAGTTCACTGAGTAGACAGACAACACTACATTATCCATGGGTGGCCCAGTTGTGTGTCTTTTGTTATTCAAACAGGGGACAACAAATATGACTTTGTGCATACTACTAGATATTCACGTTAAATAATAAACCTAATGTCTTGCCTAAATAAATCAGTATGTTCTAAACTGGGAAGATTCAACTTGTATTACCTCAGTTTGCATTAATGCCTTTGTCTTTGCAACTGTGTTACTGAGGACCAAACCAGACGTGACAACATCCTTGTGACCGCTATGAAGATGCCATTTGAAAGTCATTTTAAAATGCCACAAGGTACTAATCCTGATCATGTCTGCAGCACAACAGACTAAAGTGCTCTCCTTACCTCCTCACACCTTATCAAGTGCCAAAATGGCCACGTGCACCCACACATCTGTTCCAGCACACACAAAATCTATCAAGCAGACTGGATGCAAATCACACAGCTTTAATGCTATCGGAGGGCCAGAGTTGTAGGATTCCAAAAATCTAGTCCCGCTATAAGGACAAAAGTCTTCCAAAGCAACTGTATGGTTTCCCATCACAGTATTATAAACTGGCTCTATAATGATGTGGCTTCACAGCAACCATTAAAAAAGAGACTCAGGGAACCAACAGCTAGCCACATATATTACAAGAGAAATATATCAAGCCCTCACTTACCACTGGTTAGAAGGTACTGTACAAGCTCTTCATGTCCACAGAGACAAGCATAATACCTGACAAGAAGAGAATGCAGGTCAGCAATGTGCTCTCAGAGATGAAAACACTGGTTTATTAAGAACAAAGTTTGAGTCCAGCAGCACCTTTAAGACCAACAAAATTTTATTCAAGTATAAGCTTTTGTGTGCACACACACTTCTTCAGCTACAATTCAACGGAAATTAGCAGTCCATACATATAGGTAAGAGGGTGAACAGTAAATAAGTATACAGCATAATGAAGATGTTTAACAGATTCAAGGACCAAACAGGAGTAACAAGCTTAATTTATATGGTTAATATTTGTTTGGGTTTTATTCCAGGGGAAAACATAGCAATGGGAATAAACATGTCAGAATTGGAGATTGATGGACAGAAGTATCCTTAATTGTGGAATGCTGAGAGTAATTAACTGGAGACCCTGCTGTTGCACTCCATATGTATCCTCTCAAGCATGGAGGTGCCCTCACACCATCTTCTTTGAAACAGGGCAACTAGCTGCATAGAGTTTATTAAGTGTGCCACAGTCCCAACACTCCATATAATGTATTATGTAATGAAAACCCTAGAATCACCAAGGTGTTACAATGAATTAATCTAGTGCTCCCATAATGCCCCATGTCTTTCTGTCCCAACAATAGGGCTGAGGACCTCTTTCCCTAAGAAAACAGCCCAAGGATATACTCTTGTCATGGGCAAGCAAGCAAGCTTGGATAACAATCTAGTTAAAACTACCTGAAGCTGGTCTGCAACAAATCCAGACCTCATCTATGACTATTCCCTCCAAATACCTCCCTAGTGCCTGTTATATGAGCATTAGTAGAAAACAAAATTCTTAAGAAGCCATTATCAAGCTTTCCCACACTTTATTTCAAAATGTATCTAAGCAGTCAAAGACAAATTACGTTTGAATGCAAGTTTTAAAATTTCCCAGCATTCAACAATGAACATATTATCTTCCTCCTAAGTTATATTGTTGGGCAGTTTAGAGACCTTTGTATATAAGTGAGTTGCTGGCCTGAAAATAGAAATCAGACCAAGGCTACAAAGGAGGACCACCAAGCTGACAGAGTTTAATCAGTTCCCAGTTCCCACTGAGTGCAATGAGATAAGATAGTATTTTAAGGGGCATTCTAATACGGAGGCATGAAACGGCATATCCATTGTAGAAAGCAGGGAGCTCACTGGAGGTGGGTGGGAATAGCCTCCACACAGCCTCAAACCCAAACCACTCACTGTTATCCCCCCTCCCCCTTGAAATTTCTCACAGTGGCACAGAATTATTAGTGTCCCCCTTTAAATTGGGAGCAACTGAGGGTTTTCTCTTGTCTCTTCCCAGCAGTTCCACACATCATGTTTGAAATGAGCACAAGATCTTGTGGGGGCTCCCCTAAATGTGAGAGCATTTTCTGACATGCTCTCACTTTAGCGAACAAGGCAAAAATTCTTTGTGGAAGACACCTAAGACACAGCTCGGAGGGGAAGGGCAAAACCTGTCCACCACCCTCGTCAGTGCCTAAGAACCTCTTTACCATCAAAAAAAGACCCTAGGGTGGCAATTTATACAATAAAACTGTGCAGTGCATACAGCATCGGAATGTGCATTGCCAGAGGAACTTGTATTACCCTACTTGTTGAAATGTGTTATTACAACAACACACAACATACCTCTGAACAAGGCACAAGGGGTACAGACAACTGTGGGGAATCTTCCCTTCATGCCCTAATTGTAAGATTCCCAGGGGCATCTGACACTCCACTGCTTCAAACACAATCCTGGACTAAATGTACCTTTGGATTAAACCTCAATGGGTCTTCTCAAGTTTGTATTTTGCTATTAGAACAGCCACCACACACCATCCTAAAAGTGGTGACAGAGATTCGAAAGTCACCCAGAAGATTCTTACAAGTGAGGAAAACTTTGTTGTGTTATTAAGGGTCTAATCAACAAACAGAGAATGTTAGAAAATACTGCCAAATCTGAAGGAAGGTAGTATGTTCAAAAGCCTCACACAAGTTATCAAACATCTACCTCAAGAACAAAATACTTACAAAGGGGTACTGTCCCATTTATCCCGGACATTGATTTCAACATCTCTCTGTTCAAGAAGATACCTAAAAGACAGACATGAAACAGTTTAACACTTTAGAGTTTATCGCACTCATTATTCAGTCAAAGCTTCCCCAGCTCTGAAGGCTATGGCTAGGACTTCGTGAAGTAATACCTTAAAGAAATACAATGCAAATCCAATTATTTCATACAAGAGGACAAGAAATAAGCAAGTTTAGTTGAAACACCCAATGCCAACCTTTGGATGACAAATTGTCCATTTTTGATCCTGAAACTATTTTTCCACTTCAAAACAAAATGATGTTACACTACTGAAGGTGAAGCATGCCCATGAAACCTTAAGAAATCCAATTAAACCACCACACCACATCAGCATGTAAACTTATTTCTTGAGGTGCTTAAGACTACATGTTAACCTGCTAAATTATTACAGCACACATCTCTTGATTTTTTAAAAAAGGTAGCAACTAACATAATTCCTTCACAATTAGTCATTCCTTCCTATGTCAAAAGTTATCCCTGTCAATTACATAGGGTCAGGATATTGTACTTGTAGGCTATTGAGAGCATAATACTGAAGGTAAAATACAGTTTGTGTATTCACAGCTGTCTGAAAAGACCATAAAGAATGTGAGCAAACCCAATTACAGGGGAACAGAGCCAGTTTGGTGTAATGGTTAAGTGCGTGGACTCTTATCTGGGAGAACTGGGTTTGATTCCCTACTCCTCCACTTGCACCTGCTGGAATGGCCTTGGGTAAGCCATAGCTCTGGCAGAGGTTGTCCTTGAAACAGCAGCTGCTGTGAGAGCCCTCTCAGCGCCCCCCCTCGCAGGGTGTCTGTTGTGGGGGGAGAAGATATAGTCTCTGATTCAGAGAGAAGGGTGGGGTATAAATCTGCAATTCATCTTCTTCTTTTAAAGGAAAGAAGCATTCGTCACATGCTTGTAAATTCTTAGAAGGCAATTTCCTCTTTTATTTTCAGTTTCTTGCTCTGATGTCTGGGGATATCTGGCATTGTCAGCTGTTCTGGACAGGAGATTAAGCTGTTTATCAGGAGGCCACCAAAGTTTGTTTGTTTTTTAAGAAAATGTAAAAACTGGGAACTTTAAATATGAACATGAAGCAATGTGGGGATTGGGGGATATGCAGACAAGCATACACAACTAAAGTAATAAGCCAAACAAGATTATTGTAATAAGCAATCAAGAGAAAACATTCTGCAACATGTTAAAATCCCTCTAATTTTAGTTTTTCAAAAAGAAGCATTTCTTTTTCTGAGCCACTAGGGATAGCTGAGCAAGCATAAATGCCAGGAAAGTCATAAAGACATTCCCCCAACTCCTCCTTCTGAAACTATTGTGGCAATTTTGAATTGAATTTTGTACATGGGACAACTCTCAGAAACTATCCTTTCCACATATACACATTTCCTTAGGCTGCTTCCATACAAAAATGATTCTCCATGTAGTTTTTGTTGCTGCTGTTCAAACATGCTAACATGGCAACAGTGTCCACATACCAGTTCCCCACCCCCATACCTTCTTAGTCTCAGATACCCCCAAACCCACCCCACTTTTAAAAGTTTTATTATTATTTGGGAAATTGGCAGATTGCTACAGCATTATAACATAATTATCTTTGCCACAATGTACATGTCCTCTGAATGCCCAGCTTGTATTTAAAAGACAAAGTCTCCACCCGTTTCAATTGTTATAACTTTATAAAGCTGTAACAATTAGCAAGGGGAAATGGTGCCAATGTAAGCAAGCCCCTAATCCGCACATTCTCATACAGACCACCTGACAGCAGAGTTGGGCTGTTCTCTTTCCAAGAAGGTCAGAGAAAAGCAGATTTACAAAAGCGCATACCTAGGATTTGATGGCCAAAGCAGAGATCAACCTTGCCTATCTTATCACCGCATATATGTTCTTCCAGGATTGAGCCCCCCGCACTGAAGCCCAGTTCCCAGAGTAAAATCTGGACTGAAGTTTTCCTACAGAAGCTGAGCGAGAACACACATACATAAGCACAATGCGCGCGTGTATATGCAGCTCGATGGAAAAGCAGACAGTGTGGGTGTCAGAGCAGCCCCCAAGCCTTCCCAGGGCCCCCGCACACCCCTTCCAGCAGACAATCGGCTAGGCTCCCCTGTCCCATAGCACCCTCCAGGCCTCGCCTCACCGCACTCGGCAGACGTCGCCCTTCTTGCAACTGGTAAAGAGGTCGCTGGTGTCCATGGCCCGGCTGGCCGAAGGCGCCGCATTGACCCTGCCTGGGTGGAAGCGTCGAAGAAGCGGGCAGCAGCTGAGGCCGGGAAGCTACGGCGGATGTAAACAACCGCGGAGGAGCCGATCCCGCGAAGCCAGGCCCTGCTCGCTCTCCTTCCTTGTCTCGCTCTCTCTCCGCCCTTCGCACGGACGGACCCGCCCCCCTCCGTCCGCTCTAGAGTGCCGGCAAGGGTCTAGAATACCCGGGACTGCTGAGGGAGAGCTGGCTCTCTAGGCGGCCTCGGACATGGGCAGCGTGCAAGGAGCCCACAATTCAGACGAGGCGTTCCCTGTATGCCCAAGGGGTGCGCTCCCAGGGCAGCCCCTTTATAGGAGATCACATTCACACACACCGCTTTGTAGCGTGCGCCGGGCCCTGGCTCCGGAATCACCAGTGGGCGTTCGAATCGGAGTTCCGTCCACCAGGCCGGATTGGCGGGGAAAGGGATTCTGAGTTCCGAAGTGACAGATGCGGGAACCCTGCTGGAAGTCAGTCCCACACTGACCCGGAAGACTGTCCCGCGCAGACGGAATTTCCTGGTTACTTTTCGCGCCCTGCCCATCCCCGCGAGAGAGGGGGAAGAGATCATAAGGAACAGACGAGGAAATTAGTGGATTAACAGGTGCCTGCCACTTATGAGAGAGAAGTGGACTGAAGTCTTTCGAATTCGAGTTTATAGTATGTGGGAAAGGAGAAAAGTACGTGTAATTTTTTTTTAAAACGCGCTACTAGTGCAAATATAGACGTTGATTTTCATCACCTTGTCACAGAATGAAAGAATGGCTCACTGCAATCTTGTAAAGATAATTGCAGCATTGATATCCTCATAGTGGCCGATAGGGAATAGGGAGCTGAAGCTAACATTCCAGTTCTCATAATAGTCCCATACTGTATTCCATTATTACAGACTGTAGTACCGTAAGAAATTGCTAGGATTGCCAATCCCCACGTAGGAAGCCTAGAGAGAACCGTGGCTTGTCAATTACAACCGCTAGTGCCTGAAGAGTAATTGACAAGATATTTGCATGTATAGTTCATGTTGAACGCAGGTTCCAGGAGCAATTACTGCAGATTGTATGGGGCCTTGTGCCGCTTGAGAGAACCAACTGTGCCCTATGAAATTGAATAATTGGCCGAAGGACGCCACGGGAGCACGCCCTCTACCCAAAGCGTGTCACTTTCACTTTTTTTCATATTCTGGAGAAGAATGTCAGCATCCTTTGATTACTTAGTGTACTGTATATAATCAATTTGTCTGTTAGTGGTTCTACTTTATGCATGTATTTATACTATATTCCTAAAAATTAATTCCATATGAAGACATACATGTATGTAATTGAGTTACTGTGTAGTTCTCTATAAAATTTGTCAATAAGCAATTCATTAGAGTAAGCATTGTTCAGTTCTTGTTGCACTGTGCATAATCTTGTATAACGCGGTTCTCTCTAGGCTTTCAACCTCACCATGTTTTTTTTCCTTATTTGTCAATCCCCAGGTGGAAGGATCCCTCCTCCCACTTCAATTTTTTGAATATGGAGGCTGTTCAGGCACACTGAAGCACCATATTCCACATTACTAACACCAGCCCTCCAAAACTGAGCATCTAGATGTTGGCACAAACACACCCCAAGTTGTATCACATAATTTTCAGAGATTGTTTTGTGTGTGTATTTTTGCTGCTACATTGGTGAGATGGTGCTTATAGCTCAAGGGTAATTCCAAGGTACTTAGATGTATGGTTGTGTCTAAAATCTCGATCCTTCAAAGGTCAGGATAGGGATACAAGTCAGGCAGCTACCTGGTTTGATGTTATATCTGGATTTCCTCAGAGCACAGGTGATAAGCAATGGCCATTCTGCAATATTCATAGGATTGCCAGTTTGTGACTTTAAAAGTATTTAATCTATGGGCAGAGCCAAGAGCTTTTGATTGCTAAAGGGGCAGAGCTTGTGAACTTCTGCTGATTCAGAAGATGGAGCCTGCCTGGCCTGTTTTGGTAGATCAGGGAGACAGGAGCTGGAAGTCCTTTTGTCAGGCAGGGGTTAAAATGTACTGACTGAAAATACCAGCTTTATTCAACAACATACATAATACCAAACTGAAATGGAATTAGCAAGGAAAATAATAAAAGTTTGCATCCTACATGCTCAGAGGTACTGTTGTAGGCAAGTGTGTTAGTACTGAAAATAATCTGATGACTTTAGGCAGTCCTCCCCCAAGCTCAGCTGCATGTCCGCAGTACAGGAATAATTATGTCAGCTACCTTTATAAGGATTACAAAATATGTATGCAACACTTTGGAAAGGAATGTAAAAACAAATTATTATAGTTATTATTAAAATAATACAAACTTCTGTTGTAGCCCAATTAAACAGTCACATAATGGAGAATTCAGCTGCAGCATCCCCTCTCGTGATTTCTTGCAGGAGTGTTTCAGCAGCTTCCAACAGTTTTTAAACTGAATTATTAGGATCATGGGGTCCAATCTGAATTGGGTAGTCTGAGGGGAATGGGAATTTCCCCTTGATCCTTTTTTCCTAAGTGAACTAGCCCTGGGGAACTGTTACTCATTGTTTGTCAGGGCTATATACAAGTCCAAGTAAAGTTCCCTAGTGGGGGGGTATATAGCCACTCATGCTGCCTCTATCTCTCTTCTTTGCTTGTGTCTTCTCAACAGCAACTTCAGCTCTTTGCCTTTCAAGACTGGTCCCTCCATTCCCGTTATTCCCACTTGTTAATCCAAAACCATTGGACTCCTGGGCTATGAATTGCATGGCATTTACAATGCAATCCTAAACAGAGCTGTGCCTTTAAGCCCATTGAAGTTATGAGCTAAGAAGTGTGAAACTTCTTAACCCTTGCTAGGGTTGCCAAGTCCTACCTTGGTTCCGGCAGGGGATTCTTCTTGTGTGTGTTTTGTGTGCATGGCACAATGACATCACCTGAAAGTGACACCATCACACAGGGCACATTGTGCCAGGGATGCTGTAGGATTTGGGTAAAACCTCTATGGTACCATAGAGGTTTTACTCGAAAGCTAGAGTGCCCCCTGCATGACATGCTGGGTGCAGTGATGTGACTTCTGGGTGATGTCACTGCACCAGGCATGTTGCACAATGACAGAGCTCTTTGGGGGTGGGGATCCCCCTGGCAGCCCACTCTGCCAGCAGGCTGGGGGCCCCCAAACCAGGGGAACCCGCACACCCAGCTGGAGTTTAGCAGCCCTAAACTCTGCTTAGGACCAGTGTTCCCTCTAAGCTGAGCTAGCTCACAGTTTTTTAACCTCCAGTTCACACATTTTTGTCTTAACTCAGGAAGGATGGCCCCAGAGCAAATTAATTTATGCACTAGCCAAATCACTTACAACTTTAATGCCAGTAGATCATAAAGTAGAATTTTTGCTCAAGGCTCCACAGCTTAGAGGGAGCATTGCTTAGGACTACATCATTAGTTTAGTTTTTAACTTGGTGGGCTGTAGGTGATTAGGGACAGTTATATCCTTCAAAATCCACAGATGTCAGTGGATTTAGCAGGCTGTAACTGTGCTTAGGGATGGCACTGTAAAGAGGCCCAGTACCAGGGTTTCTGGTGCTCTAGGCTCCCCACGCCTCCCCCCACAGCAACAAGGGCTGCACAGGGAGGCTTCAAGCGCTTTGTGCACCACCCAGCCACTTTTGCATCCCCAAAAGTGGCTAGGCGGGGCCTGCACAGTGCACTCCTTGGAGCCTCTTCAGAGCATGCTGCACAGGCACCAACCGGCCGCTTTCAGGGACACTTCTCCAAAAGTGGCCATGCGGTACCTGCACATTGTGCTCCTGAGAGGCTGTGAGGAGCATGATGCGCTCCCGCTTTCTGGTTGCTTTCAGGAAAGCATCCCTGAAAGCAGCTGGGCAGCACATGGAGGCCTGCCATGGGGGGGGCACCTAGTGGCGCCCCTGTAGGACAGATGGCGCCCTAGACAGCCACCTACTTGGCCAACTCCTATGCGCCAGCCCTGACTTTAGGAGGGTAGGCTGTTGAATAACTTATTGCTGTTTAACTATTATTTATCTTTATGATTTCTTTTCACCCAACTCTGTTACCTTGTTCTTACCCATAATTACTTCAGGTCTGGCAACAGCTTGAACCTTCGGGTCAGTGAGGCATTCAGGTAGCCTGTATGGCTCCACAGTATGCAAATATATTGGTGGCTAACTTAGAACAGCATCTGCTATCACCAAACACTTGTCCACTACATATGATTTATTGATGACATTTTCATCAATTGGATCCATGGAAAGAAAGTTCTGAAGAATGTCCATCAGGAACAGCAATTTCCATCCCCCAGTCATTGCCAGCCTGGACTAGTCCATACAATTGGTCCATTTTCTGAACACTCTATATGATGGGCTCATAAACATTATCTATCAGGAGAAATCTGCTAACTTCTATACGTATCTAAGCACTTCCAGATACTACTATGAATGCACAAATTCTCTACAGTCAAACCCTACCTTACAACCACAGCTATATTCTTTTATGGATGAAGTGTGACAGCGCACATTAAACATGCTCTGTCAGGCTTGCCACGAATAAATGCCTTGTTTTATTCCAGACTGTGCATCAGTACTGCCTTTTGCTTGCAGTCCCTTTTTCTGGAAATCACAATCCCCCTAGCAAATATCATTTCCAATCCATGAGGGTGAAGTAGTAGCATACCAGCCCAAACTCACTTAATGCATTTTCTTGTTTCCTGTCCCCACTATCTTGGTTTAACACACCTATTTTCAGAAAATGTTATTCTGCATCCACAAAGATGGACATTCCTATAAATGTAGACAGCTGATTATCCCGTTAAGAAGAACAGTTTTTTTAAAATTTAATGGTTGATTTTATTATTGGATTTTATTTAAGCAATATGCCAGTAAATATCATCTGTTGTTTCAGGAAATCCTGCCCCCAGGTCTAATTAAAATGTATGAAACAGCAAAAGGAGAGTTTCAGACTATGTTTTATGGCTGGCTTGCATTGTTTTATTCTGGGGTTGCTGTCTGATTTACTTAAAAATACTGTTATCGTATGCCGTAATGGTCCCAATCCCCTAACTGCTGGAAAGGGTGTGGAGGGATAGGTGACTTTATACATTCATGGTGGTCTTGCCCCACAGTTAAAACATTTTGGGAAAACATTGTAAAGAGATCAACACAATCTCAGGAGAGTTACTCTTGATGCTGCCTGAAGCTGTACTCCTAGGTTGGTGGCCAGGAATACAGCAAAATAGAATCTCGATGGAAAGGCTTACACTGTTACTAACAGTGGCAAGGTTGGCTCTTGCAGCACATCAGAAAGACTGCACTATGCCCTCAGTCAGTGATTAGAGAATCCGGCTCTGGGACTACTTCACCCTTGGGGAAATTTCCTCTCATAGTTCTCAGGCATTCTCACCTAAGTCTCAGGAAATTCTCATAGAGCTTTGGTTCCCCATTGTTGCATATCTCTCTGACCTTGATGTTCTACAAAAAAAACAAACCATAATCTGATATATTCCTAAAAGCAGTGACTCTCCCTCATTTCTGTAATATGATTTTTTATTCCCCCCCCCCAAAAAAAAAAACCTAGGAAAATTTGTTCACCCTGTGCATTTCCATACATTCTGTGTGATATGTTCTGTCAGATTCCAAGTCACAATGTATTTTATTTGCATGCTATGCCTGTTTGTATCAATTATATTGTCTTTGTGGAAGAAGACGACTGCAGATTTATTCCCCACCCTTCTCTCTGAATCAGTGACTCAGAGTGGCTTACAGTCTCCTACAATCTCCCCCCACAACAGACACCCTGTGAGATGGGTGGAGCTGAGTGGGCTCTCACAGCAGCTGCTCTTTCAATGACAACCTCTGTGAGAGCTATGGCTGACCCAAGGCCATTCCAGCAGGTGTGTGTGGAAGAGTGGGGAATCAAACCTGATTCTCCCAGATAAGAGTCCACACACTTAACCACTACACCAAACTGGCTCTGTACTGAACCAACCTTATGAACCATGCCTGCATGATTCTGATCTTAGGTGGATTGTATAGTTGTTGTTAAATACTAGGTTCAAAACATGAGGAGGCGCGTTGCATAGTGACCAGCTCAATTTATTGTGATTACAGCATATCAGTTAAGAATTAGAACTGTCTGAATGGGCCAACAGGGCCAACTATATACACATCAGATTCCCACGCTAGCTTGCTATAGGTCTGTTTGAACCATCAGGGAAAATCCCAATTGGTCCAGGGAGCACAGGAAGTAGGGTCCTGCTCCCATTGTTATTGCAAGTCCCAAGCTCAGTCCTACAGCTCACAGAACCTCTGTATGAACAACTAACGCAAAGAAACTCGGACACAACAGTTGTATTCTGTCTAAGTTTCTGTTTGGGGGGTGGGTTATAGATTTAGTATCTTGTGAGCATGATTCTGCAAATGCTATATATCTTGTTAAAATTCAATACAAACTGAGAATGGGGGAGGGGGAATACTTTCATACCACTCTTCTTTGCCCAAGGCAAACTGAGGTACTTTGCATAAATCATTCATTAAATGCTAAAACCAAACTCATAATACCATTCAAATATACTCCAATTCATAACAACAAATCTTCAAAAATACTACATTCTAGACAGGACCAGAAACTCAGACCAACCAAAGCAGTTGGCAAATTGAGATGCAAATCCCTTCAAACATGAGCAACTTACATCACCTGAGAAAAACAGAACATGGATTTTGGGCCTTCTCCAGAAACCTCTTCTAAAGGTCGAGTACTATCACTAAAAAAAAGGCCTACAGCAGGTCACCATGGTTCTAACAATCCTGTAGCTGACCTGATGGATACAGATGGACCACAAGGAGAGACAGTCATAATTGTGAAGCAACAGTATTCCAAATATTAAATGTTGGCTGCAGAAATGCAGGGGGGTTTTTTGTGGCAGGAACTCCTTTGCATATTAGACTACACACCCCTGATATAGCCAATCCTCCTGGAGCTTACAGTAGGCCCTGTACTAAGAGCCCTGTAAGCTCTTGGAGAACTGGCTACATTCGGAGTGTGTGGCCTAATATGCAAAGGAGTTCCTGCAACAAAAAAAGCCCTTTGTAGAAGTGCCTCATTTCAGTCTTTTCTAATGCTCAGAATCATGATTTTTTTCTATATAATATATATTTTTTCTATATATTTTTCAATAAAATATAGCATTTGGACATTAAGTACCAAATTGCAGCTTTCTAGCTAGTGTGAAAATGAGAACCATTTTGTGCTATACTTCACATTTCCCATTTCAAGGAAGAAATAAGATTCAGGTGGGTAGCCATGTTGGTCTGATGTAACAGAACAAAGTTTGAGTCCAATGGCACCTTTAAGACAAAAGTTTAATTCTGGGTATGAGCTTTTGTGTGCATGCATTCTTCTTCAGATACTTCTTCAGAAGTGTGCAAGCTTACACCCAGAATTAAACTTTGTTGATCTAAGATACCATTGGACTTAAACTTGGTTCTAAAGAAGAAACAAAAATATTCCATATTCATATTTTTCTAGTAATCTGGATGCGTTGGACTATCTCTATGCAATCTTTTGGACTATGTGTTTTTAGATCTGTTTTTTGATAGTAGGAAAGCAGTTCTGATACACAGATGAATGAGTGGGGAATTTGCTCCCATCTTCACATAACATACATATGTATTATACATTGGAAGGAAGGAATTGTGCAATATGAAGCAAGAAGGCACAGTCCATTCTTTGTAATACCCCCTTTTGATCAAGAATGTGCTAGGGCACAAAATTAATCTTTTCTCACAGATACTGTAGCTTGGTAGTGCATCTGCGATAACTTTTTTCTGATGGGCAATAAAGCATTTTGATGAACTGCTTTGCTTGCAGCTTTCTCATAAAGTGATACTTGACATCGATGGCCCATTCACTAGTGAGAGGGAAAGAATGAGTCATAGCTGTAACTGGTATGGCTTCGTTTTCTGTTGCAGCCGTCTGTCATTTCCCAGGTCCATAAACCAGATCTAATTTCCAGACTTCTTGCAGTTGAGATACTTCAGCTTCCTATTGTGGTAAAGAAAGTTTTGTGCTTCTTCCTTCTGTTGTAGCAGCAAAATGATTGCCACTCACTTACAGGTTAAGAGACTGAAAACATTGGTCAATACTTCAGCGTCTTGAACATTGAAACACCAGGTTTATATCTGCTCAGGTATGCATCTCAGTGGCCTTGAACAAGTTGCGGTGTTTTAACCAACCCATGGTTCTAAAATGTTTTTCTTAGAGGAAGAGCAGAATAGAAATATTGCAAATGTTATCATGGTCCTGCGGTTATCTCCAGGGGGTATCCACTGAATCCTATCTTATCCTAGCAGCAAAGCTCAATAATAGCTATTCTCAAATCATGCATCCTATACATCAGGGGTGGCCAGCAGTAGCTCTCCAGATGTTTTTTGCCTACAACTCCCATCAGCCCCAGCCAGCATTTCCAATGGCTGGGGCTGATAGGAGTTGTAGGCAAAAAACATCTGGAGAGCTACTGTTGGCCACTCCCGCAATACATGTATTCCATTCAGATAATGTACTTCCCATTTGTTGAAAGTGAACCTCAACGAACAATTTGCATTTAACAGAAAAATGTAGACAGGAAAATTGTTTTGACCAGAAACTTTATTTCAAAAAGTGCCACTCGTGACTAGGAAACATATGCTGGCAAGTGAAATGACAGGTGATAAAATCATTACATTTTTGCAGTGAGTAATCTTTCACTGAGAAAAAAATCCTATCTAGGGAGCTCTCCAAAATGGCCAGCACTCTCAATCTGTTTAGAAAAATAATGGGGGATGAAAACAGAGGGAAGAATTATGCAGTGTTTCCCAAACTTTTAGCCCCATTGTTACATGGGATTGTCTTCGTTGCTTCTCAGCTGCATGCATTCTTTAACAGATTGGTCTCTGCAGGCAATCTAAAGAAAATACCTCCCGTGAAACCTACTCAGGTAATACCGATGCATTACAAACCTCCACCTGGGAATTACTGCAGTAGTTTGAAGATCTCATCCACTCCAGCTTCATTGATGCAATGCACAAATTCAAGAACTGGGAGTGAGACTAAGAATAACGAGAGTCTTCATGAGCATACAACAAAAGACTAGATTAATACTCCACATCAGTAATCAGGAAACCTGGGCATGGATTATTACAAATAAACAATAGTGTGTTTTTGTAGTCACGAGCGCTTCAGAGATCCATGGGAAAGCAACGTCCAGGCAAATCATCCTGAGAAGCATCTGAATAGGAATCTATTAATTCTATCCCTCTGGCTGCTTGGATGACCAGCAGAGAGGCTTCTGCACCAGACATTTTCAAAATCTGAGGTGGCCCCAATACAGCACTTTCTTTCTTACTGTACGCTGATTGAGCCATAATGTCATAACTGCCACCAAAATAAAGTCACCAGCCCACAAAGCTAAATATTATTTACTTCTGCAAGCATTTTGCTTCTCACTTCTAGACATTAATTATACAGACTTTTTTCTGCTTGTGCAGCATTTTTTCCATTGCAGAGGCCATCCTCAGATGCAGGGCAGTTTCCTCTAGCGCTAGATGCCTCTCAGGCAAGACCAAAGTCTTTCAATGTGCCAGAACATGCCACATACCAGAGGACAGCGCTCCAAGGAGAGTGCAGCCTCCACAATGGATGAAAAAGGACACAGATGGAAACAAGGTTTAGGATTTGAGCCACATTATGCCCACATGGCTTCTTCCTGTTGCTTTCTGAAAAGCAGCTGTTTATTCCTAAACCAAGAATTGGCTGATACACTATTTCCCTTTTTGAGTAACTCTTTCAAGACCACTTCATGCAATGTCCCTAGAATGTAAGAAAAAGCATCTACACTTGGACACTATCATATATTTGAAAAAGATGTCTATTTTCACATATACATGCAGCACAATGGGAAGCTATTCTTGGCCATGACTTTCCATCTTGTACTCATGGCAAAGTATGTGTGTGTTCTCATATGCAAGGTAAGAACATTGTGCACCTTTTGTTCTACATATAAATGAGAACATTTTAAAAAATAATACATGGATAAAGCTTTTTGTAAGAAATTCTATGCAAAATGTAAATGCTGTCACGCATGATTATCTAACATGCAGGCCTAATTCTTACAAATTGCATGTGTGTCTAGACTTGAGATTGCAAATGGAGGCTCACTTGTCATTGTATTCCCCAACACAAAACAAGCAAGCAAACCAACAAAAAATGCCAGCACATGGAAAATTAGGTAGGGGGGGAGAAGAATTCTAGCATAGGCTGCTCCCTGACATGCTAGTTTCTATGTGTAGTAAAGTGTGTGTTGTTGACAACTTGCATCCTGAAGTGGTGTAGTCTAGATACAGACTTATCACTTCAGTTGCAATCTGTAAAAAACTAGGCCTCTTTTAATTGGAAATTCCTACAGTTAAAAAATCTTTGTGGGAAATTTCTTACACTGAATTTTCATAGGCAGTGGTCTTCAATAAAAGTGTAACCAGTTTAAATTGACAGAAGATCACTATGGGTGATTACAGACCAGCACTTTGGGCCGACTCAGACATGGCTCTGAAATCGACCTAAAAATCCATACACACACAAACATCTGCTGCCTGTCCTCGTCCCGTCCTCACCCCATTCTCCGTCCTCCACAATGTGACTCAAAAAGCTGCCAGTTGAAAAATAGTAGCAAATATCTGAGCTGCACGCCAGTTGCCTCCTTGGCGTCTGGAAGAAGAGCGCAAGCAAGGCGCCTTGGTAGTGTGTAACCCCCAAGCCGCTCCAAGTCTCAACTACTGAAAATGTATGGGGGGGAAACCCAAGCTGAGTGAAAGGAATGGCACACAACAGCCGTCTCAACACAGCCATGTCGGCCCATGGATGGGATGGGGATGGCTTGTGGGGGAGCATGTGGAGGCTTCAGGATGGCTCTTTTTGAGCTGTCCTGATTTGGGATGCCTCTCATCTGCCCTAAATGCCTGTCCGTTATCACCCTATGTTAGTTTTTTCCCCCATTCTAGTCTGACCCAAATCCTCATTATTTCCCTCTTAGTTACTTGCTCAAATAATTCAAGCACCTCACAATATACATTCAGCCTACAAAAATGGTCACACAAGGAAAGATTGGAGGAGAGAGCTATAGTTTATATCAGTATCTAGGCATCAACTTGGACTTCTGTAAAGAAGTAGTTCATTGCTCAATACATAAATTACAACTGTCACTTAAAAGAATTTTTAGGACCGCAAAATAGCTTGTCACAATGAACTTCAGCAGGTCTAAGTGATACAAAATTCAACTTCTTATCTTGCTAGTGTCCATATATAGGGAAAGTGTTTATGGTTAAGAAAACTAGAACATACTCATATTCCTTTAAGAGCCAAATCTCAGTGCCTCTAAGCTTTCTTGAACCATATTCCCTACACTGGAAGCATGTCTTAAGTACAGCCAGACTCGTCAGCTGTGGTGTGCTTTGCTGTTGAAGAGCAGATTAAACAGAGTTAGGGTCAATCCATATATACGTACTTCTGAAGTTTATGATAATACCCCCATTCTTTTAAATGACTGTGGATTGTTCCCTGAGTCTGCTAGTGTGCTAACAGTGCAGTTCTAAATATGTCTACACAAAATCCTACTCAGGTCTATTCAGGGGGGTTTACTCCCAGAAAAAAGTTAGAATCACAACCTAAGTGCTCCTTCTCTTCCAAGACCATGCACCTTTTGCATTTGGACAAGAATACATGCTTGCTAGTTCTCCAAAAGTGGTAGTTCTGAAGAGGCCAAACTAGCTAACAGCAAAGAAGTCACTTAGAATTTAAAACAATACATTTACTACTATTATTATGACAACAAGCTGCTTATTTTTCGAGTATGGCATTCAGTCTTATCAAGAAAATAGTTATATTAGGGTGAAGGGGGGGAATCTGATGTATCTGATGAAGTAAGCTCTGACTCACAAACTTTTATGGGAATAAGCCTTTAAGGTGCCCCTGGGGGAGGGAAGGTGCCATGATATAGTCCAATCTTGTCAGAAGGGTCAGTACTTGGAAGGGAGCCCAGTGGGAGAGGACTCTAAAGAAGGCAATGGCAAACCACAGCCCCTTGCTGGGGTTGCCATAAATCAGCTGTGACTTGATGGCACTTTGCATACACACAGAAGGTGCCACTGGAATCCCTATCCGATTTTGCTGCTACAAACTAACAGGGCTGCCCAACTGGTGCTAAAGCAGGAGGTATTCAAAGGGGACTGCATCAAGTTTTTCAGATTATTATCTTAATTGAGGAAGAGTTGCTCACATGTCTATATATTAATGCACCAATAAAAAACTGGTCCAGCTAAATGTGTTCCATTGCCTAGTATAATTCCAGAGGAATTACTGTGTTAGTCCAAAGCAACAAAATAAATAGGAGGACAGTGGCACACTGAAGACTAACAACATATATACTAGCAGGTGTTTTCATGAGTCAGAGCTCAGAATGCCACTGGACTTCTGTTTTCTTGTCTATTGTATATCTCTATTATTATCTGGCATTGCTCCCTACCCATTTTGTTTCCTACAACCAGTGATGTAACCCTCTCCCCAAACAAGTTTAGGGCTATGTTTTTATCTAATTGATTAACTATCCATCATAGTACCAATGCTTGATTCCAGGTAGCTTGGGGAGTGTTCTGCAAGCTTTCCTATTCAGTTGGGATTAGACATGCTATGTAGTTTCTTTTCTAAAAGCAATATATTGATTTCCTTCTTTGCATTTTTCATCAGTGAAAACCCATCAGAAATACTCAAATTTACTCCATTACTGGAAGCAACTTGCAAGGGCTCACTACAGAACTACACCACCTAGTTTTTGGATGAGAAAACTTTTTCTTTAAAATGTGGTTGTTCTCTTCCCTTTAACAAACACAAAAGACATGCAAATAGTTGCCAGTTAACCAAGTTCTGAAATCCGTAGTGGGGTATGGAGACACAAAGACAAAAACCATGGCAGCACTAAATTTTGTTACTAAGCCTTACTTCCAAATGCCACCAGAGGTCAGTGTGGCTCACAATAAAAGGCAATGAAGGCCATCAAAGTGCCTTAGTGAGGAGGAAATAAGGCAGTCTTCTAGCTTTGTAAGAGACTGTCCTAATGAATAAATCACATTAAAATGAAAGATAAATTTTAAAATTATAAAATTCTGTAATACATTCTTCGCTGAACTTTTTAAAAAGTCATAAAGATATCAGACAGCATGGGTTTGACCCATTGCCCCTCCCATCCATTCGAAGAAGCACATTATGCTAATAAAAGGGATTAATTTTCATAAAACAGACATTTTGCTTTTGAAGGCTGATCTTTTGGGGGAAACCTTTTCAGAATATGCAGGCTGATGTGGCTCTTCTCATTTCCTTTCATCTGCCTGCCTCTGAAGTGGGACAAGAATGAACACAAAGCATCCTATCAAGTATGGCCATTGAGAAATCAAGATGTGGGGTGGGGGGGACTTCTATAAGTGATGAAGCCAATATTTTGTGAAAATACCCCCATGTGGTCAATGAAGATAAAAATCATACATAAATCTTGGCCCTTTTCACAGAACTCCTCACTGGAAAGACCAAAAAATATCAATACACGATGGCTTTTTCATGGAATAAGTTCATGGGTAAGGGTCAGAACTATTTTTTTTACTGATGAAAAGACATACCAGATGAAGAATTTGGGATTTAGCTCAGGGACAACCAATAGGAATTGTCAGATTTCCCCTTTGATACCCATTTGTGTCATATGAAGGGCTTTTTTTGTAGCAGGAACTCCTTTGCATTTTAGGCCACACCCTCCTGAGGTAGCCAATCCTCCAAGAGCTTACAGTAGGCCTGTAACAAGAAACCCATAAACTCTTGAAGGGTTACATCAGGGGTATGTGGCCTAATATGCAAAGGAGTTCCTGCTACTAAAAAAAGCCCTGGTCATATGCATGGTCTACATTCCTTTATAGATCTTACCTTCTCCCCCGTCGTCTCCTTGCATTTAAGTGTGTAAATGAGGTAGAGAAGCCATTCTCTGTACTGAAGAAATTATTTTATGCAATGGCACTCCATTCATCCAGATGTAATAAAGCACAATCATGGCAATTGAAAAGGTTTATCAGCAGCTATATGCTATATTTGTTTTATGTAACGTATTACTGTTTAAGTATTTTCACAGAAAGTTGTCAAACAGCCCCAGTACATCATATACACTACAGCAAGCTGCTTAAGACCAATGCACACCAAATGTTTGTAACCATGTGGATACCACCTTTGCATCACTTATTGTGATGTAAACCTGTTTGTGTGTAGCAGCTTCGCAAACTGATGAGGAAGTTTTTCCCCGCCATGGCAATTCAAAGTTCCAGTCTAGTATTCAGTAACTAGGTAGGCACAGAACCCAGAAGATGGTACATGGCTCCCCTCTCCCAATGAACACGCACCAACTGGTGGCCATGAGAGGAATTCCATTTCTAAATGTTATATTAGAGGGAGAATGCTATGAAGCGTGCAAGCTGATGGGAATCAGAGGGATTTCACCTTGGTATAAACAGAATGGTTGACTTCTTTAAGACTGACAATGCAATCCTACGCAGAGATACTCTAGTCTAATCCCACTGATTTCAGTGGGCTTAGACAACAATAACTGTACTGCTGAATGCACTATCAGTCTAAGAGGTGACAATGCAAGAAAAGCAGGGATACCTGAAGTCAACCAGCTGCAAGCCTTAGGACCAGAGGTGCAAGAGAAGGATAGAATAGCAAAAGATCTTTAAAATAAATAGCTATGCACCAGGTCCTGAGTGCCAGCTGCCCTTCCACAAGGCAGGAAATGCTATCCTAAAATAATTATAGGTCCGAAATAATAAAAACATTATTCAGATAGTTTGACCACTCCATTTGGAAACAGGCTAAGAAAGGGTTATTATTACAAACCTTACAGATAACGTAATTTCTTTTACAAAAATCTGTATAATACTGTACTGAGATGACATTTGCACAGTATTTCGATATTTATATATGGAATTAAGCTCTGTTGACAAGAGATTGTTCTATGCTTGAAGTAGATCAGATTTCAGTGCTCAGAGTGAACTACAGATTAGATATTAATGGACTTCAACTACAAGTTCATTATCAGTCCTTATTAAATATACATGAATTTTTGTGTGTGTGTGTGTGTGTGCGCGCGCGCACAAGAGACAGAGATCTTCTAAAGACCAAATACAGCAAATAATGAAGCAGATAGTTCCTCCCTTGCAGTGACACAAGCTATGAAACTATTTTCGTGTAAGACAGTGTAACATACCTCAAGGAAACGGAGCAAAAATATAACAGATCAATCATTATCTTCGAATACAAGCATTCTGCATATGCAAGGACTTCTTAAGAACTGCCTGCTGAGAACTCAAGGGCATCCAGACTTGCCTAAGGAATGGCAAAGAAGCATTCATACAGGAGATCTTGGATCCAATCTCAAGGTTATTACTTGAGTTAGCCCCAGTTGTTTACACCAATCTATTCCTGTAATGCAGAAGGGAACACAAATTCAATTTGCTCCAATTTGCTACAAATGTGGGTTCCCTTCTGTTTTCTCTCCTCAAACCCTCACAAGTGAAGACTTCACAGCTCTTCCTTATTCAAGATCATTCCTCATTCAAGATCAACCAAACAAGACTAGAGGCAGTCATCAGCCTAGCCGTTAGAGTAACTCTGTGAGAGAGACCTCTCAGCCTGAGATTTAGAAAAAAGACTTATTTTGTTATTCTGTTCATTCTCTCTAGCTGCCAGTCCAGGAGTCTTGTTGAGGAGATAGCAGGTATTCACTCAGTGTTTGAAACAGAACAGTTTTCTGAAGCCAGACTGTCCAAGGTAGATCAGTGCAGGGCTGGGTCAAAGCCTGCAATTTCCATGAAGAATTTTGAATCCACTAAAGAGTTTGTACTGCAAAACATCATAGTTAGGTCAGGTGGTAAGACAATCTATCCTGTTAGAATCTAGAGCTAGTGCACAAGAGAACATCCAGTAGTTGTGCAGAATACATTTGCTCTGCCTAAAAACAGCCTTACAAAGGAATTAATTTTTTTTACCATCCTACAAAAAAAAAATCCATTAGTCCAGCCACTTGTCCTTTTATGCCAGACAGCAGCTTGCACAGGAAGGCTGCCAGCACACTAAAGAGAACTGTTGCTCATCCTGGGCAACTGGGTAGACTGGCTAATTGCAAGACTGGCCTAACACACCATACCCAAAGCCTAGGCAAGAAATATGCACTGTTTTCCCTCATTGTTTCTCCTATTGCACCTTCTGAGACAGGAAGCGAATTCAGCTCTCACTGTGTGAAACCAGCTTACTGTTTCCATGACAAATCATTCATTAAGTGCCACTCTGGGGCAATGCTATACCTTGACACCTTTTGTTTTCCATACCTGGCCATCCTCCACTCCTACCAAAGAGCTAGAGCAAGTGCATTTAAAAGTGATTGAAGCATTGACGCTAAATGACAGCAACACACAAACACGCCCCACCCCACCCCACCCCCTCTGCTCAGGGTGACTCTTCTAGCTCCAGGTCTATGATGGTGCCTCAGAACTGTAATGGACAGATCCACAGCAAGCCTGAAAAGAAGTTCCTGAGGAGCCACCCTCACCATATAGTCCTTAAATCAAGCAAGAATGCAGTCAGATACTTGAATGGTCTTTTTTCTTTAAAGGTGTGTATCTTCTTCAAACGCATCGCCCTCTTCACCTGCCCGCTTGTTAATGAGGACATCCCAGCTCTCAGGACCATTAATGGATGCCCCACCATTCACACTTGGCTTCTTCTCTTGCATTTCTGATTGGCTGTCACTGGCTACATCTAAAGTGGGATTGTCATGGCAGCCGTTCTCAACAAAGCGCAACTCCTCACCATGTGACTGGAAGAGAAGAAAAAGAAAATGGAACTAACAGAAGTCAGTCAACTGGCAAAGAAGGTAAGTAAATAGGAAGTATTCCCCACCCTCAGTCTTTTGCAGAATACACATCCAAGCAAGATGAGGAGGAGCTGTGGCTTAGTGAGAGAGTATCCACTTTGCATGCAGAAGACCCCAAGTTCAATCCCTGGCATCTCCAGTTAAAAAGATCAGATAGTAGGTGATGTGAAAGACCTCTACCCAAAAACCCAGAGAGCTGCTGCCAATAGACAATACTGACCTTGATAAGGCCAAGGATCTACTGATCCAGAAGAAGGCTATCATTTGTGTACACATAGGGACTCACCATGTTCTTCATCTTGGGCAAACGCCTCTGCCAGCAGTTGTAGATAAGTCCCATGACAATGATGATGACACAGACTGAGCCAATAATGACCAACACTACAAAAAGCTTCCCGTAGTCACTATGTGTCTGGCTGGGACGTGACTGGCAACTTGTTGCGGTTGTATAGTTCTGGATTCCAATCTAAAAAAAAAACAATCCAAAAGAAGAGAGCAAGTGGTTGAAAGAATGATAGTAGCCATTTGCAAACAAACAAGGCAAGCAGCAGAAACTCAGTGAAATGAATAGGGCTGAACAGGGCCAGCTCGCCCACTAGGCAAACTAGGCAGTTGCCTAGGGTGCCGGCAGGGCGCTGAATTTGGCCTTTCCCCCCTCTCCCCCTAGGCAAATGCCTAGTTTGTCTGCTCCCCAGCCCCCTTCTCCCTCCCTTCCCCACAAGGTTTATTTCAATGCCCGGGAATGGGCAGTCGAGCACCATACTCCTGAGCTATCTAAAGGCGCCCCTCCCTGCCGATCAGCTGATTAGTAGGTAAAACCGTGCAGGAGGCTCCTGGCTCCTATGTTGGCCCTCCGCGCACTCACTGTCAGTGCTGGGTTGAGGTGGCAGGCCAGCAGCAGTGGAAAGGACCAGCAAGCCGCTGAAAAAGTGGCCACTTCGCCGCCGCCTCCCCACTTCTTTCCTAATCCAAGAAGGAAGTGGGAAGGAGGCAGTGGCAGCGGCCCCTTTTTCAGCAGCTCTGCCTGGGGTTGAAGGTTGAATATTATCCTAAAATGTTGTTGTTGTTATTTGGCTAAAGAATATATCATAGGTAAAGCACTCTTTTCCTTCTGTTAGAGTATGCAATTTTTTAATTAAAGTTTTGCCAGATCTGTTAATTATAAAACTAAGGGTGCTCAACATAAAGTAGGAAGTGGTGCAATCCTAAGAATCCTTTACTAAGAATAAGCCCAGTTTAATAGACCATTGCACTCTAAATCTTTACGTTGACTAGTGATCAAATATTCCAAACAAGGTAGGGATTGAAAGAGTCCTAGGATGTTGTTATCCATAGAGGGAGATGGGCATTCAAGAGGTTATATTTTGTAAGCCATTTTTTTTCTCAGAGATTCTATTCATTAATTTTTGTTCAATTACATATATGAGAAAGCATATCTAGTCAGGTTTTTTAAACAAACTGCATGCCTATCTTTCCACAGAAAGACTCAAACACACTACCCATGATATGTAGACAAGATATCCCATTGATGTCCCCAAACAGTCATTTGCAGTACTATTATAGAGGAGCTAAAATGTGCATGTGGCATTCTTTCAATGATCTTGCAGAAATGCACTGAGCCAATTTCCAAGCCTTCCATGATCGAGATTTAAGAGCCACAGAGCTTTGTAATGGTCCTTTAAAATACTGAACTGGGCAAAAGGCACCCCTAAGGGAACTGCACTGCCATTTTTTCCCATTTGTAAAGAGAGATGTGAAGAGCTTCCTTGCCAGCACTTAGGGCACCTCAGAGATTGATTGGGATAGTTCTGCTGATAGAGCCTCTAAGCAAATACAGTGAACAGTGATGGTAAGCAGTGGTTCATCATGCCTTAAAGCAGGGGTGTTATGAGGGCCAGATCTGACATAAATGAGATTTTGTTGGGCTAGGCCATGTTGAGGTGGGCCAGGCCATATGTGTACCTTATTTAAGATTTGGTAGCAGAGATATAAACTTTATAAAGAACACAAACACAATTAAATATTTTTTTAAAAAAGAACACCTTAAAACATGCTTAAAATGTTAGCACTCGTTGGTCTTAAAGGTACTTTCTTTATATTTCTTCCATGGTATCCAGGGAACCAGGAAAAGGAAGTTGTGCCTCTTTCCTTCCTTCCCCAGGGGATGAGGGGGGGGGAGAGGAGCCTCAGACAATAGAAGGGAGTGAGGCTTGGCTCAGTAGCTCTGCTGTGCAATTGAGAGAGCCTGGAAAAACAAGCTCTGCCTTCCCCCATTCCTCCCCAAGGGAGAAGCCTCACCCAATGAGATAATAGAAGTTTTGCTCTGAGGCTCCAGTGCAACTGAGCAAACCTTGCACAGCAAGCTCTTACACAGAAGGAAATAAGAGATAGGGAGAAGAAAGTAGATGAAAGCTAGTTGCTTGGAGGCCTGATGGAAGCCCTCTAGGAGCCTGATTTGACCCCCGGGCTGCATGTTTGACACCCCTGCCTTAAAGACTCCACATGAAATACCTGCAGAAAGTTCTAACCAGTGTCACTATGACATGAACGTTATTTTCATCAGTATGGGCATGCAGGATTTCAAGACATAATCAGTGTTGAGTTTTTGGGGTTTTTTAAGACCTTACATAATTAGGAGACAACCTTTCAAATCAGCTTATGGAAGGTGGCATTTGATGACTCAGCAGTTATTGGTTAAGAATGAAGAGATTTTGCAACAAACTGCTGAGCCAGCTGTTTACCTGTTCTGGGCTTAAAGTCCAGCTAGGTTGGGTTACTTCTTTCCCAAGTGGTCAGTGGAATGGAACTATCTGCACTGTATTTGAAGGTTCTTACCTCAGCTAAATTTCTCCTCATGTCATCTAGTGCTAGGAGAACATCATTGGTTGGGACAACCCCTAAGAGAAGAAACACAGCGGCAGAAAAATAGAAGTATTAGTTCAAGGTGCTCTTCTTTAGACTATGTACAAGTCAGGAGAAACATTATGCTGAAACAATATCTCCTTTGTGACAGCACAGTAGTTACAGGCAATACCTATTTGTTATTACAGAAGCAGATATGTTTTAGGATCCAAAAGCAAATTTAACAGCTGATATGATGGGTATAAGAAAGGGCAGGTAAAAGGATGTGATTAGAGTTTTTTTTTCTTTCCATCACTGATATTTATTTAAAATATGATCAGAAGAATTCAGAACATTTCAGTGAGTGTCCCATCATCAAGTCTTTTAATATATTTTCAACCACAACCTGCCACATACTGCCAGTGTTTTTTGGAGATTTCAAAATACCCAGGTACTCCAACTGAATTGATGGTCAGTGGACAATTTATAAGCTCAGTTTCCTTTCCATTTAAGAAAAATCTGTAATCATTCTCTGATCATGAAATATCTAGAAACTGGTTGTCAGCTTTCAGATAGCTTTTTTCTGAAACCGGTGGGTTTCCAAGCAAGCTCTGGCCACAGCAATGTAGAATGTGAGCAACTATAGTGTTGTTCTCCAATTGTTTTTTTTTCTCTTACTGTCAAATGCTAAAGAGGGAAGCCAGTGAAATCATCACTTTGCAGGATGGAAATTACTTGTGTCCACAAGACTGGACCCAGAGCCCTTCTTCCGGCAGCTAACAAAATAACTGACAATTGCTCCAATTGAAAGTCTTGCTAGAGCACTCATCTAGGACCACTAGACATCCTGATACCAATGTCCATGAATGAAAAAACATACTGATCAGAGATGGGCATGAATTGAAAAACGAACCGTGGTTCAAGCACAAACTAGGCCAGTTCATGGTTCATTTGGTCACGCCATGCCCAAACCAGAAACAAATCACCTTTTTTTCCTTGGTGGTTTGTTTGGTTCATTTTTGAATTTTATTTTTCCAGACAGCCTGGTGCCGATTCAATCAAATCCTAGGCAACACTGGGAGTGGACTTCTGGGAGCCCTAGAAACACCCTTTGCAATATCCCATACCTTGACTGACAGCTCTGGGAGCCAATCACAGAGCTCCCATTTTGCTCTACGGAAGTAGACACCCTGACTCTGCTGCTTTCATTTTGCAGCACAAAGAGAGAAGAGTTAGTTGTTGTGAGAGCTGAAACTAAGCTTTCCTGGGGGCACCTGCTTTGGGGGGCTATACTTCAGACATCTGAAATCCAATCTTCACCAAACTTGAAGGATGGGTGGAGGAGAGTCTGCTGAAGACTCCCACTGAGTTTAGTGTCTCTAACTTGCAAGGCGGCTGTTGTACACCTCCCAAACCAAAGCAAGCAAATCATGAACCAGTTCAGGAAAGCAAGTGAACCACCAGTTTGAGTGACCAAATGGACCATGAACCAACATGAACCACCATTTTCTTGGTTTGTGCCCATGCCTAATACTGATTCATACCAAAGATGTAGAAAAATCACCCTTTAAAGAACCACTTTATTGCAGAGGAAACCTGACACACTTTTATGATGCTCTTTGCCTTTTGTACTCAAAGTCATTTTGCACTCAAGGCCTAAGGGCTTGTACTCAAAGAAGAAAAACAAACAAATGTTCCAGCAACATATTTCAGTAAATTAACTTTTGAAAAGGAGAGGAAACTGGAACAGTAATGTATATCATATCACCTTGCAAATCTCTTCCCCAGCATGTGAACAGACATGCAGGATTCTTAGAAGGGGGCTAACTAGCTAAGGCTAGGGCAAAACAATGAGGGAGGGGATGCAATCAGGTCCCTTCCTCTGCCTCTCCCCACCTTCTGCAAGTAGACCATAGATTGCACATGTAATCTAGCCACACTATGACGATGAGGGGAATTGAAATGCTTAAACATTACCTGCTTTTTGCTGCTGATCTATTCAGGTTAATAGCCAACCATTGCTTCATTTCAGAAGACTCTGAATGTGGCTTGTTGTCTAGTCTGGCTCTTAATCTCCATTATATCCTTTCTTACTCAGGCTACAATTACGTTACCATTGCTTCACAACTACCACCAAAAGCAGCAGCTGCTTCCCACAAAAACTGTGGAATTACAATGCAATCACAATTGTGGGCTTGTGGGAATTATGAGGACAGTTGTGGTGGAAAGTGCATTCACACTGCAGTCATCTTGTGGTGACCCCATAGGCTTTTCAAGGCAAAATATGTTCAGAGGTGGTTTGCCATTGCCTGCCTCTGCATCGTAACCCTGGACTTCCTTGGCAGTCTCTCATCCAAATACTAAACTATTCTTACCCTAAACAATTCTGAGAACTGATGAGAGTAGACTATCCAGGTCAGAACATGAGAGGGATTACCAGGGCTTTTTTCTGCCAGTGCCCACAGGAGCGGAGCTCCGGCTGGGCTGGCTAGGGCTCCAGCTGGCCCAACTGCCATGCGGCAGCCACATGTTCCCAGGCCAGGTGGTGTGGTCTAATTTGCACTGAAGATTACAATTTATTCATAGATGCTATTGGATTTATCAGTTTCATGTGACAAAATAATCAGTGGGATAGAAAGCAACGGAGGAGGTGATCTTCTCAGGGGAAATTTGGAGTCACCCAAAGGACTGCAAGATGCCCTTAAAAGCCCCCTTCTAAAAAGAACCAACCCTCACTGCCTTTTCAAACACATTTACCGTGCTCTCCAGCCAAAGTCATTAGCAGGTGTTTGTCATTCTCATTGGGTTTGCTGAGGAAGATCCACCACTGGTGTTGCAAGCCATTTTCATATCTGGAGAAAGCCTCCTCCACCAGAGCCAGCAACTGGGGTCCCCTTTCCAGTCGAAACTCCTCCTGAAACAGGAACAGACATTTTAAAAAGAGGGTAACAAATACTGTGAATTCAGGTACTGCCCTGCAGTATGCCTATTGGTAGAAAATACCTGTGAACACAAACTTTCAGGGAAACAAGGATCTCAAAGCTAGGCCTCTAGGGTACACTGAGAAGTTCAGTGCTGCAAGTGGAAAGTGATGCATACGGAAATAAAAAATTTTAACTTTATATATATGCCGATGCAGTCTGAACATGTTGAGATTGAGAGGGAAAGAGATCTCGGGGATGTGATCAAAAAGCTTTATAAAAATGTTGACAGTGTGTCGCAGTGGTAAAAAAGGCTGTGCTGGGAATTATTTATTTATTTTATTTATAATTTAAATTTATAGACCATCTTCCCCCCTGAGTACACAAGGCTCAGGGCAGTGAACAATGGTAATAAAAACATTACTACTATGATGACTAATTTAAAAAATAATTTAAAACATTCCAAGATAGTGCTAAAATTTCAATTTCATATTGTGTCACTGCCTTGTGGGCAAGGTAGAGAAGAAGTAGGAAAAGGGGGGAGGGAGTGTCAGAAGGATGGTTGGTATCTGTTGCTATCCTCAACCAAAAACCTGGTGGAATATCTCTGCTTTGCAAGCATGGTGGAATTGCATTAAGTCCTGCAAGGCATGGATGTTATTTGGCAGAGTTCCGCAAGGTGGGAGCCAGGGCTGAAAAGGCCTTGTTTCTAGCCAAGGACAACCAAACGTCTTTTGAGCTGGGGATCACCAGTAGATTGTTCTTATTAGAAAAGGAATGGAAAATAAAATGGTCAATATTGTAATACTTTTGTATAGAGCTATAATGTGGCTCCTTTTGGATACTTTGTACAGTTCTGGTCACTGTATCTCAAAAAGGATATTGCAGAGTTGGAAAAAGCACAGAAAAGGACAACCAAAATGATCAAGGGGTTGGAGCCCCTGTCCTACAAGGAATGCCTAAAAAAGTCTGGGGCTTCTCAGGTAGAAAAGAGTTGGACTTTTGGTCTGGTCCAGCAAGACTTTTCTTGTATTCATGCAATGTTTACATCTCCCTGGAAGAAGGATGGGATAAAGTGATTAGATATTTCAGCTGTCATGGTTACACAAAAGAGTGCTCAATTCACTTTATAGAATCTGGTTGTAAAATTTGAGGTTTCTGCATGAAGAATCTGGATTGTCCAATTACAGAATATATAGATACTGAGATGGGAAAGTTACTCCACAATTTAGGGGAAGAGTAATGGAACCTTCCTCTGAAGTTCCCTGAAAGCTCAGTTTTTCCCACACACCTGAAATAAAGTAAAGTATGGTGTTACTTCTGCTTATACAGCAATCCAGAGAATGCTAGTGAAGATGTTTGATGGTCGAAGCTAAATCAGTATTGGTCCGGCCGGAATGTGCCTGGATCCCACAATAGGGTTGCCAAGTCCAAATCAAGAAATATCTGGGTACTTTGGAGGCGGAGCCAGGAGACTTTGGGGGTGGAGCCAGGAACAAGGGTGTGACAAACATAATTGAACTCCAAGGGAGTTCTGGCCATCACATTTAAAGGGACAGCACACCTTTTTAAATGCCTTTCTTCCATAGGAAATAATGAAGGATAGGGGCACCATCATTTGCGGCTCATAGAATTGGACCCCCTGGTCCAATCGTTTTGAAACTTGAGGGGTATTTTGGGGAGAGGCACTAGATGCTAAACTAAAGCTTTGGTGCCTCTACCTCAAAAAATAGCCCCCCCAGAGCCCCCAATACCTGCGGATCAATTCCCCATTATTCCCTATGGGAATTGTTCTCCATAGGAAATAATAGAGTGCCCAGTAGACATTTCCCTCCCCCTCCCTCACGCTTTCTAAAGCGGGGGGAGGGCCTCCAAACCAAGGAATCCCCTGCCCCCTCTATCTCTCACACACACAAATACTTACTGGGTTTTGTTCCTGCAGAACTTTACTTGCTCTGAAAACGAAAGCAAAAGAAAGGGAGGGGCCGTTCTCTGACGAAAGTGTTACTGACCCTTTCCCATGAAGCCCTTCCTGCTTCCTGCTCAGCCTTAAAGGCACACATTTTAAAAACGGACCTTTTTGCAGGTTTCTAAACCTGCAGGAGCTCTAAAACGACATGGTGACTGTGGGGGCGGGGCTTCCCCCACCGGCCAGCTGGCTGGGGGCAGGCGGAAGCCTGTAAAAAGGGGGGATCCCCTGCTGGGACCTGGGGATTGGGAAGCCTATCCCACAAACACCACCAAAGAGTTCTTTGCAAGAAGGAAGAGATATAACTAAGGAACATTTTTAAAAGGCAAATAACCATAGCTGAAGGTGAGACTTCAAACTGCAGGTCAGACAGAGGGAATCCCATCGCATTGATATGTTGTATATCACTTGGCAGTTCTTCTCCCACTTTTCCACTTCTGCCTTTCTATTCTTGTTCACAGTTGCCGTGCCAACCCAAAGGCCACCCAGATTATTAATACATGCTAGCTCTGCAGGTTGTCATAGCAACTTCAAGCACTCAGGGCAAGCACAGGCCTAATCGGAAAAGACAAGGAGGAGTCAGGCTTGAGTCATAAAGGCCTATCTGCCCTATGTCTCTAGGCAAAGGGCATGGGTACAGGCTGATGAAAACTTATGCTACTATGTCAGGGCAGGCACTCTGACAGAAGGGGAGAGTGGAATGGGTGTGGGTGTAATGCTTCCCCCTCTGACGATACAAGCTCCGGACCACACAGTTAGAACTGTGGCCCAAATTTTATGTCTACACACAATCAACCAAAACACGACACAAACAATTCTAGGAGCATTGTAGCTTACAAGGGAGTGAGGATTTGTTCCCATTGTAAATTCAGAGTTGTGCCCAGTTTTGAATAGCTGTGTCAATGACCAATGTGAAAGACAGGAAAGAGTAGCAGGAATATATTGGGGAATTCTGACAAAACATAAAAGGTGCATCGCCGCAGGAGATGAAGTAGGTCCAGAATTTTAGAAAAAGATCTGCACTAGGCCCAGATGTCTGCTGCATATTTTTAGAATTATGAAGAGTCTGATTGTGTGTCATCTTCACAACAAGATTTTAAAGGACTTCAGCAATGTTTTAAAAGATTGGTTTATCTAAATAGTCCATCAAAGGCTCTTAAGGTGAATGGAAATCTTTAACAGGAAAAAGACTTTGGATCATCAATTAACTGCAGCTTTATGGGATTGATGAAGGGGTAATGGATTAGAGGACTGTGTCTGGTTAACAGACATGAGATAGTAAACAAGATAACCAGGAAGCAAAAGAGGCACTTAAGGAAGATTTAGTGGCAGCAGGCTGGCACTCTGAAACAATCACATTGGGAAAACACACACCTTCAGTTCAAGCATCATCACTGAGATATGCAAAGAAAAGGATGAATGCTTTCTGTTCCCAGGTATGTTAAATAGCAGCATTGTAACTACTAGTAAACCCCCCCCCCCCAAAAAAAAACAACTATATTCAGTCCTGGCCCCGATTTGGTGGAATGCTCGGCCAGAAGACATAAGGGCCCTGTGGGATCTTTTACAGTTTCGCAGGGCCTGTGAGGCAGAGATGTTCCACTAAACCTTTATATAAGGACAGAGATGGTTGCCGTGCTGGCACCTTTTTCCTCTCCACCCCCTTTTGGGGGGATCCCTCCACCCCCATGTGATGTAATGACTGAATAAGAGCACTTTAAAGATGCCATCAGGGTCTGTAATTTTTTAATGTAACTGATTTTATATATATGTATTTTTTTAATGTTGTACATCACCCTGAGCCTGGTGCTAGCAATAACAACAACAACAATAGTAATTCTCCTCAGGCTTTGTTAGACAATTATTACGGCCAACAAAGTGGGCTGGATTTTTCTCTGATGGAAGACACCATCTATCTCTCTGTCAAGTCTATTTTAACTGATCAGAATGCCTGTAGCAGTTCTGTTTTTATTGTAGACAAAGTACTCATCACTGCTCAAGTGCTACAACATGTGTAGATCTATCTATTCTCAGCTAAATAAAACCTTGCAAAATAGGCAAAATCCTAAAGCAACATCTTCTTAGGTAATCACCCAAAAAGAGAAAACAACCCAATGTCTGGAAAATTTGTTCCGTGTCTAGGGTCACTGATGGACCATGCGGAAAATGGCTTGTCAATCATTTTCTCTTTCTGGTCTGTTGCCAGAGTAGAATGGAAAAAGATGTTCCTCCACTCCAATTTTTTAAATACTTGCCCACAAACAAAGGCCATACAACTAAAATCTTTAGAAGAGCCATTTTACGTTTTCATTACATAGCTAGCAGTCCCAGAGAGTTACATCTATCTAAGCTTGTGGATGTCAACTAAGTTCGTTTGTGGTTTTTTCTTCACACCCCGAAACATACTGCAAGTGAGTCATTGAATTTAATCAAGGATCTGACTCACTATAATCAAACATGGCTAGCCATGCAATCCCTGGGCCCTGTGTTGTACAGCTCTGGTCATGGCTATCTAATGTCACTTATGGAAGCACCAGGGTATTATTTTATACTATCTCTTGTGACATCACTGTAATTGCTTAGAAAGGCCAGCCACAGGGTTGCTTCTCATGTTACTTTTCAGACACACAGGTACACCTTCTCAAGTCTCAGCTATGTGATGTGAAAAACAGCAAGACTCACACATCCAAAGAAGCTTTCAAAAACCCATTTCAGATATCCCCAGAGCAGTGTGCTATTTCCTCATGGATGGCTTCCATGCTGATTTAGTAATGTTTAGCTGAATGAATTCTCTTGTGTCGATTATATATATGGGTGGGGATAAAAATACACTGAATTATAGAAATAAAAATGCAAGCCACTCACACACTCAATGTTATCAGACATGTTCAGAATGATATAATTTTTTCCTGCCAGGTTGCTCCAGTCTTTACAGGTCACCTGGAAAGAAACAAACAAAAACATAAAACTGCCCCTGAGTTTAGTTGGAAATGATTTGGAAAGAAGTACAAGTCTGTCGCTTATGAACTTTGAACCAAGTCAGTCTGCTGGTCTTCCTAGCCCTGTGTGTCTACTCTAATTGGTAGCACTCTATTGATGATGCCATTAATAATATGCATGAAGACAGGAAGTAAAACTCACTCACACCTCCTATACTTGTATCATTCAAGTTCAAAGCTGTTCCAAGGAGACACATTTAAAACTATATTGAAAAGAAATCTCCTTTCCCAACATCCTGTCCTTAATTGGGTGGTGTGAGAACAACAAATTAGGATTCATTTTCCCCACCTCCAAGTGAATGTTCTGAAATAAAACCTCTTTATAAAGAGCCAAAATGACCCCTGGTGTAATATAGTGACCAAAGTGACTGAAACTGATTCAAATCTCATCTCCACCATGAATTCATCTGGTGGCCTTAGACTAACCCTCCTCTTGGCCTCAATGCCACTCCCCAAATCCACAATATAGAGTTGTAGAGATTTGAAGATAACGTATGAGAAGTGTTTTGAACTCACGAAAGCATGACACAAATGCTGTAAAGTATTGTCCTAATAAAATATGAGGGATAAGAAAGCAACGTTTTTCTTGTTTCTCAGTTTTATGAAGGCATGTTCTAGCTGTTAAGTGGAATCATCTCTTTAGGAGGGAATGCTACATATTTTTGTTGCACATTCTGTCCTTTGTCTATTCTACCAAGTACAATAAGATGATGAGGCATTTTAGGCTACTCATCAAGAGATTTTTGGACAAGTTAAGTCTGCATTTTAATTCTCCAGATGGAACTGAATGCTAAGATTCCATGGCTGTACAAAGATGTGTCTGATTTGAGTGAATGGATCATCACAAAGCCCACATTCTCATCAAATAGCACTAAATGTTCTTAAGCACATCCATCATATAAAAAGTGGGCAGGCCATCTTACTCCAGTATGGACAACTACTCATCCATGGTTTTCCAGACAGGACTGAGTTAAGAGAGAGACACACATAATTAACCCATTGTGTTAGACAAGGATTCTGGACATCTTAAATAATATAGCAACAGAGATTCCACAGAGGAGCCAAGAGAAACTTTCATAACACTTTTAGACTTCACAGCTGTATCTGAAATATGCCCTTGCAGACTTTCATTAGGAATGCTGGTAATTTATTTAGAGTGTATATGTTATTTCTGTATCTTCCTTACACTCCCTGCTTTCTTCTCAGGTTCAGATCTGCCCTTGTGGAACCCCGAACAGGCAGCAAACTTTCTGAATCCAAACAAGAAATCCTTTAAGGAAAACTGAAAAAAGCAGCAAAATGTTTGAGGCTCACATGGCCCATTGTAGGATCCAGCTGCCAGTAAACAGTTTAAATCAGTCTGGGAGAAATACTGATGGATTTGTGTGA
Source organism: Heteronotia binoei (assembly GCF_032191835.1). Classification (NCBI taxonomy): domain Eukaryota; kingdom Metazoa; phylum Chordata; class Lepidosauria; order Squamata; family Gekkonidae; genus Heteronotia; species Heteronotia binoei. Next base: position 81,828,482 of record NC_083227.1, on the reverse strand, counting down.
ACAGGAATTTTTTACTCAGCCAAAAAGCATTGGTTCTGAACTAGCAGATGAGAAACAACTTTCAACAGGACAGAGCGAGTTTAAAACAATACTAGAAACACATTGGCTCTTTGCTTAACAGAAGAGGTAAGCAGAATTACACCACAATCTGAGCTAGAGTTGGCAACCTCCAGGTGGGGCCAGGAGATCTCCCGGAATTACAACTGATCTACAGAAAACAGAAATGAGTTTCCCTGGAGAAAATAGCTACTTTGAAGAGTGAACCAAATAGCATTATACCTTGCTGAGGTTCCTCTGTTCACCAAACTTATATTTTCAACATCAACAAATCTCCAGGAATTTCTCAACCTAGAATTTGGAACCTTAATCTGAGCACAGTTCACAATTCTGAAAATAGCATAACTAGCTAATATTTATGAAACCACCATATTGGGCATCTTCACACACACACACAAAAAATCATGTGGGTCTCTAGTAGATCTGTTATCTATATTTTAGCTTTGCCTTGAGTTTGTGCTGAGAGTGCAAGGTATAAATGTGTCAAATATGTGTCTTTAAAGAACCACAGATCACCTCAACCAGTTTCCTTGATACTGACAATCAGTTCATGCTTGGCATAAAAGCTTGATAAAGTCTATTTTCTTAATTTCTACTTCAGAATAAAGCATGTTTAACCAGATATAACATTAACAGATTAAGAAGTATGATTGAGGTACCTCAACAAGGAAAGGAAAAGTCCCCTAGTGCAAGCACCAGTCGTTTCCAACTCTGGGGTGACGTTGCCTTCACAACTTTTTCATGGCAGACTTTTTACCGGGTGGTTTGCCATTAACTTCCCCAGTCATCTACACTTTCCCCCCAGCAAGCTGGGTACTCATTTTACCTCAGAAGGATGGAAGGCTGAGTCAACCTTGAGCCGGCTACCTGAAAACCCAGCTTCCACCGGGGATCAAACTCAGGTCATGAGCAGAGCTTAGGGCTGCAGTACCGCAGCTTCAACACTCTGTGCCATGGGGCTCAGCAACAAGCAGGGAGTTTAAAAAGATAAAATGACAACAGTTCTGTCTTGGGGTGGGGGAGGGACATTCTCTATGGACATAAAGAATCTCTTACAGTGCAATCCTAAAAAGAATTTCCACTGCTTAGGACTGCACAGTTACGCACTACCATTAGCTGCTAGGTGTTGGCTATAGTGGTAAGATGTATTTCAAAGACAAAATCTGAAAACTTTCTCTTTCTCACTAACTTTTGCCAAATGTAAAGTCAAGATTTCAATGTGAAAATAAAATCCCAGACTCAGAGCTGTTTTTGTACAACAAAAGGATACCCCAAAACTAGGGTGGCCAGACCGTCCCGGGAGCCCGGGAATGTCCCGGTTCTGGCCACCCAATCCCGCCTCCCGGGCTGCCTATACCGGGACCATTAAAGGTCCCGGTTTAGCCAGCCCCGGAGGCGGTGGGCCGCGGGCGCCGGCGGGGAAGGCGGCGAGTGAGGGAGGGAGCGTCCCTGCGCACGCGCAGGGACGCTCCCTCCCTCACTCGCCGCCTTCCCCGCCCGCACGCGGGGCCCGGCGGTGGTGGTGGAGGCCTCTCCGTGGAGAGACTCTGGAGGGCCTCCAGCGACCAGCGGAGGCCGCGGAGAGGCCACGGAGCACCCGGCGCTGGTCCCGGAAGGCCTTCCAGAGCCTCTGGAAGGCCTTCCGGGACCAGCGCCGACCAGCGAAGGCGTCCCCGCGGCCTCTGCTGGTCCCTGGAGGCCCTCCAGAGTCTCTGGAGGGCCTCCAGGGACCAGCGGAGGCCGCGGGGACGCCGCGGAGCACCCGGCGCTGGTCCCGGAAGGCCTTCCAGAGCTTCTGGAAGGCCTTCCGGGACCAGCGCCGACCAGCGAAGGCGTCCCCGCGGCCTCCGCTGGTCCCTGGAGGCCCTCCAGAGTCTCTGGAGGGCCTCCAGGGACCAGCGGAGGCCGCGGGGACGCCGCGGAGCACCCGGCGCTGGTCCCGGAAGGCCTTCCAGAGACTCTGGAAGGCCTTCCGGGACCAGCGCCGACCAGCGAAGGCGTCCCCGCGGCCTCCGCTGGTCCCTGGAGGCCCTCCAGAGGCTCTGGAGGGCCTCCAGGGACCAGCGGAGGCCGCGGGGACGCCGCGGAGCACCCGGCGCTGGTCCCGGAAGGCCTTCCAGAGCCTCTGGAAGGCCTTCCGGGACCAGCGCCGACCAGCGAAGGCGTCCCCGCGGCCTCCGCTGGTCCCTGGAGGCCCTCCAGAGGCTCTGGAAGGCCTCCAGGGACCAGCGGAGGCCGCGGGGACGCCGCGGAGCACCCGGCGCTGCTCCCGGAAGGCCTTCCAGAGCCTCTGGAAGGCCTTCCGGGACCAGCGCCGACCAGCAAAGGCGTCCCCGCGGCCTCCGCTGGTCCTGGAGGCCCTCCAGAGTCTCTGGAGGGCCTCCAGGGACCAGCGGAGGCCGCGGGGACGCCGCGGAGCACCCGGCACTGGTCCCGGAAGGCCTTCCAGAGCCTCTGGAAGGCCTTCCGGGACCAGCGCCGACCAGCGAAGGCGTCCCCGCGGCCTCCGCTGGTCCCTGGAGGCCCTCCAGAGCCTCTGGAAGGCCTCCAGGGACCAGCGGAGGCCGCGGAGAGGCCGCAGAGCAGCCGGCGCTGGTCCCTGGAGGCCTCCAGAGGCCAGCGCCGGTAGCGGAGAGGCCCGGCGCTGGTCCCTGGAGGCCTCCAGAGGCCAGCGCCGGCAGCTCCCTCCCTCCCTCGCCGCGAGGCCGCCGCCACAGGACTCGCCGCCGCCGCCGCTGGACTCTACGCCGCCCTGGAAATAGGTAAGGGGGCCGAAAGCGGGGGGGCGGGGGGCAGCCTTCCTTTCTTCCCTCCCTCCTCCCTCCCTCCCTCCCTCCCTCCCTTCCTTCCTTCCCTCACTCCCTTCCCTTCCTTCCCTCCCTCCTCCCTTCCTTCCTTTCTTCCTTCCTTCCTTCCTTCCTTCCCTCCCTTCCTTCCCTCACTCCCTTCCCTTCCTTCCTTCCCTCCCTCCTCCCTTCCTTCCTTTCTTTCTTTCTTCCTTCCTTCCCTCCCTCCCTCCCCCCTTCCTTCCTTCCTTCCTTCCTTCCCTCCCTCCCCCCTTCCTTCCCTCCCTCCCTCCCCCTTCCTTCCTTCTTTCCTTCCTTCTTTCCTTCTTTCCTTCCTTCCTTCCTTCCTTCCTTCCTTCCTTCCTTCCTTCCTTCCTTCCTCCCCTTCCTTCCTCCCCTTCCCTTCCCTTCCCTTCCCTCCTTATGTTCTTATGTGACACAGAGTGTTGGACTGGAGGGGCCACTGGCCTGATCTAACAGGGCTTCTCTTATGTTCTTATGTGACACAGAGTGTTGGACTGGAGGGGCCACTGGCCTGATCTAACAGGGCTTCTCTTATGTTCTTATGTGACACAGAGTGTTGGACTGGAGGGGCCACTGGCCTGATCTAACAGGGCTTCTCTTATGTTCTTATGTGACACAGAGTGTTGGACTGGAGGGGCCACTGGCCTGATCTAACAGGGCTTCTCTTATGTTCTTATGTGACCAGAGTGGTGGAGTGGATGAGCCATTGGTCTGATGCAACAGGGCTTCTCTTATATTTTTATGTGGCACAGAGTGTTGGACTGGAGGGGCCATTGGTCTGATGCAACAGGGCTTCTCTTATATTTTTATGTGGCACAGAGTGTTGGACTGGAGGGGCCACTGGCCTGATCTAACAGGGCTTCTCTTATGTTCTTATGTGACACAGAGTGTTGGACTGGAGGGGCCACTGGCCTGATCTAACAGGGCTTCTCTTATGTTCTTATGTGACCAGAGTGGTGGAGTGGATGAGCCATTGGTCTGATGCAACAGGGCTTCTCTTATATTTTTATGTGGCACAGAGTGTTGGACTGGAGGGGCCATTGGTCTGATGCAACAGGGCTTCTCTTATATTTTTATGTGGCACAGAGTGTTGGACTGGAGGGGCCACTGGCCTGATGCAACAGGGCTTCTCTTATGTTCTTATGTGACGCAGAGTGTTGGACTGGATGGGCCACTGGCCTGATCCAACAGGGCTTCTCTTATGTTCTTATGTGACAATACTGACTTTGGTGGACCCAAGCACTGATTCAGTGTAAGGGAGCTTTGTGTTTGTGACTGGAGTAGATAATACTGACTTTGGTGGACCCAAGCACTGATTCAGTGTAAGGGAGCTTTGTGTTTGTGTCTTCTGGTGCAATTTTGTTCTCAGATCCTGTATTTACTTCATCAGTATATGGGATAAGGCACTTTCTCAACTGTGCTGCATAATGCAGCCTATTTATTTTGTCCTGTTGGCTCTGTTGGCTCTGTCTGCGCCACCTTCATCACTTTCGGGGTGTGGATCCCCCAGTGGGGTGGTCTCGTGACTCCCTCCGCCGGCTGTTTCTGATAGCCCTGCGCCCCCTCTTTCATTTGATATGTGTCCCGTGCGGGTGCCACCCTCCCGCCGGGAGATGCCGCAAAATGAGCCCCCTTGAGGCTTATGGCGGCAGGGCTCGGGGGGAAGCGAGCTAGACTGCTGTTCTTTTGAGGGGTTATAGAGTGTTTCGAGCCTGTCCCTGTGGCATCGGTCCCATCATTGTGGGGCCCAGGGGGCCGGCGCAGCGGCACGCTGAAGCAGCCTGTCGGTCACTTCCGGGTTCCTGTCCTGCATCTCGACCTGTGTTATTAGTGACAGGCTGCTTCGGCGTGCCGCTGCGCCGGCCCCCTGGGCCGCACAACGATGGGACCGATGCCACAGGGACGGGCTCGAAACACTCTATAACCCCTCAAAAGAACAGCAGTCTAGCTCGCTTCCCCCGAGCCCTGCCGCCATAAGCCTCAAGGGGGCTCATTTTGCGGCATCTCCCGGCGGGAGGGTGGCACCCGCACGGGACACATATCAAATGAAAGAGGGGGCGCAGGGCTATCAGAAACAGCCGGCGGAGGGAGTCGGGAGACCACCCCACTGGGGGATCCACACCCCGAAAGTGATGAAGGTGGCGCAGATAGAGCCAACAGAGCAAACAGGACAAAATAAATAGGCTGCATTATGCAGCACAGTTGAGAAAGTGCCTTATCCCATATACTGATGAAGTATATACAGGATTTCAGAACAAAATTGTTTCCGGCGGTGATATTTGGGGGATTTTTGGGGATGTCACAGGAAGTGCTGTGAAGTCACTTCCTGTTTCCGGCAGTGGCATTTGGGGGAAATGATGTCATTTGGGGGAAATGATGTCACAGGAAGTGATGTCACTTCCCATTTCCGGCAGGTGACGCGGGGGAAATGATGTCACAGGAAGTGATGTCACTTCCTGTTTCCTGTGGTGGCATGCTGTCACCGGAAGTGACGTCACTTCCTGTTTCCGGCGGCGCGCGCGCTTCGCGCGCACCACCCCTGCCTCCCCCCCCCCCACGTGTCCCTGGCTGGCCTTCAGACATTATGGTCACCCTACCCAAAACAGTACCGTAGTGAATGTTCTATCCTTGCCATTTCTACTATACTGTTTAGACTCTCTTCCTCTAAATTCCTGGCATCTGATAGTAGTATCATGGCTGCTCACCATGTGATATAGGTCCTCCAACAGGGAAGAACTTCCAAATATCATGGCAAGGAGTGGGATGAAGAATTTGCCATGGCAGTGCCACTTGCAGTGGCAGCCCCCATGGCAAAGGTAACATTTACAGCTCTGGAACTGTACAAAAAAACTTTTCCTAGATGTGTAGTTAATGGGCCTCTATGAAATTACCACAAGCCATTGTTGCTGTTTTATTGTTTACTTTCTTTGTTTCTGAATTTCCTGCTCACAGGATATATAATTTAGTGTCTTGAACTTCATCATCAAAGTATAATTATTCCTGTGTGGTATCCCTGATTCATGCCTTTTTTGACTACTAAAACACTGACTGACTTAAAAAATGAAAGGTATACGAATACCATTCCAGCATATAGGAAGTATAACATAATTTTCTATGATGTTATCTCTTCCAAGTCTTTGAAATAGGGTTAAGTTATATCTGTAAGTACCACTCCCATATCTGACCCTGGCATCACTACCTGCGGCAAGCTCCAGGGCACTCCGGTAGACAACACTGCCATATGGACATCTTCAGTCTGTGTCACAAAGCTCCGTTCTGCAGTAGCAGTTGCTGTGACTGGCTGCTTTGTGCTGTTCTGGGCAGGAGTAGGAGTAGGAGCTGGCTTATCAGTCCAGTCAACTGAAGAGCTTGGACTTGATGGGTTGCCAGGAGTCCTGGAAACAGTCTCCATTCCTTGGAAGTTATCCCCATGAGATGCTGTTATTAGAAAGTCTTCATTTGTCTGCTCCATTTCAGCTGTTTCTGTGGACTCTGTAGATGCTCTCTCTGCTGTGGAATCTGCTTGTTCCAGTCCAGCTCCTGCTGTGGGCTTGTGCCCTTCCCCTCTTGTTGTGGCCTCCATTTCTTGAATATCAGCTTTCACTGTGGCTGCTGTTGCTGTAGCCTTGGCTAGTTCCCTTCCTGCTCCTACAACAGTCATTATACTTTCTGAAGTGCTCTTGAAAGGGACCTCAGAGACACCCTGTGGTCCTTCCGGAGTGACTGACAAAAAGGAGGACAGAGGCAAAAGACTGGGTCCCATGCTGCTCCCTAAGTCAAAGCCTGAGGAAGCATGCTCAGGGGCAGACTCTTCTTCTTGTCTATCTAGAGCAACCTCAGTACCTGCACTCATTCTGTTGGTGGCTGTGGACAAAAGGATGGAGTACAATGAGTCCTGGCCAGTTGTTTCAGGAAAAATGGCCTTCGGTCTTTGGTTGCTTTGAGGTGTTTCCTTTGACTGGTTTATAGGGAGAAGGCCTTCCTCTTCCTCAAGGGTATTGGTGGAAGGTGTTTCAGAATCAGGCTCAGCAGAATCACTCGATTGATGAACAGCAGGCACTTCCCACTGTTTTTTTGTCTGTGTCACATTTCCTTTAGGCAAGGCCTTCTGGGAGGCAAGGGGAAAATTGTAGTCTGAAAAGAAACAGAACAGCCTGTGAATAAACAATCAGGACTTGGAAATGGGACAACTACTCCTTGAATCCGCTTTCACATCTGTCTCTAAGAGATGCTAGACTGATATCTTTTTATTAGCAGCAGAGTAATTGGTCTATCATTCTTCCACACTTCAAATTCTCCTGTTCTATCAAAGCATTTCACCAATTCTTCCATTTGATTCCTTCTGACTGAACTTTTATAAGTAGCTATAACTATGTTCAAATCCTTCCTTAAAGCTCATATTCTCTGCAAAGCTATAAACTTCAAAAACAGTATGTGCTCAAACAAGCAGAGTGAATTTTCAAACATCCTCTGCTTACATTAGATATATTCATTTTCTTCCCCTACACAAGACCAACACAAAACAGAAAAATCTGTTCATGACATAAAATGTATATGAATTGCATAGTCTGAAACTGAATTCAGTATTATTACTTACAGTATTAATGCTTACAGTCTTAGAATCTACATTTGTGGGCACTGACTCCAGGTAGGAGTTTCTCTTTATTCTACATTTGGGCCAGCCCCAGGTTTGAAATACCCTACTGTCCGCTCTTAAATTCTGAAGGTCCAAGACTGCTTAGGGCCCCAGCTTCCTCCTGGCCTCAACAGCAATCCCACCTCCCTGTTTTTATTGTATTTTATTGTTTTATTATATGGTGTACTCCACCCTGAGCCCTACGGGGAATGGGCGGAATAGAAATTTACTAAAATAAATAAATAAATCTCAATATAGGCTGTGATGGCAAAGCTGAGGCCAGGGAAGAGTGGGGTGGGCACCTACACACACACTGGGGAAGAAGTGCAATGACCAGCTGGTCTATGCCTGGAAAGAAACTGCCAGTGAAGGCCAGGGTGAGAGCTACTCTGGTCCCAGTGTGGCCCAGGAACCTGCTCTGCAACCCAGCTGGGGGGGATTATGTAATTGACTGGGCCAGCCTGAGAGACTCCATGAAGGCCAAGAATGCTGGCTAGCCCAGGAAGGAGGGCACAGGGGTGCAGCAGTTGATGCCATACCTTCAGCAGGGTTGATGCCATACCTTCAGCAGGGTTGATGCCATACCCTTAGCGGGGAAAGCCAGTGAGACACTGTAGAGGCTGGCCCAAAAAGGGAAGAGGCAGGGCACATAGGAAGGCCCTGCTTCCACCAGTTTCCACCTAGGTGAGTGGATTGGGTCCAGGGTGATTGGATGGGTGAGAGGGCCACAACCCTCTAAATCAGGGGTGTTGTTATGAGGACCAGATCTGATCTAAATGCTGGGCTGGACCATGTGTGTCATAACATGCCAGTAGCAGAGATATAAATTTTATAAAGGACAGACACAAACACAATTAATTTTTTTTTTTAAAAAAAACTTAAAATAGAACATGCTTGAAATATTAGCACGCTTGCAATATTTTGTATATTTAACAGTCGCTAATAACTGAGACCTCTTGTTCTAAATTATTGCATCAAAATCTGGAGATGATGTCTGTGTTACAGCAATCTGGTGTTCTTCGGGTTGCCAAGTCCAATTCAAGAAATATCTGGGGACTTTGGGGGTGGAGCCAGGAGACTTTGGGGGTGGAGCCAGGAGACATTGGGGGCGGAGCCAGGAGCAAGAGTGTGACAAGCATAATTGAACTTCAAGGGAGTTCTGGCCATCACATTTAAAGGGACCACACATATTTTAAATCCTTTCCCTCCATAGGAAATAATGAAGGATAGGGCTACCTTCTTTTGGGGCTCATAGAATCGGACCCCCTGGTCCAATCTTTTTGAAACTTTTACACACACACTCACTTGTCCGTAAGGAAAACAAAACAAACAGAGGGGCTGCACTCTCAAGAGGTCTGCTGTTGCTAACCCTTCCCCATGAAGTACTTCCTGCTCCAATTTAAAACTGGACCTGTTTGCAGGTCCTGCCCAAGATCTAGAGGTACAGGGTGGCTGTGGGGGAGGAGCTTCCCCCGCCGGCCAGCTGGCTGGGGGTGGGGAGAAGCCTTTAAAACAAGGGAATTCCCAGCTGGAACCTGGGGATTGGGAAGCCTAGGTGTTCTTCAGGTGTGCATCTAAAAACTGCAAACATACTTTTGGTTTATTGACATTCATTACAGAAATCTCATGGTGAATGCTTTGAATCCAACACCCAGAGGAAAACATGAAATGCCTGGGCATTGTGAGCTTTTGTATATATGTTGCTTCATGTGCTGGTTAAGAACATGTGAAGGCGCCATGACACAGACAAGAGGGCTATGTGTCTACTAAACCGTAGTCTTCCCCAGGGAAAAACTACAACTCCTATAAAGCAGCGCAATAATACAGAGACAGTAATATATAGTGGGCAGCATCAGCCTGTTTATATGGGAAGCCTACGTTAAAATTCCCAGTCCAAGAAGGAAATGTGCTTGGTTGAATTTGGTCTGGATACACACTCTCAGCCTAATCCATCTTACTGGTTTGTTATTATTCCTCATTTAAATAGTTCGCATTGCTTTCCTACTGAGAAAGAGTGGATCATGAAGGCATGAATTCAGAGAAAAGGGGAAGGCAAATCCAGTTTCACCTAGGAGAGCCCTGGCATAGCTAGCCAACAATACTCTCTCTCTATCTCTGTGGCAAGGCAAAAAGATCAATCTTGAATAAAACTTTGTTGATCTTAAAGGTGCTTTCTTTGTATCTCTCCTGTGGAATCAAGGGAACCGGGCAAAGGAAGCTCTGGCTCTTTCCCTCCTTCCGCAGAAGATGAGGAGAGGGAGGAACCTCAGCCAACAGAAGAAAGAGAGGCTTGGCTCTGCTGTGTGATTGAGAGAGCCTAGCAAAGCAAGCTCTCCCTCCCCACCCCCTTCCTCCCTAAAGGCTTTGTTCTGTAGCTCCTAGAATCACAGAGCTAGAAGGGTCATCTAGTCCAACCCTCTGCACAACGCAAGAAACTCACAAACACCTCCCCCTAAATTCACAGGATCTTCATTTCTGTCAGATGGCCATCTAGCCTCCTGTGAGATTGAGCAAGCCTGGCAAGGCAAGCTGAGATACAGAAGGAAGCAGATGACAGTAAGTTGCTCACGGGCCTGATAGGAGCCCTCTGGGGGGCCTGATCTGTCCTGTAAGCCACATGTTGGACACCCCTGGGATAGTGTTAAGTTCATAGGCAGAAAGTGCAAGTGATATTCTTCCACACATACACCCCATACAGCAAAACAGTGATACTGTCAAACAGCAGTGGGGAGGAAAGAGTAGATGGCTGGATTTAGTTTCACCAGCTCTCCTTCCCCCAACAACTGGTTATCACTATTACTGATTATCTGAATCTGGGCAATGCTTGCACATGCCCTGGATTGAAGTCATGATGACCAATTAACATCACAGAAAATGAAGCCAAGAACTGTAGGCTCTCTCCATGCAACTTCATTGACTACAGTCTCCTCTCCCCCACACTTAACCTTACACAGTCTTGTTTTAAAATATTTAAATTATACAAGAAAAAACCAATGTCATCAAGGAGATAACAGAAATGCCAATAACTAATTATTTGTGTTCACAGGAATGTGGCTTTACACAACTTGGAAAAAGAAATTACATCCATACTGGCAGCTCCTACTTATGAATTCCTGACATCTATTTGGAATCAGAGCTGTTTCCCCCCCAGAATGTAGGCTTCAGCTAGCTATACATTTTATTCTTCCCTTCCCCTATGGAATGTAGGGTGCCACACATGGTTCCTCCTGCCTTTTGTCCTCATGACAACCATCCTATGAGGCAGGTTAATTGGTGGATGGACGTGCCACAACTGTCATGGCTGCGTGGGAATTTGCACCTGTGCCTCTAGGACCCTAGTCTGACTCTGGCTGCCATACCCCACTGCATGGCCAAGTATTTGTACTGTTCTCTATACTAAGTTTCATATTTCATTTTGCTTTAATAGACATTATTGGACTATCAGAACCTCATCCTCTTTCAACCTTATATTGGTTGAAAGTTGCTGCAACCAAAAAGTACTTTCTTTCAACGTTCAACTTTGTTGTGCCTAGAAGATGGCCCCCAACCTTGACTCCGTCAATCTAGCACTTGAATCCATGCCACTGTAACACTTAAGATGAGACTACTGTAATGCACTCTGCATGGTTCTGCCTTTGAAGATAACTCCGAAACTCCAGTTGGTGCAAAATCCTGTAACTTGATTATTACCATGCAGCATGCATACTATACCCATTACGCAGTCATTCCATTGGCTACCCATCAGTCACCAGGTTTAATGCAAGGTACTAACAATCACATACCAAGCCCCGATGGCCTTGGACCCTCATGTGTGCAGGACTGCCTCTCCTCTTATATTCACTCATATTTTCACGGCCTTCTTGCAAATCAGCAAGAACAATAAACCACCTGGACATGTGCTTTCTCTGCTGTGGCCCCACTTTGTGGAACAGCCTGACTAAGAAAGTCAGGAGGGCTACCACACTTCTGTCATTCCACTAATTATGAAAAATGGAATTGTTCAGGAGGGCTTTTCTAGAAAGGCAAATACTATAACAGAATGGTTTATAAAATAAAAGGAACTGCAGACTATACAACTATATATAGGATACATACCTATTTGCTGAATATATTACCTTGCAGTTGCTGCACTGTTTCCTGCAGTTCTAATACCATTTTCCTGTAATGTATCTCCACTCTGTATCATACATAATACACTATTCTTGTTCAGATTTCTGTAATCCTAGTCCTAGTACCATGCTTATTAGATGTCTCTTTGTCTTTATTATTTGTTATTTTGTCTTTATTATTTGTCTATTTATTAGATGTCTCTTTGTATTAATTGTATTAACTTACTCTGTGTAATCTGCTTTGAGTCTCAATGACTCAATTAGGTGGACTAGAAATTTAGTACATATATAAGCAACCAAACATAAACTACATTTCATAAGCATTCACTATCACTGTTATCTCAAGCGGAGCACTGTTATCTTTATTTCTGTCCTGTTCACACACTGTAATAAACACGTTATCCTTCCAGATGCAATTCTTCTGTGTTCTCCCATGCATGGATTCATCATACAGCTCATTCCCCTGTGCTTAATTTTTTCCTTTGAACTGGCAAGCACACATACACAACAAGCCTTCTCCAAAAATTCCTTGCCAGTTCTCGCTCCAAGGATGAAAATCTTAATCGGAACAACAGAGACTATCCCTGCCCAGAACACCATAGAGATTTGTGCAGTAACTGTAGCCTGTAAGCCTGCACTACAGCTCATGAATTCTAGACCAATACAGGCTACTTGTTCTTGCACAGGAAAGGTGATGCAAGGTTTCGTGTTTAGCAGGTTGGTCTGCTGAAATCAAGAAGTATTATCTATGACCAATGGGAAGGAGAGCCTACTTTGGCAAATGCAAAGCAGGTTAAAGGGAAGGTACAGGGCAACTGTTTTGCTCACTTAACCACTTTTATCCATCCGTCAGCTATACTTCTGCATATCCACTGAAGGCAGCTAGCAAGGGAATAACGATGTTACCAATTGTATTTATGGTGCATACTAGAACAAGAATACTACATGCAAGTTTTGTATTTCTGTACTATGTGAATGTACAGAAAGATCTAGAATCCTTCTGTGAAATAGGCCATTATTATTTCCTGTTCTGATTACATAGGGACAAATTCCTGTTAGTAAAATAATGAAAGACTTCAATAAATGTATGCTCTAAATGGATTTTTCTGCAAAAAAGTCTGGGAGATTTGCAGAAAAATCAGAAATCAAAATTGAAATATATAGGGGGTTTTAAATCCCCCCCCCCCAAAAAAAATTTGCAGTGTCTGCGTTTACCAGATCAGAACGGAGCCTGCCCTTGCAGTGGAAGTCAACAGCCACTTCGGTTCCAGCCTCAGAGTCACAGGACAGCAATGGTGGAGGAGGTGGTCAACAGCTGCACCAAGCCTGGCTGTGGTGGAGGAGGATGTTGGCAGTTGTATTGGGCTGGTTGTGGTAGATGATGCCAGCAACCATGACAGGTCTGATTACAGCAGAAGACGATGCTGGGCTCAATAATTGGTGGTGGGCCTGGAGCCACAGCAAGCTTGGCAATGGGGGAGACAGACATGAGATTTCCCTTTGCCAGTCTCCTGGCCCCGTCACTGAGCAGTTAAAAGGGAAACAAGTTTGTGTAAGCAACAATGATGGGGGAAGGAATTCTCCCTCCCGCAAGTATCACAGGTCCCCACTTGTATCTAAATTCTTGTCTATTATCATCACTATATCTAATAGAAAACTTGCTGCCTCCTGTTTAGACTGTGAAATGACACTCTCACTCCATGTAGAAAAAATATATACAATTGTATTCAATATGTATTCAGTCTTTTCCAAAACATACCCAAAACATATCCTCTTGTAAATATCTCAATGGTACAGACAAAAAACCATCTCATGCACAACACTCCTACTGTCCAAACAATACAAAATTAGTTAAAGTCCAACGAATCATAAAAAGAAGTCCATTTCGTTTCGGGAAGAACCCTTCTTCAGGGGACCGTCTTTTATATTTATGGGTTCAGTAGTGTTGTAGTGCTGTATTTCATATCCTGACCTTCCAAACTGATATTTTATATGGACTCTCTTATTGGAACGCCACTGCCAGTTTCTATCCTGCAGCATTTGATAGCTATCAAATAGCTCCCCAATAACTGTGGCTGGGAAGCCACATGCGTCTCTTTCCACACATATTATGTGGCTCCCAGAGGTCAAGGAGGAACTTAATGCAGGCTTACTCTCAAGTAAGTGTGCTTAGCATCAGGACCTCAGTCAGCCTCTGAGCCCTGACTCACAGGTAGGCAGCTGTTTCCACCATGTGTGAAGTGGGGAAGAAGGGAGAAATAGGCAGGTTTGCAAGCTCTTCTCCTCCACTACAGAGGTCACCCAGAGACCTAGAGTCAGGAAAGAGAGTACAAGAGCTGAGGAAGCTACTGGAAGGAGGGGCAGAATTAAAAATGGTGGTGAAGGGGTCCTCCTTAGTTTCATAGCCTTTGTAGGAGCTGTATTTACTTGGTGTCAAGGCAAAGAGAGATGCATAATTATGCAAATGGTGGTCATGGATTTATATGGTACGTGTGTGTTTCCTTCTCCCACTGGTGCCAAAAAATAATTCTCGAACCTTTCCCTATGTTGGTTTTATGGGGACTGTTATTCCCAGCTGATCTTATGGGGACTGTTATTCTCACTTTACAACATGCCCAATGCTAGCATGGTTGTGTAGTAAAGTGAATACATATGTATTTTATCTTTCTGTGCAAAGAAAGTGTTAAGAGTTTTAATAAAGACGTGTATGTAATATTTGGTCATGTCTTGTGGTTCTCAAACATCTGACATTTATTCTATGGGGCTCTTATGTTAAGCAAGTTTGGCCAGTCCTGCTGGTAACTGTGATGAAGATGGAGTGCTAAGAGTGCTGCTGACCCTCTTAGTGGAAGATACTCTAAAACAGGGGTCCCCAACCCCCAGGCCGTGGAGCGGTACTAGTCCATGACCTGTTAGCAACTGGGCTGTGAGTTGTATAATTATTTCATTATATATTACAATGTAGTAAGAAGAAGAAGATTAAGAAGAAAGACGACGACATTGGATGTATATCCTGCCCTCCACTCTGAATTTCAGAGTCTCACGGTGGCTCACAATCGCCTTTACCTTCCTCCCCCACAACAGACACCCTGTGAGGTGGGTGGAGCTGAGAGAGCTCTCCCAGAAGCTGCCCTTTCAAGGACAACTCTGTGAGAAGCTATGGCTTACCCAAGGCCATTCCAGCAGCTGCAAGTGGGGAATCAAACCCGGTTCTCCCAGATAAGAGTCCGCACACTTAACCACCACACCAAACACTTTAGAAATAGAGTGCACAATTGTATCATCCCTAGTGGAAACATTGTTTTCCACAAAACCGGTCCCTGGTGCCAAAAAGGTTGGGGACCACTGCTCTAAAAGACCAGCTGGTGGCAGTCTAGATACCAAGAGAGAAGTGGAGAACCCCTCTGAAAGTTGGGTGGGCTCAATCAGGCAGAGATCCGAGACAGATGCTGAATGTCTCTGCTACTCAGAGGACCCAAAGTGGAAAGGCTCCTGTGGCACAAAGAGATGATTCTGCAGCAGAGGCTATTGTAATCTTCTGAAAACTCAAATTATATTGACTCTTTCTAAGCAGGTTGACCGTCAGATGGAATCAATTTTGTGCAGCTTATTCATGCCAGACCCAGACATTGTAACTAGCGGCTGGCATAGAAAATTTCGTCAGGAGATAATGCCAATCCAACCCATTCTTAAGTACCTAGGCTTAAAAATACACTCACACCAGCTCATAAATTGCAGAAAGAATGCGGTACTTCACAAGGGAAGCAATCTGGCTATATAGGATTTATGTGATTAAACCGAGGGAATCATATTAACTAGCAATTGAATTACTTTTAAGTAGAAGTCTTAATAAAATCTAGACTTCTCCTTGCTTTTCCATCAGAAAAAAACACTTCAGTTACAGCTAGTCTCCAAAGTGGCCCACCAGCTGCATAAAATAATGCAAGGGCTGTCTTTTACCTGTCTTTAAACTACATGAACTTTAAACTACAGAACTATAATTTTCAAGGAGCAATGAGGAATACTATTATTAGACTGAGGACCATATAATAAATAATACTATTCTTATACGGAAAATAATCTTCTTGGGACAGGAGATTTACAATATTTGTGAACTATAGCAGATTATTTAAAATGAAATACATTAAATAAGAAGCCATGCTTAGAGAATAAACAATATTTGTGCTGTAAAGCACAGTTAATAATGCAAATAGTACAAATTTTTTCTTACACTCATCACTATATTAGAAAAAAATACCATGTGTGAAGAAGCCTATAACATGGGTGAGAGAGAGGTATTAAGGAGGTAGAATGCAATCAACAGAAGCTGAATTTGGCCAGGACATCAGCACTCAACCCTCTAATCTTGTGTTACAGGATCACCATTAGTAATGCATGACTGGCAGTTCAGGTTTAGGACTTCTCTGAAAGAATCATCAGATTCACTAAGCAAGTGTCCAAAAGGAACAGCAACATGTAGTCATCAAGGGCCGTTCACCTAGAAATAGCATCAAGTACCATACTGCTGGTGAAAAACTGTTCCAAGGAGTATCTCTTAGTGCATTTAAACCTAGCAATGATACACCAGCAGTATGTAGACAAGGAACTGCTCAGCATTAAGCTCCTTATGTGCCGTCCTTAGAAGATGCATTCGCAGAAGAAGAGATTAAAAGAAGTAAATTAGTTCTCAGTTTACATGCAGGAAAAAGACGTTTTTAGTGCAAATGACAAGAGAAGGGGATGTTGCAGAATTAATGGAATAATGCTCATGAAAAGTAACACATGCCCAGAGGAGTATGGGAATTACTACTGAATGTCCACATATGAATTTGTGTCTATTTTTTAAAGCTTTATGATTTTTGACCAGAAGCCACTTAGAATATGGTCCAGTTAACCTGATCACTGGTTGCTACAGAACTATGAGAATCAATTGCAGTTAGGAAATTGCTAATGAGTAATGTGTGGTAGAAGTGAGAGGGTGAGCATCAGGGAGACACTTTAAGGAAATACTGTAAGAATCTTAATGTTACCTGTGTCCTTTATAAAGTTTATATTTCCCAGGTCTGGCATTATATTTTATGCAACACATGGCTCAGCCTGACAAAGTGACATTTATATCATATCTGACCCTTGTAACAAATGGGTATGACGCATCTATTCTAGGGGATTTTCTGGCAAGATTGTCAGCTCTAAGTTGTGAGATCCAGAGATGACCTGGGCAGTGCACACAAATGGACACCTTGGAAGGTGGACTCAGTGGCACTATAGCCTATTTTATACACACACACACACACACACACACACACACATATATATATATATATGTGTGTGTGTGTGTGTGTGTGTGTGTGTGTGTATGTATATATATATATATATATATATAAATAACTGTGGCATTGTATCCTATTGAAGTCCCTCTCCTCCCCAACCCCCCCCCCTTCTCAAACTGCACCCCACTCCCCAAATCTCCAGGTATTTTCCAACCTGTAACTTGTTACCCTACTGTGAAGCATATTTACTTCTTCCATACCTTGCATCTGCAAAATGCTATCCAGTGGTGCTTTTCCAGGTTGAGAAAGGGCTCTTAACCTGAGCCCCTAAGGATGGATTGACACCCAGAGAACTTACAGACCATTTGTGACTCTTTTGCAATGCATTTTGCAGTTAATAGCACTTGTATCTACAGCTAAATTTCAGGATGCCATCAGACCACAGTCTGATTCTAGTTGATGAAACCCAATGGACAAGTTGCTTAGAAGTGTGTGATCACCCACATCTAGGCTTGACCCCTGCCCCTTATGGATAATAGTATCAAGCCAGGTTGGGTTGATTCAGTAAGTCCAGGAGGTAATAAAGCAGGATATTGAAGTATGTAGTCCTATCTATTTTGAAAGATAGACAGGACTACATACTTCAGTGATATCCCTGGATATGATTAACTACTGCCTGGTGGCCAGTTCTTGGACATGGTGCTTAAGCAGGTGGTAGTTATATAGCTTCAAGTAGTCTTTGAGGTGACTGGAAAAGGCAATGGCAAACCACCCCGTAAAAAGTCTGCCGTGAAAACGTTGTGAAAGCAACGTCACCCCAGAGTTGGAAATGACTGGTACTTGCACAGGGGACTACCTTTACCTTTCTTAGTCTTCGAGGAGATGCATTCAGAGCCATTTCAGTCCAGATTCAGGTATGGATTTGGGATGGAAATGGAGCTGGTCACCCTGAACAATTATCTTCGCTGAGAGACTGACAATGTGTCCCTGATGATTATCCTGGAGATCTTGACAGGTTTGACCATCTCCTTCTGGAGAGACTGGCTGTGCCAGGAGCAGCAGGCACCATGCTTGCTTTAGGGGTTCTGCCCTTGCTTGGCTGAATTATTCCAGAAGGGGGGGGTGTCTGCATCTTCACCACGTGGCATTTATGGTATAGGGTGTCCAGGGATCTGGAGTGAGATCACACAAGTATAAAAATGACACCCAGTTTCAGTGTAATTCTGAACACTGTTATATCCTTCTAAGCTTCAGTCGATTTAGCAGGGTAGCTTCTTAGGATTGCAGTCAGTGCTGTAAGCCACTGAAAGCACTCCAGCCATCTTAATCCACATCTAAACTTTGTAGTATGTGTTTTACTTTATGCAGTTTTCATTTGCAATGCATGCACATACACTTTGAGGACTAATTTGTATTGCATATAGTTTATTGCATATATTTTAATGAAGTTAAGACAACTGATATATTTTAATAGTGTTAAACCAATCTGAGATCCTGTAAGTGAATATGATGCAGGGTAAAATGTTAGAATTCAATACATGGATGTTTTGCTTTCATTACCTATCCCTCTCCTGAATCTGTGTGCCAGTGTGATGTAGTTGTAGTTGTGAATATAAGAAACCAAGTCCAAATTCAGCCAAAACAAGTCCTGAAGTCTAATGGGTAACCTTCGCCTCAGCATATAGATCAGGGGTGGGGAACCTTTTTTATGCCAAGGGCTGTATGGATATTTATAACATCATTCGGGGGCCATAAAAAATTACCAACTTAAAAAACAGTGCTCCGCCGAGGGATTCAGGCCAGCAAAATTAATGCAAATAATTGTTTTTCTATTTGAAGTTATGTGGGGAGAGCCTAATTTGGCACACACACACATACACACACACACCCGGCCAGCCACCCTAGGCAAATGCATAGGTCCAGGGCTTTTTATAGAAAAAGCCCAGCAGGAACTCAGTAGCATATTAGACCACATCCCCTAATATTAGCATATTAGGTCACACACTCATTAGCATATTAGGCCACACCATCTGGGATAACCAAGTGCAAACTGAACTGTGACAGTAATTTTTCCAGGCCCTGCAGCAATTCTGGCCAGCCAGCCAGGCCCCAGGGAGGCTGCTGCACAGTACATCTGGGCCCTGTGATCCCTGCCTGGCCCTGGGGAGGCTGCTGCACAGAGCAGCTGGGCCCCACAATCCTCACTGGCCAGCCAGGCCCCAGAGAGGCTGCCACTTGGCTCGGTTCGACCCAGCAATCCCTGAGGGTCACACCAAGTGACCTCAGAGGTTCCCCACCCCTGATATAGATGGTGTATGCAAACCTCTCATACACGCTGAAGAAAGCACCCTTAATGAATATCCAGTGTATTACCGTAATCTATAATTTATTGTAAGATGACAGGAAGCCAAATTCTAATTAAATTTTAAACATAAATAAGTATTCAAACTATTGAATAATTTAATGTCATGTTAACCAAGGGGTTAAAATACCACAAATGTGTAGTATCTGGATGGATAACCATCTGGAATCGTTCAGGTGGGAAGCCGACTTGGTCTGAAGAAGCAGAACCAAGTTTGAGTTCATCTGGAATACTGTCAGTTCTGAAAATTTGCTCAATAGTGAATAAATTAGTATAAGGGCAGAATGTCAGTAGTAATGCATATATTTGCATACAAGTGAAAGGGGGATGCACACATGCAAGGGCTACATATACTCACAACATACAAGGCTCTTTATAGTTTCCTACATGTATTTCTGATAAAGGTGAAGTATTATGATACTGAAAGAACTGCAAATTTGCCTGAGACTTTGACAAATCTAACACAGATGAACATTTCTTACAAGCCTTGCTCACAAGTGACAAGTTGCACATCAGGAAAAGCAATTCTCACCTATTTCAAGAGGGATTTTCTTGTGACTCGCTTGGGCTTAGAGTGCAAAAGGCTAGGGATATATGCAATATAGGTACACGTTCAATAGCTTGTACCTATACAAGAATAATACATAGAGTCAGAAGGCTGGAAGGGACTTAAAAATCATCAAACCCAATCCCCTTTTCTGAGTCAAGAGTTTCTACACCTTAACCCAAGTAAATCTAGCTAGTTATTATTTTTAAAGATGTATATCTCTTGTGCCATGAGAGCCCCGTGGCGCAGAGTGGTAAAGCTGCAATACTGCAGTTGGAGCCCTCTGTTCACGACCTGAGTTCGATCCCAGCAGAAGCTGGTTCAGGTAGCGTCAGCTGATGTAACTTTACTGAATAAAATGCTTAGCTGAACTGTCGCCATCTTTAAACGCTGTTACTAACCATGAGAAAGGACCTTGCATATCAAAGTAGAAAATGCAGATGTTGCCAATGCTTGATGTGAACATTTCTTTCCCTTGATACTAACAAAGGCAGAAATTCCCCCCTTTGAAGATAAAGCGCCTCCAGGGACAGCCGCCTGGCCATCCCCGGAAGACTAACAGTAACAATAAGATAACAGGGAGAGACCGTCTGAATCTTTGCACCTCACCTCAGCAATGTTTCAAATTGTGGCTTTGTATAGTTCCCTTTGATGTACCCCAATATAGCCTACCACCTAATGCTACAATGTATCAGTCTCAATTTTCCTTCGTTCCGATGCTTATGGATTATCAAATAAAGCCTAACTTTGTAACAATTCAAGGTCTGGACAATTTGAGATCCCATCGTCTGACAGGTAGCCGGCTTCAGGTTGACTCAGCCTTCTATCCTACTGAGGTCGGTAAAATGAGTACCCAGCTTGCAGGGGGGGGAAGTGTAGATGACTGGAAAAGGCAATGGCAAACCACCCCATAAAAAGTCTGCCGTGAAAATGTTGTGAAAGCAACATCACCCCAGAGTTGAAAACAACTGGTGCTTGCACAGGGGACTACCTTTACCTTTTACCTTTTTACTACCTCTTGTGCCAGCTTTTGATCTACTGTTTACCATCTTGCCTGCAGCTGTAGAAGAATCTGACTAATCAAGTCCAAAGCTATGGAACTCCCGCACCAGGAAGATTTGTCTGTTCCCTTCTATCACTGTTTTCCACCAGCAGGTAAAGACTTCTCTGTTTTGTTTGGTGTCCTCTCACTAACCATTCTTCCTGTTTATGAATTTGGTTAATTGTTTTACATGTAGTTTTAAAAGTTGTTTTATTTTTTTATTGTTCACTACATTTAAAAAAAAAAAGGTAAAGGTAGTCCCCTGTGCAAGCTCCAGTCGTTTTGGACTCTGGGGTGATGTTGCTTTCACGTTTTCATGGCAGACTTTTTTATGGGGTGGTTTGCCATTGCCTTCCCAGACATCTACTTCCCCCCCCCCCCCCCAGCAAGCTGTGTACTCATTTTACCGACTTCAGATGGATGGAAGGCTGAGTCGACCTTGAGCCTCCTACCTGAACCCAGCTTCCCCTGGACTCGAACTCAGGTCAAGAGCAGAGCTTATGGCTACAGTACTGCAGCTTTACCACTCTGTGCCACAGGGCTCTTTTTTCACTACATTAGGGTTCCTAATAGAGCTGCCAAGTCTAACTCAGAAAATATCTGGGGACTTTGGGGGTGGAGCCAGGAGACTTTCATATTTCCTAAAATAAATAAGGAAAAATACATCAGTGCAGTTCCACTGAATAGTCTTCATTTCCTCATCACCAAGCAGCTGCAAGTCCCATGTACACACACACTTTCTCTCTCTCTCTCACATAGAGAGAGAGAGAGAGAGAGAATGGCCAAAATAAACAGTTTGCAGTCCCATACTTGTGTGGACTCACTGGGACAATTTACTCATGAGTTGCTGAAGTTCCAAGTTCTTCAGACTAACACAGGGAAACCAAAGATTCTAGTTAGACTTCCCAATCCCCAGGTCCCAGTGGGGGATCCCCCAATTTAACAGGCTTCCCCCCACCCCCAACCAGCTGGCCGTTGGGGGGAAGCCCCGCCCCCACAGTCACCATGTACTTCTAGAGCTCCCACAGGTTTAGAAACCTGCAAACAGGTCCATTTTGAAAATGTGTGCCTTTAAAGTTGAGCAGGAAACAGAAAGCACTTCATGGGGGAAGGGTCAACAGCAGTTTCATCAGAGCACAGACCCTCCGTTTGTTTTGCTTTTATTTTTAGAGCAAGTAAAGTTGTAGAGAAACCAAACCCAGTAAGTGTGTGTGTGTGTGTGTGTGAGAGAGAGAGAGAGAGGGGGAGGGGGCAGGGGATTCCCCAATTTGGAGGCCCTCCCCCCACTTTAGAAAGTGGGTGGGGAGGGAAATGTCTACTGGGCACTCTGTTATTCCCTATGGAGAATGATTCCCATAGAGAATAATGGGGAATTGATCCACCGGTATCTGGGGCTCTTGGGAAGATGTTCTTTGAGGTAGAGGCACCAGATTTTCAGCATAGCATCTGATGCCTTTCCTCAAAACACTCTCCAAGTTTCAAAAGGATTGGACCAGGGGAGCCAATTCTATGAGTCCCCAAAGAAGGTGCCCCTATCCTTCATTATTTCTAATGGAGGGAAGGCATTGAAAAGGTGTGCAGTCCCTTTCAATGTGATGGCCAGAATTCCCTTTGGAGTTCAATTGTACTTGTTCCAACCTTGCTCATGACTCCACCCCCAATGTCTCCTGGCCCCACCCCCAAAGTCCCCAGATATTTCTTGAATTGGACTTGACAACCCTAGTTCTAGTTTACCCTTTACTATGCAAATAACCTCTGAAAAGATTGTAAAACCAAAGGAGGGTTTGGGCTGCTTTCACAGCTACTGGGAGCAGCCATGTTGCTCTGCTGGCTCACCCCACCCTCATTCAGCCTGGCCTCTACATCTTTCTAAAAGCAAATTCTCCCAAGCGTCCTCTTAAGACTTCCGAAGTGGAAAGGCACATGATGGCTGTGGGGGCAGGGCTTTTTCCCACTGGCCAGCTGATTTGGGACAGGAAGGAGCCTGCAAAACTGGGAGATTCCCCACTCGGACCTGGGGATTAGCAAGCCTAGGTCCAAAATCCAGAGAAAAGGTGACATAAAATGTTCCAGATAAAGGTAGAGACTTGCAGTGCAATCCTTAGTAGAGTTAAACCCTTCTAAACCCATTTAAATCAATGAGTTTAGAAAGGTGCACTATTGCTTAGAATTGCATTGATAATGAATTCAATGGTATACAATAGTGGAATCCAAAATTTAAATACTCTGACAGAAAGTTCTTTGCTCCCACAGCTATTTTTGGAAATCTGCTCAAGGATTTCACACATGCAAGGGTTCGAAACCTTCAGATTTCTGACCTCAGATTATCACAGTAAGATCCAAGTACAAGGGAAAGAACATGAATAGAAGAATGGAGTACTCAGGATGGATACAGCCTGCCAAACAAACATTCCTACAGAACAGCCAAATGCTTTTGTCCCCAGCATGTGACTTTCTGATCCAGCAGGGAGCTCAGATTATCTTTGCTTCAGGTGTTTTAAATATAAAACCAGATCTTCCTTATGGTGATGATCCATATAACTGCTGCAACCTTTAAGAAATTCTATGAATGCAATGCCTGAATGCCAGCTTCATATGATCTAGGAAGGTGCCTAGCTGCTGCGTGGGTTCCATGAACATATGGGCTGCTCCATGGGGTAAGAACTTTTTAAATATTATGGCAAGCGCATGCAGCACCAGCACAGGCAACCATTTTTGTGCTCCTATGTGTAGGAAGCACCTCGTTTCATGTGGCCCAGTGTTAACAAAACGGTATTTTAAATGTCATAATAGGAAGTCTTCCTATCCAACCTGCACATGTACAATAAAAGAGACAGGGAATTAACAAGCTTCACAAATGCCACATCCACAATGCATTATCCTTCACAATCATGCCAAAAGTGTTCTCTCCTGCCCACCTCAGCAGATTAGAAGCAGGATCTCAAGTTACAGAGCACAAATTACTGTGTTTTTGGATGGTTTCACAAAACGCCAAAGCATGCTGTCTCCCTGAGGGTTCTGTATGAAACCTGGTCCTATTATAAGAATCTGGTGTCTCCCAGCTCAGGAGTTCCTCTGTCAGGTTAAACCACAGGGCACTCTTTTGTCTCTTACGGTCAACCTCTGACAAAAATGATTTGAGCTTTTATTGCTACCATGTCCAATAATTTCTGTCTCAAGTAGTTGCTGTGAAGAGACAGGCATTAGCAAGGAAGCTGGGATTCTTCTGTGACTCACGGCTCTGCCACAGAGACACAAACTTGCACTGTTTCTGGTATCCATGTCTAACACTGATGCAAAGAGTAACAAGCATATGGGAAATATAACAGCTTACATTCCAAACTAGGAACCAAGCCCAGAAGGATTTAGCATAGTTATTAAAAGAAAGGCAGACTCAGAAGAACCAGTGAAGTCAAACAACATGCCTAATTATAATATGTAATATGTAAATAGGTGCTCTTTACATAGGAAAATGATATGTTGAGGAGTTGTTTCCCCCCTACTTTATCCTGATTTGGCTCCTAAGGATGAGCACATGAGAACTAGGAACATAGGAATAAGACAGAGGAACTGAAAGACATCCTTTTGTTGCTAACGCCACTTTTATCCTAGCATGTGAGCCATCTAGGCTTCCCAACCCTCCCGCCCTGGTGGGGGACCCCCAAATTTGCAGCCTCCTCCCCCGCTCTCCAAAAATCCAGAACCAGTGGGGGGGGGGGGAGAACATGTGTGTAGGAATCATATTGTTGTAGAGCTCCTGCAGATTTAGAAACCTGCAAACAGTTTTTAAAATGTGTGCCCCTTTAAAGCTGCACAGGAAACTGGAAACAGGAAGGGCTTCATGGGAAAGGGTCAGTAACAGTTTCCATGGAGAATGGCCCCTCCCTTTCTTCTGCTTTCGTTTTCACAGCGAGCAAAGTTCTGCTGGAAGGAGACCAAGTAAGTATTTGTGCGTGTGAGAGAGGGAGGAAGCAGGGGATTCCCTGGTATGGAGGCCCTCCCTCCCCCTTTAGAAAGCGTGGGGGGGAGGGAAATGTCTACTGGGCACTCTATTATTCCCTATGGAGAACGATTCCCATAGGGAATAATAGGGAATTGATCCGTGGGTATTGGGGGCTCTGGGGGGGTTATTTTTTGAGGTAGAGGCACCAAACTTTTAGTATAGCATCTAGTGCCTCTTCCCAAAATACCCCCCAAGTTTCAAAATGATTGAACTAGAGGGTTCAATTCTATGAGCCCCAAAAGTTGATGCCCCTATCCTTAATTATTTCCTATGGAAGAAAGGCATTTAAAAAGGTGTGCTGTCCCTTTAAATGTGATGGCCAGAACTCCCTTGGAGTTCAATTATGCTTGTCACACCCTTGTTCCTGGCTTCACCCCTAATGTCTCCTGGCTCCACCCCCAAAGTCTCCTGGCTCCGCCCCCAAAGTCCCCAGATTTTTCTTTAATTGGACTTGGCAACCCTAGAGCCATCCTTTCACACTAATACTCAGTAGGGACACACTGCTACAAGTCATATATCCTTCTAATTCTACACTTTGGTCTGGCTGGCAGGGATCCACTGAGAGAAAACAAAAAAAGCAAAGAGTGGCAGCAAAAGGGAAGAGAAGGAAATACAGACAACAGGGAGAAGGACAGTCAAAAGGTCAACCTCACACTTTATTTAACATGCCCTGCCTGGAAATCAGCCCAAGATTGTACAGGATCAGGGTTTTCTTTGTAGAAAAAACCCAGCAGTAACTCATTTGCATAGTAAGCCACACCCCCTGATGTCACCATTGTTTCACACAGGACTTTTTTGTAGAAAAGGCCCAGCAGGAACTTATTTGCATATTAGGCCATACCCCTTGACACAAAGTCAGCCAGAACTGTGTTCCTGTGCGTTCCTGCTAAAAAAAAAGCCCTGTACAGGAAAATCTTGTACATTTTAAAGTAAACTTGAATATGCTCCACTTTCTCTCTCATTTAGTGAGCATCTCAAAGGCATACTCTTAAAGTCATACTTTGCAATGGGCAGGGGTTCTTTTAAAGAAAAAGCCCAGCAGGAACTCATTTGCATATTAGGCCACACCCCTGCCACCAAGCCACCGGAACTGCGCTCCTATGCATTCCTGCGCAAAAAAAGCAGTGGGGTCATGGAAGATATTGGCAAAAGGCCTAAGAGGGTGGCAATGTTTCTATATGCACAGGGAGTCAAGAAAAGCTGGAAAAATTTCTGCCAAGTTCTGTTGCAGCATGGATCAATTTCCACAACAGGGCTGGCTAAACTGTGGCTCTGGAGCCACATCTGGCTCTTTCACACATATTGAGTAGCTCTCAGCCAGCTTGGAGAAGGCCTTTCTCTATTTAAATCATTCTTCCAAGTCAATCCAGCTGACAGCTTGGAGAATATGTTTACTGTTAAAGCTGCTTTCTTTCTACCTCCATCTTCCTCCCCCCATCTATTTGCTTGCTTGCTTTCCTTCTTTCCTGTCTTGCACCTCTTAAACATCTGACATTTATTCTATATGGCTCTTACATTAAAGTAAGTTTGGCCACCCCTGATATAGAATGACACGTTACTGAAACAACATGTCAGACCCATCCTGACATTCATGGCTCCTTCTTACACGCTCAGGGAAATGCTGATCGCCACTTTGCGGGTCATGCAGCAATTTTTCTCCAGGCCAGGGATTGAAGCAGGGGTCACTGGGGATGTGTGTGGGGGGATGTACTTGTGAATCTCCTGTATTGTGCAAGGGGTTAGCCAAGATGACCCTGGAGGTCCCTTCAAGATCCCATGATTCTATGACTGGGCAGGAGAGGCAATGTGCCCAACTTATGCATTGTTTCCTAATTTTAGAAAAGTTTCCTAATTAAAAGAAAGAAACACTCTCAAACTGTATATCCAAACTGCTTTTTGAACAGGTCCCTCTAGATGGTGGACATCAACTTTACAGCTTCACCTTGCAAAATATGTATATGGCAATATGTACACATATATCATCTTAAGCAGAATTACACTCTTCTGGGTCCACTGAAGAAAAATATAACTCTGCTTAGGATTGCACTTATTTTTTTCCTCTCTTGTGAAATGAAATGAATGTATTGAAGATTTGAAAAACGAAGCTTAAAATTAGAGCAGACAGTTTCATCGCTTATAACTCTAAAATACCAATACAATGTTTATAACTGAATAGTTTTAGATTGTCTATTTAGTTCCATTAATATCAAAGCTACAAGACAAGGATGCTGATGCTACAAGTTAAGGATGCCAGTTTGATGTAGAGGTTAAGTGTGCAGACTCTTATCTGGGAGAACCATGTTTGATTCCCCACTCCTCCACTTGCACCTGCTGGAATGGCCTTGGGTCAGCCATAGCTTTGGCAGAGGTTGTCCTTGAATGGGCAGCTGCTGTGAGAGCCCTCTCAGCCCCACCCACCTCACAGGGTGTCTGTTGTGGGGGGAGAAGATATAGGAGATTGTAAGCCGCTCTGAGTCTCTGATTCAAAGAGAAGGGCGGGGTATAAATTTGCAATTTTCTTCTGATTCTGTCCACTATCTTTTCCAGAGACAGAGGAGAACACCCACAGCAGCTTTATTTGCTGAAAATACTCCCTCTAAGTTGTGAAGTCTTGTGAGCGAAAATCCTGTTTTGTGAGCTACTGGCATTAAAGTTGTGAGCAAGTAATTTGGCTACTGCATAAATTAGTTTGCTCTGGGGCCATTTTTCCTGAACTAAGACAAAATGCGTGAGCCAGAGGCTAAAACACTGTGAGCTAGCTCACACTAACTCAGCTTAGAGGAAAAACTTTTTCAGTGGCAAAGTTCTAACCCACGGGTTCCCAACCATGGTGCCCACCAAAACCTTTCCTGGCACCTGCCAAATGCTTCTGGAAAGTGGGCAGAACCAGGTGGAGCTTTTGCCCAGCAGGGTTTCTGATAGGCCACTGGAGATCTGAGTGGCAGTACAGATTTTTCTAAAAAATATTGCTTTGGCAGCAGCTGCCATCATAGCATTATGATCTTCAGTGCATGACTGAAAGTAAGTTCTGTGTAAGCAAGAAAGTATTTTTAAACAATATATTCATTGTAAAAGGCATCATGTTTAGTAGAGCTTCCTCTTGAAATGTTGAAGAGTTGCTATTAGACTTATGCATAACCTCCTTCCCTGCCATTCGTGGTTGGCTTTGCCTTCTATGGCAGCCATTTTCTGGATGCACCTACCATTCTGTGCCAAAATTCCAAAGATGCCCGAAGGCTCAAAAGGCTGTGCCTCCCCCTGCCCCACCCCCCGCATTTTTCCCATCTCAGTCGACTCTCTGAACTTATTCCCTCTTAGGAAAACCCTAATTTGTACTCAAAGCCCATTGGAAATGCATCAGCCATGAAGAGAGAGTAGGTGAACATTAATCCTGTTTTCTTAACCAGAGACATACGAAATTGATAGAATGACAGGTCTTCCAGTAGAAACCATTCAAGGCAAAAATGTGGTAAAATGAACTACCTGGTGTTGCTCCAGGATACAAGCTGGAATCATTGAGGTCTCCACCCTCTTCCCAAAAATACTGTGACTGAAGAATCTTGGAATCTTCATTTTCATCACTGGCAAAACCAGACCCAGGAGCAGCTTGCAGGGCGCTGGGGACAAGGTCAGACGCAGGCACCTTCAGGTTTGTCTGTTCACTGGATTCCAGAGACTCCATGTGGGACATTGCTGTGAAGTCTACCAACGATGTGGAGCTCAGTCCCTCAGTGCCAAGATCTTCAGATGAAGCAAGGCAGATGCATATAGAAGCTATAAACAACAAAGAAAGCCATATCAGTACTGTGGAATATTGATGCATAAAAGACTGTAAAGAAAGTAATTGTAACAGCGTTCAATAATGGCCGCAGGCTCCTTTGCCCTTAGGAAGCAATTATACTGGTTTAGAAATAACTACATCATCCACAGCAATTTCAGTAGTGATGGCATGGAGAAAGCATGTATTTCCAGGTACAAAATGTAGTTTGTCCACTTCTAGGAAAATGAGATAATTGCTGCAAAAGAACCACAGCCTAGAAGGAATCCTTCAGAACTCTGCATAACACGTAGGTTACAGCATGCTTACTGTATTAAAATCAATGGCCTAGTAAAGTCCTAAGCAATCTTCCGAGAGAAGTTTTAAGTGCTGTATTTGCATGCATGGACAAACATTAATATGCCTCAGTAACAAAACTTAGATCTTCCTAATTCCCAATTGGGCTTGAAAAATGAATAGCCCATTATTTACACTGATTTAATAGTGGTATTGACTGAAAAAATAGCTGTCTTGAATGAACAGAGGTCAAAGGTAGAGACCTGCTGACTGTATAACAATCCAATCACTTCCTTTCTCCTTTGAACTAGTTACGGTGCTTTCTTTTCAGATGCTCCTGGGTTGTTAAGACTAGATCAAAATACAGAGCTTCCCTATTGCTTGAAGTGCCCAACTTAAAAAAAAAAAACACAGTGTGTGTTATGTGCCGTGAAGTCGCTTCTGTCTTATGTGACAGAATTATGTGAATTAATGACCTCCAAAACATCCTATTTTTAACAGCAATGTTCAGGTCTTGTTAACTGAGGGCCATAGCTTCCTTTATTGAGTCAATCCAACTGATGTTGGGCTTTCCTCTTTTCTTGCTACCTTTAACTTTTCCTAGCATTATTGTCTTTTCTAGTGAGTCCTGTTCTCTCATAATGTGACCTAAGTGCAGTAACCACAGTTCAGTCATTTTAGCTTCCAGGGAGAGTTCAGGTTTGAATCGATCTGGAACTCACTTATTTGTCTTTTTGGTGGTCCATAGTATCCATAAAACACACCTCCAACACCACATTTTGAAAGAATATAATTCCTTTCTGTTGGCTTCCTTCATTGTTCAACATTCATGTCCTCACATACTAATACAGAGAAGTAAAATATAGAGAAGTGGTGAATCATAGGGGTGGCCAAACTGTGGCTCAGGAGCCACAAATGGTTCTTTCACACATATTGTGTGGCTCTCAAAGCCCCCACCGCCCTGTTGGCTGACTTGGAAAAGGCATTTCTCTCTTTAAATCACTTATCCAAGCCAAGCCAGCCAGTGGCTTGAAGAATGCATTTAAAGTTAAAGTTGCTTTCTTTCCACCTCTACCTCTTCCTCTCCCCCCATCCTTCCTTCCTTCCTTCCTTCCTTCCTTCCTTCCTTCCTTCCTTCCTTCCTTCCTTCCTTCCTTCCTTCCTTCCAACTTCTTAAACATCTACATACAGTCGCTCTTACGTTAAGCAAGTTTGGCCACCCCACATGACAACAGGAGCATAGGCTTTTGTCAGTTTGACTGCTTTGACTGCTCAGGAACCCTTAGGTGCGTAGTTGTAAGGATGGGTGAGTTGCAGCAACTCAGGTCAGAGTACCGTATATGCCAGTTGGCAATATTACCAGCAGCATGGAAAGTGTTCTGAAGGCAGTCACTGCCTCCCACACTGATATAGATCCATGCATATGAAACACAACATTTACCCAATATTAAAACATTTCTGGAAAAGCATTGCAGCATCAATATTTCTGAAAACAAAAAACAAAGGGGTGCCCTTTTGAGTCTTGCCTAATGCTTGGTCTGCGAGTCTCTTTCTACCACTGATTCACTTTATTTTTGGAAACTTTATTGCCCAGTGTTCTTCTGCACTCCTTCTTGCAGAGTTTCTTATCTGAGATCAATAAAACAAAATTAGCTACTTGGAGATCAGCTTCAGACAAAGGCGAAGAGCAGAGACAGTAGAAACACGACAGAAGCTGGCTGCACTGAAAGGGGAAGCACTGCAGCATAAAACAGCCAACCAAGACCTCTCTGGCCATCCCAAGGGATGGACAAACTCACCAAGTGTTATTTGCACATGGCTGAGTCAGTCAGCCACTGAGGCCAAAACATCCCAAAATATGCCCCAGTATTAAGGACGCAGAATGCCTTTGCAGGTCAGATTATTTCCTGCTTGAGCACTCTCCTAGCTCAGTCCACAAGGAAGCTGGGGAAAAAACACCAGAACTTTGTCTAGGATTTTTCTGTTCTCACACAACAGCTGTCACCATGTTATTATTAGCATTACAGCAGCATCAAGAGACACCCCCCCCCCCAAAAAAAAACAACCCTCAGAGCTATAAAAACCATTGTGCTATAAACACATTTATACACATGCTCACACAAATGCTATACCCAAACAAACAGCTTGGTCCTATTCATCCCTTTTAGTCTGATGTTCAAATTGATACAGTTGATGGGCTCTACTGTGTGTCTGGTAGAGCAAGGTTATCAGTCATCCACAAATCACTTATGACCTTTATATAAGAACTTACCTCAATGGGCCTGAAATGCCATAGGGCAGGGTTACCCAATGTGGTGTCCATGGGCACCCACCTGCATATCCCTTGGCATTAGGGATGGTTGCCTCCAGGTGGGACCTGGGGATCCCCAAAATCACAGCTCATCTCCAGATTACAGAGATCAGTTCCCCTCAATAACATGGCTGCTTTGGAGGCTGGATCCTTCAGCTGTACTGTACCCCATGGAGGTCCCTGTCCTCCCCCACCTCTACCCCCAAACCTCCAGGAATTTCCCATCCTAGATCTGGCAACACTACTTAGCACCTGCCAAGTTTTATAGAAAGTGAGCAGGGCCAATATAAGGCAGAGCCTTTAAAAAAAAAAAACAAAGTATAATATCAATGGGATACAAAAGGAAAAAAAGGGATTATATGGCATATTTCATATAACAAGATTATTATACATTGCAGGATATTTCAGACAGGAAAAGTAAAAATTTCTCCCCAACATTCCCTTCATAATAGTTTTTAAGACATTTTCGTAAAATACAATAGTCCTCACCTCAAACATTTTGAATTTCAAATTTCATAACTAATCTGTTTTGCAACTCTATTATTAATCTACTTGTTATTGCATATTCTATGATATATTACCTCATTTCTAGATACTAGCTGTAACTTTTTAAATATTCAAGCTTAAAACAAAGTCTATTATATATATCAGATTTAAGATTTAAAAATTACATATTTTTGTTCAAAATCCATTCCTTATACATTCTATTCCTGCATTGTAATACATTTTTATTTGTTTGTTTGTTTACTGGATTTACATCCTGCCCTCCCCGCAAGTGGGCTTAAGACAGCTGAGCAATACACATATAAAAGGCTTTTTCCCCTGGAGGAACGTGGCAGAATGGAGTTCTGGAACCTCTCAGCGAAAACAAACTTATAAAAAAAAAAAAAGCATTCAAAAGTTAATGAGGGGCACCCATGTGTTTCTCCTTCATTTCCCTGTTGAGAGTTCCAGTACCTCTTTTTCCAGAAAAAAGCCCTGCATTTATGTACAATTTTTAAACAATTGGCAAGGCCTGGTTTTTTTGCCTACCATTGTTCAAATGAAATGGTCTGCTAGAGCATTGTTTCCCATTTGCAGGGTCGAGACCTGGTACCGGGCCACGGAAGCCTCACTACCAGGTCACAAGAAAAGCCAAAGCTAGCCCCACCTCCAGCAAAGCACGACCTCTACTCTGCTTCCTTCCTTCCCCCATCTCTGTGTTGTGCAGAGAAAAGCTAGCCTTGAAGACTGACATAGGCTGCAAAGCCTGCGCTCCATTTGGCTTCCTTCCTTCCCCTGTCTCTGTGTTGTGCAGAGAAAAGCTAGCCTTGAAGACTGACACAGGCTGCAAAGCCTGAGCTTTGTTTGGCTTCCTTCCTTCCCCCGTCTCTGTGTTGTGCAGAGTGGAGCTGGGCTGCCTCTCCTTCCTTCTCCCCCTCTCCCAGTGTTTGAGAGAAAAGCTGGCATCCACTGGCACTTTAGATCCATTAAGTGTTCTTCAAGGCATGAGCTTTCATGTGCCTTGCAGTATGTTCTTTGGGGGAGATTTCCTGGGAGGCATAGGCGGCAAAGAAGGGGGGGGTGTTTTTTCAGCTGGGAGGGGTGGGGAGTGGGCATTCCAGTAGCTATATTTTTTTTTATCAAACGACCCCTGGGCAGAATTGTTGCTGGCTGGGGTAATCTGATGGTGAGTAAGGCTTTCCCCCCTTGTCCCCCCTTCTTTCTTTTTCCATCTGCAAGGGATGCTCTGTCTGTATTCTTGGTGTTGGAGGTGGTGGGAAGCAACAGTGGGAGGGCTTCTAGTGCCCTGGCTCCACTGGTGGACATTCTGGTGCTTTTTGGGCATTGTATGAGATAATATTGGACTGGATGGTCCACTGATCTGATCCAACATGGCTTCTCTTATATTCTTTCTTTCCATGTCTTTCTTTTCTTTTCTTTTCCTTTCTTTCCTACCATTTTTACTGGATGAAACTTTTATGTTCATCATACTGTTGTTGCAGACATAGGAGCTCTGTCAATGAAAAATTGGCACACACAGTTGTAGCCAGCTGGCCTTTCTATGAGATTTCTGTGTGAGTGAAAGTTAGAGGTGTGGGGCAGAAAGAGATTATTGGAGATTACTGCTGTATATCTCAACAGCACTGGAAGTGATGGTACTATGAATTTGGCACTATTTTACTGGTCCTGCTTTTAACAGCTATCTGACAACAAAATTAAACTCCTCCTGTAGATATTTAAAAGGATGAAAGAAGTTCACTGGCTAAATATCTGCACAACAGGTTGCTTTTAAAGGCATGGGAAAAACAGTCAGTAAAAAGCTGCAAGTCCAATATCCTTTTTGGGATAACTGCCGAAAAGCTTGTTTGACCTTTATATAACTTGAAATTAATTCATTAATTGCAGTACAATTCTCTGCTGCCTTTCACAGCAATTTCCCAGTGTTTCAGTCAAGAAAAAGTATGAAAAATAGCTGTCAAAAGATTTTCTTGAAACCATGCAAGCTTGGTTGTAGCTTGAGGCAGGGTTCCAGTAGTAGCAGTTGAAGGAAGGGCCTACTATTGTGTCAGCATATTTTGAGGTACAGCAGCTGCCAGGGCCCAGTGTGGGTGGTACACAGCACTGGCATTTCTGATGGCAATGGCAACAGCACTTCCAACTGCATTCACTGGCCAGTGCTGTTGAGGAAGGGGTGTGTGGGTGGTGCAGGCAATTGAACATGGGCATTAGGACTGCTTGCAAGCTGGAGAAGAACACCTACAAACAGATAGGTGCATGCAGGTGTGAGGGTGGAAAGAGGACCCTGGGAATGTATGAAAAAGTTGCAGACCACCCACTTTCCACCCCCATTTTGGCTCAGCATGAGTTTCAGAGAGATTTTTCTGAAAATGAAGTTACTTCAGAAGAAGAAGCAGGTTTGGGGGAGTGCCCTGGAAGTGACATCACAGGAAAAGGTGGAGTTTTGGTTTTGGAAGCGACACCAAGCCAAGGACATAGTCAAACAGAGATTACAAAACATTGAGAGACAGAATAATATTGCCAAAGTCTCAGATTATTTAGCTCCCCCGCAAAGGAGATATGTGGAAGGAAGAATTTATTGGGAGGGTTTTTATGATTAAGGAGCTTCTGAAATTAAAAATTGATCTGTGGCAAATTGATTAGGGAAGATAATTATTGGGGAGGGTTTTATAATTAATAAGCCTGTAGATTAAATTAATTTAAATTTAGCTAATAATTGTTGAGAAGTTTAGAGGGGATTTAGTTAAAATAGCTGATTAATAAATGGCAGATTAGTTAAAATAGATAGATCAGCTGGGAGGAGGGGGCGGAAGAGAGGGTAGCTGGACGGTTCCATCAACTTAAGGGGACATTAATTGGAGATGAACGGCCTGGGGATTCCAGTGCTCCTGGGGAGGGGAAGATATGACGGTGGGACGAGGCAGCATTATAAAGGAAGGAGATCGAGATACAACAGTGCTCGACCCCCTTCCAGCCTTCGTCCCATCCCGACGGTGACAGGTAGTGGGGCCAGGTTGAATTACTCGCCTCCGTCACTGGTGTTATGCAACGCCAGGTCCATTAATAATAAGACCTCTGTCCTGCAGGAGTTCCTGATTGAACAGGATATGGACCTGGCTTGCGTGACCGAGACCTGGGTGCGCGAAGGGGAGACGGTAGCTCTCTCCCAGACCGTTCCCCCGGGATACTCGGTCTTTCACCAGTCACGGACTAGCGGGCAGGGGGGCGGGGTGGCACTCTTCATACGAGAGGCTTACTCCTTTAGGGCTCTTCCGGCTCCAGAGATCCCGGGTGTTGAATGTGTTGGCCTGATGTGGGATGTTGGGGAGGGGTTGGCGATCTGGCTGGTGTACCGACCGCCTAACGCACCGGCCGGCGCCTTACCATCCCTGGTGGAGGCCGCAGCGGGCTGGGCATTGGAGCACCCAAGGCTTTTGGTCTTGGGTGACTTCAATGTCCATGCCGATGACGCGGCATCCAGCCAGGCGATGGACCTGGTGTCATCCATGGCGACACTAGGACTCTCCCAGGTTGTTACAACACCCACCCATCAGGCGGGACACATGTTAGACCTGGTCTTTGCGGCCGGAATATCAGTGACTGATATTGCTATGGAAGCAGTGCCATGGTCAGATCACTTTGCCCTCAAGGCCCGTATGGAGGTATCACCCAAAACCCGTTTAGGCGGAGAGCGTATTTTAGCTCACCCGCGGAGCCTGATGGACCCGGAACGGTTCCTAACGGCTCTACGGGATACCTGGCCCACTGGTGATTCCCTGGATGGTCTGGTAGAGTCCTGGAACAATGGGCTCTCCAGGGCCATTGAGGAGATCGCACCCAGGCGCCCTCTGCACCCCCGCCCGAAACCGTCGCCCTGGTTTAACCGGGAGCTACGGCAACAAAAGCGGGGGCTCAGACGACTAGAGAGGCAATGGCGGCGTACTCGAGACGAAGTGACCCGAGCATCTTATAGAGAGAGTTTGAAGGCCTATGAGATGGCAATCAAATCCGCAAAGAGGGCATTCTTTGCGGCTAAGATTGCATCCGCAACTTCGCGCCCGGCACAATTATTTGACGTAATTAGAGGACTTACTACGCTGCTGCAAGGCAGGTTAAATTCTACTGAATTGGAAATAGGCTGTGAGGCTTTTGCGAAATTTTTTGCGGATAAAGTCGCATCACTCCGCCCCGACTCCCCTGCCAGTTTGGAGACAGTTAGCGAACCTGTGGCCCCGAGCCTGTCCTCGGATTATATACTGGATGGCTTTGACCCCCTCAGTCTGGAGGAAGTTGACAGGATTCTTGTATCTGCTCGCCCAACAACTTGTAAATTAGACCCATGCCCTTCCTGGCTTATTAAATCTTGCAAGGGGGACCTTAGATATCCCGTGCGGGATATCATAAATAGATCCCTAACGGAAGGGCACTTTCCAACGCCACTTAAAGAGGCTGTGGTCCGACCCCTCTTAAAAAAGCCATCTCTAGATCCGGCCCAATTGACACACTATCGGCCGGTTTCAAATTTGCCCTTTCTGGGTAAACTTATTGAGAGGGCAGTGGCGAAGCAGTTACAGACCTTCCTGGATGACACTTCCGTCCTCGACCCATTTCAGTCCGGCTTTCGCCCGGGACACGGGACGGAGACAGTGTTGGTTGCCTTAGTGGATGACCTTCAACGGCATCTGGATCGGGGCGGCTTGGCGGTGCTGATGTTGTTAGACCTGTCGGCGGCGTTCGACACGGTCGACCATCGGCTACTGACGTGCCGCCTCGCCGACGCAGGGATTCAGGGGTTGGCCTTACAGTGGCTTTCCTCTTTCCTGGAAGGTCGGGGACAAAGGGTCGCAATTGGGGGGGAGCTGTCTCGGAGGCGCTCACTTGATTGTGGTGTGCCCCAAGGGGCGGTTCTCTCCCCGATGTTATTTAACATCTACATGCGGCCTCTTGCCCAGATTGCCCGAAGGTATGGGTTGGGGTGTCACCAGTATGCTGATGACACCCAGCTCTATCTGCTGATGGATGGCCAACCTGTCTGCGCCCCGGAAAACCTTGACCAGGCACTACGGGCCGTGGCTGAATGGCTCAGACTGAGTGGGCTGAAGTTAAATCCTACGAAGACAGAGGTCCTTTGCTTGGGCCGCCGCGGCCCGGGGAGGGGGATCCCCCTGCCGGCTTTTGATGGTGCGCCGCTTATGGCGGCGGACAGGGTCAGGAGCTTGGGGGTGCTATTGGAGCCTTCTTTAAAGATGGAGGCTCAGATAGCAGCCGCTGCCAAGTCCGCATTTTTTCATCTTAGACGGGCAAGGCAGCTGGCCCCCTTTCTGGAGCGCGACGACCTAGCAACAGTGATCCATGCTACGGTCACCTCAAGGTTGGACTACTGCAACGCCCTCTACATGGGGCTGCCCTTGTCTCGGACCCGGAAACTGCAGCTGGTGCAGAATGCCGCGGCCCGGCTGTTATTGGGTCTCCCAAAGTGGGAACACATTCAGCCGGGTCTTCGGACTCTGCACTGGCTTCCAGTGATATACCGAGTCCGGTACAAGGTGCTGGTTATTACCTTTAAAGCCCTATATGGCCTGGGACCTGCCTACCTGAAGGACCGTCTCTCCCCACATGTTCCCCAGAGAGCACTGAGGTCAGGAACACAAAATCTCCTCACTATCCCCGGGCCAAAAGAAGCCCGCCTGAAAGCCACCAGGGAAAGGGCTTTCTCCGTTATGGCCTCCGTATGGTGGAATCAGCTGCCGGAAGAGGTGAGGGCCCTGCGGGACTTAGCGCAGTTCCGCAGGGCCTGTAAGACGACCCTCTTCCGGCTAGCCTATACCTAGCCTACATTTAGCTAGGATAACAACCTGAGGAAACTGGCCAGCCATCTGTTCACAGGAAACTGAATTACTCTGTTTTAATGTTTTAACTGCTTAAATTATTTAATTGTTTTACATTTGAAATTGTTTACTTTTAAGTTTGATTAATTGTTGGAAGCCGCCCTGAGCCATTCGTGGGAAGGGCGGGATATAAATTCCAAATAAATAAATAAATAAATAATGTGCTAGTTCCAGCCTCCTATCTCTCAAATCTAACAATACCATCCCACAGAAGGGCCTTTGCCATGGCCCGTTGCAATATCTTTCCTTCAGCAGTCGTCGAGGGCCGCTTTAAAAAGCTGCTATGGCTGAGCAGGTCTGCCCTTGTGGTGCAGATAAAGTGGAAACGATTGACCATGTGTTGCTTGGGTGTGGCCTTTACCTAGGCATACGCGCCAGGTACATCTATTATTTGTTTGAGGGATGCCTGGAGTTCTCATATTATAAAATTAGAAATATGCTGTTATCAGATTCTAACCCCCAATTTACATCTAATTGTGCCAAATTCTTGGCGGCATCTAGGAGAATTCGTAAGAATTATGTAACGAAGGGGTCTTGAAACTGTCTGGTTTTTAATTATTTTTGAATATTCCCAAACTTGTATTTTACTTTACCTTAATCCCTGAGTATTCTGTATACTACCATAAATGCTATTGAAACTGAAACAAATGTTAATCAGTGTATTTTAGTTAATACTTTACTAGAGCTGTATAATCTTTTAATTTTTTATCTGTATTTTTTATATCATATGTTTTACTTTTTTAGGTCCCTTCTAGATTTTTACAATTTTTCTGGGGGTGTTGTTGGTCTGCACTGTACTGTGTACTGTACTGTACTGTGAATTGAAATGACATAATTCCTGTCTCCCAGCTCCACCCCCAAAGTCTCCTGGCTCCACCCCCGAATTTTAGTGGGCCACGAAGGAGAAGTATAAAAATAACCAGGCCACGGGAAAGAAAAGTTTGGGAAACCCTGTGCTAGAGGATCAGGGCTGATAAGCATCCCGGCTTTCCTTAGTCAGTATGTGGTTCCAATCCCCCTTCAGATCTTCATTCTTTCCAGGAAGTGTGAGGGAAGTAGTCCATTCAGCTCTGCCTCCTACAGCAGCCATTTCGGGTTTGGCTCCACCTCCTGTGGCAGCCATTTTGGCATATCACTCACCACCCCTTCTTAAAATTACAAAGGTGCCCACAGGCTGGAAAAGGTTGTGGTCTCTGCCATAGTGGATCACAACAAAGGGGTTAAAATAGTTTCTTCCTGCCCGGGCCACTGAAGGAGCGGGGCCAATCCCCAGGGCTCTTGTTTTGGCAACAAATTAAAAGCGCAGACGTGAAAACACTACTGACCTTTTGCCATCACTAAGACTCTTTTGCCCAGATTTATGAAAATCTTCACTAGGGTTGCAAGGTCTGTGTTGGAAAATTGTTGGAGACTTTGGGAGTTAGGGTTGTAAAATCCCTCTGCAGTGTGATGATGTCACCTGGAAGTGACATCATCACACTGAGCACATTGCACCACAGACACTCTAGGATTCACGGTAAAACTCTATGGTACCATAGAGTTTTACTGTGAATCCTAGAGCATCCCCTGAGTGATGTCATTGTGAGGGGCACATTGCATGGTGACAGGGCTGTTTGGGGGCAGGGATCCCCCTGGCAGTCTGCTCTGTGCTGGTAAGTTGGGCCTCCCCAAACTGGGGAATCCCCTGCCCCAGCTGGAGGTTGGCAGTCCTACTGGGAGTGGATCGGGGAGAGGGTGGGGTTTGGGGAGGGGCCTCAGCATTGTACAGTGCCTTAGAGTCTACTCTTCAAGGCAAACATTTTCTCCAGGGGAGCTGATCTCTGCCAGCTGAAGATCAGTTGTAAAAGCGGGAGATCTCCAGGCCCCACCTGGAGGCTGGCAACCCTAATTCTTCACTCGTTCACATGTTTATGGGATGGGACCTAAGCTATAAAGGCATGGGTGTTGTTAAATAGTGAGTTCAGTCAGCTCTCATTCAACACAACTCTATTAGCAAGAACAGTCACAAGGAAACATAGGCAGCGCAGCGAACTATATACCATTTGGAAATGGTTAACCAAATCCCAGTGACAGGCACCATGTCATGAGCCCTGACGAGGAGGAGCTGGAAGGGTTAACAGACCTGGAAGAGTTGCCAGCCAGTTCCTCAGCTGAACAAACAGCAGCTGGCCCATCAATCACTCTCCAAGCACCAGTGTCAACTGTTGACGATCAATCTCCTCCAAGCTTTCCTCCTCCCATCTCAAGAGTTCGAAGCAGGCTCTGGAAAGAACTTTCAGAGCGAAAACACGAGGCACGCTGATGCTTCAGATCTCTCAGCCCTGAGTTCTAGCAGAGTCACTGCCTCTCAGGGACCAGGCTGATTGAGACTCCCATATAGCTCCCACCCAGGATCTGGTAACCTTGAGGAAGCAACAAGTCTATTCTCTGGCTTGCATCCACACTCTTTCCTGATCCTGACCTGCTTGATTTCCTTGGCACCCTGACCTTTTGGCTTTTGGACATTGACTTTTGATTCCGGTTTGTGATTCTGCATTGGTGACTTAGCTCCTGCTTGACTTCCTGGACTTTGACCTTGGACTGGCTTTGGACTCCTGCCTGCCTGCACCCTGAGAACGTGACATACTGGCCAATTCCATTCTGCTCTCCAGGATCCTTCATTTGCATTTGTCAAGTTCCCACTGTTCCTTCAATAAAGATAACTTTCCATGTTATTGGATAAGCATTTACTGTAAGGCAGGATACGCTGACGTGGCCAAGCAGTGTCAAAAGTAAAGAACAACGGTACAGGTTCAGATTATATACCCTTGCAATGTTCATTAAAAGCATGCCTGAAGTTCAAATTTAGTGGCTATAGGTCACAAATACACATTCACTACGAAGCTTTCAACTAAACATCCAGGGAGGGAGTAACGACCTTGTTACTAAGATGTTTCCCAGTTCCTAGGAGGCCAAGCTGGTTAACTTTCAATTCTGTAGACTAAGCATTCTACTTACACATTCCAGGCACTACATCAGATAATACACTGGATCTTGACAGCATTTCCTGGAGAAATGCCCCATGTCCTGATTGGCTGGTTCCGAGAGGACGACCAATCAGAGTGCAGGCAAAGGATCCTGGAAAGTAATGGGCGCTGCCTCAAGCTCAACAAAAATATTCCTTAAATAACATTCAATACATAACACGTGTCATATTTCTGTTTTGGGAATGGGGAAAAGAGGCACAAAGAAATTCAACAACTCTGCTAACGACCACTACAAACTATATAGCGGTAATGTGTTTGCTGTCACGTGTACACATTACAGATAATTGTAGCAATCTGAGTTCTGTGGCACATGTACATGTAAGATACACAGTATGTTTTGCATATATCTGTCAAAAACGAAGAATGTGAAACTGTCCTGTGTTTATGAAGAAAACCTGTGGCATGTGTAAACACTGAGACAAGACCAGCAGTACTTCAGGAAAGTCTTAGCCACAAGATCAACTTTTCCTTTCCTCCCTGCATTACAAATAGCGGGCTGGATCCCTCAGAGGATATGTGCTGAAGAGAGGGATTTCCCTCCATGCATCATGACTTTATCACCTCTTCACTCCTGCTGAAACTCAAAACGAATCCCCTGTAATCTGGGCTGGATTAACAATTAGGCCAAGTAGGCACTGTAGGGTTGCCAAGTCCAATTCAAGAAATATCTGGGGACTTTGGGGGTGGAGCCAGGAGATTTTGGGGGTGGAGCCAGGAGACATTGGGGCGGAGCCAGGAACAAGAGTGTGACAAGCATAATTGAACTCCAAGAGAGTTCTGGCCATCACATTTAAAGGGACAGCACACCTTTTTAAATGTCTTCCTTCCATAGGAAATAATGAAGGATAAGGGCACCTTCTTTTGGGGCTCATAGAATTGGACCCCCTGGTCCAATCGTTTTGAAATTTGGGGGATACTTTGGGGAGAGGCACTAGATACTATATTGAAAATTTGGTGCCTCTACCTCAAAAAACAGCTCCCCCAGAGCCCCTGAAACCTCCAGATCAATTCCCCATTATACCCTATGAGAAGACGTTTCCCTCTCCACCCCCCTCCCCCCCGCCCCCCCCCCTTTCTGGGAAATCTGATGCAGGAGACAGAACTCACTCACCTCCGGAGGTGCAAAGGCACATGGTCCTTTGGGGGCGTGGCTGGGCTCCCCTCCCTTCACCAGCCAGCTGACTGGGGGCGGGAAGCAGCCTGAGAAAACGGAAGAGCTCTGGCTGCTGCGATCGGGGCTGGGTGGGAAGGGCTGCCGTTCTCCCCTTCCCCCCCCCGCTTTCCCTTTTATGGCCAGCGGGAGGAGGAGGCTCCAAATCGGGGGTCTCCAGGCCTACCGGGGGATTTGGGACCCCTAAGGCACTGGCCTATGGGCCCCTACGTCTTTAGGGGCCCCAGGCCGGCTCCACCCCCCCATTCCCCCCCCTGCTTGCCGTCCTCCCAGCCTGCCCGTGTTTCCTAACCAATATCTATTTTTATTTAAGCCAGAGGTCCTCAGATTTTACTGTAACCTGATTCCATTTTTATCCAAATTATGTATAGCCACATGTAGTCAAGGAAGAAGGAAGAGTATTTGCAAACCTCCTGGCTGAAATCCTAGAAACAAGGACTCACTCGACAAACCTAACATGGTTTCACATTCCATTAATAATCAATATACTGCAGACAGTGGTAAGCATCCCTGCCCTCCAAAGACACACCTTCAAGATAGATTAGAACAATTATGGACTAGAACTTTTGAATTTCTCTTCTACTGAACCAGATCTGTTGGCTCAAATTCAGACTTCCAGCTTCCTTTATTTCTCTCTTCCTGGTGAGTGATGTGTAAAAACTTAAAATAGGGTTGCCAATTCCAGACTGGGAAAGTTCTGGAGATTTAGAGATGGATCCTGGGGAGACTAGAATTTGGGAAGTAAAGGGACCTCAGTGGGGTATGATGCAGGCATTTCTCCAGTTGAACTGATCTCTGTAGTCTGGAGTTCAGTTATAATTCTGTGAAATCTCAAGAGCCCACTTGGAGTCTGGCAACTCTAGCCCAAAACTTAACATATCTCAATCACAGTTAATGAACATGGCCTTCAGGAGGGCTAATGCTATTAGTGGATGAGCTTCAGTTCCCAGCAGTTTGTTGACCCTTACTTAACACTGAACTCTAAGTTGAAACCTGTTAAGATGCATGATCCTGTGCACTATCCTTAGTCAAAAATAAAACTACACTATCTGAAATGCAAGAGTGAGTCATTGCAATAGCACTCTATAGAATCAGCATCTGTTCCATTTAATGTTCTCTTCCCTGTCTGAGTGTGAATTGATCTCTGGGTATGTCAAGAGCTCCTGGAAGAGGAAATGCAACTAAAAGTGA
The DNA here is from genome assembly GCF_032191835.1 of Heteronotia binoei. Classification (NCBI taxonomy): domain Eukaryota; kingdom Metazoa; phylum Chordata; class Lepidosauria; order Squamata; family Gekkonidae; genus Heteronotia; species Heteronotia binoei. The sequence continues at coordinate 81,785,504 of NC_083227.1, read as the reverse complement.
AAGACTGTTTCAGAAGTCCTGATTTTGCAAAACTGCTTAGATGGATTGGGGGAGCCAATATCCCTGGATTCAAGATTCATTACTGACCTGTACAGCAAATTGTCAGAATCCCTCTCAGGTTTCTGCCATTGATTATGGTTTCTGCTGTTGAATATGATATGTGCTGTCATAACTGTATCACTGTATGGGAAGCCCTGGCTGTCTCGAGGCATATGGGAGTCCCTTTGTTTATTCTCTTCCTGCCTTCCCCTCCCTTTCATCTCCCCCTCCTCCCTCCTGTTTGTTTTATCGTGACCATTTGGAGTCCTCTAATGTCTTGGAAAGGCGGTGGTTGCAATATGAATCACATTCCTGTGCAGGGCCAGCCCTACCACTAGGCAAACTAGGTGATTGCCTAGGGTGCCAGCCTTCTGGGGGCACCGAATTGGGCACCCCCCATGTGAATCGGTGATGTTATCACTGCGGGGTGGGGGGGCGTGTGCCAGAAGAAGTTAGCCTTGCCTAGGATGCCAGACAATCAAGGGTCGGCCTTGTTCCTGTGTGAACTGCGAAAACCTAGAACTTCTCCTGTGTTGGTTCCCACCCTCTGACTAGAAGATGGGATAGTAAGGTTGGGAGTTGAGGTACTCTAGCATGCCTTGTTTTACATTGGCTATTCCTGCCAAATGCCCCAAAGAGATTAAATCGCTTATAGCAAATCATGAATAAAGTTTAATTTAACATAGAGAAATCTGTGTGTGTTACTTGCAAATCTTACACAAATTTCGTTTACTGCAGATCAACCCAATATTCTGATGTCTCATTTTCAATTTGACCTTACAAGAAATATAATAAATTCTATTACTAATAATTTATGCAGTACTACTTAACATGCAAAGACTAATTTGTAAAAAAAATGTGCTTTACCATCTTCATCCTTCTTTCATTATTCCTACATAATAACTGAAGAACTGAGGCCAGGAACTACTGACTGAACAGGAATTTGAACTAGGCTTCCCAAATCCCCCGCCTGGGCTGGGGACCCCCGATTTGGAACCTCCTCCCCCCGCTGGCCAAAAATTCAGAAAGCGGGGGGAATGGCAGCCCTTCCCACCCAGCCCCGATCCCAGCAGCTTCTCCTCTCCCGTTCCCACCGATCCCCAATGCTTCTCCTCCTCCCTTCCCTTCCCTTCTCACCTCGATTGCAGCAGCTTCTCTTTGCCCCTCCCCTTCCCACCCAGCTCTATCGCAGCAGCCGGAGCTTTCCCAGGCTGCTTCCTGCCCCGCCCCAAAGGACCGTGTGCCTTTGCACACGGAGGTGGTGAAAGGCTTCAACTTTCTATGCCTGTGTCTGTTGCTGAAATAAGCTGGCTGGTGAGTAGAGAGGGCAACCCCCTACATCAGATTTGCGAGAAGGGGTGTGTGTGTGTGTGTGTGTGTGGAGAGGGAAACGTCTTCATTATTCCCTATGGAAATCGTTTCTCATAGGGTATAATGGGGAATTGATCTGGAGGTTTCGGGGGCTCTGGGGGAGCTATTTTTTGAGGTTGAGGCACCAAATTTTCAGTATAGTATCTAGTGCCTCTCCCCAAAGTACCCCCCAAGTTTCAAAACAAGTGGACCAGGGGGTCCAATTCTATGAGCCCCAAAAGAAGGTGCCCCATCCTTCATTATTTCCTATGGAAGGAAGACATTTTTAAAAGTGTGCTGTCCCTTTAAATGTGATGGCCAGAACTCCCTTGGAGTTCAGTTATGCTTGTCACACCCTTGTTCCTGGCTCCGCCCCAATGTCTCCTGGCTCCACCCCCAAAGTCTCCTGGCTCCACCCCCAAAGTCCCCAGATATTTCTTGAATTGGATTTGGCAACCCTAATTTGAACCCAAGTTACCATGTCTGTGAATATGAATAGATCTATATGTGCATAGCTCATAGACAATGTTATGCAGAAGTCAGAATGTCAGATCAGGATTAGGGAGAGGCAGGTTTTAATCTCCACTCTGCCATGGAAACTTGCTGCATGACCCTGGGCTAGTCACACACACACTCAACCTAAAACTACCTTACATGGTCACTGTGAGGATAAAATGGAAGAGAGAAGAACAATGTAACATCTTCTGATGGGGGAAAAGGCTGGGTATCAATTAAGTAAATAAACCCCACACTATCATTTCTGCCAGGGATAAACAAGATGTACGGTTTCATAAAAGGCATCAATGGCCACTACAGTTCAAAATCATTTTTAAAAAAATCTCTGTGTTTGTTTAGGAAAGTATTTCAGGGACATTGAAGAGACTTCAAACATTTTCTCCAGAGGTCTTGCACCAGGGCCCAGGACAGAAGCATGGAACATGTTCAGATGTCATGAAAAACAGGAATTATCTGACATATGTCAATTGAGGAAGAACCAGAGTTGCCAGCCTCCACACGTGGCCTGGGGATCTCCTGGAATTACAGGGATCAGTTCCCCTGAAGACAATGGTAGTTTCAGAGGTTTTCTCTATGGCATCATGTCCTTGCTGAGCTCCCTCCCCTCCCCAAATTCCACCCTTCTCAGGATCCACACAAAATCTCCAGAATTTCCCTGCACAGTAGGGTTGCCAAGTCCAATTCAAGAAATATCTGGGGACTTTGGGGGTGGAGCCAGGAGACTTTGGGGGTGGAGCCGGGAGCCAGGGTGTGGCGAGCATCATTGAACTCCAAAGGGAGTGCTGGCTGTCACATTTCAAGGGACCACACGCCTTTCGAAATGCCTTGCTTCCGTAGGAAATAATGAAAGATAGGGGTACCTTCTTTGGGGGCTCATAGAATCGGACCCCTTGGTCCAATCTTTTTGAATCTTGGGGGGTATTTTGGGGAGAGGCGCTGGATGCTGTGCTGAAAATTCAGTGCCTCTACCTCAAAAAACAGCCCTCCCAGAGCCCCAGATACTCGCGGATCAATTTTCCATTATTTCCTATGAGAATAAGTCTCCGCAGGGAATAAGAGAGTTCCCAAAAACATTTTCCTCCCCTCCCCCCGCTTTCTGATGACCCTGAAGCGGGGGGGAGGGCCTCCAAAACGGGGATCCCCTGCCCCCACCTGGGGATTGGCAACTCTACTGCACAGAGTTGGCAGCCCTAAGAAGAACTATATATCCACTTTAATTTCCCGTATCTATTGTCACCCCAAAACGAGACAGAAGTTCAGATTGTACCAACAAGAGATTCAATCGGGGAGATTGGGATGAGTTATGTGTGATATTTTAATGATGCACTCTCACCCCCCCTACTAGGGTTGCCAAGCTCCAGCTGGTGTCTAGAAATCTCCCACTATTACAACTCATCTCCAGGTGACAGAGATCAGTTCACTTGGAGAAAATGGCCGCTTTGGAAGGTGAACTCTATGGCATTATACCCCATTCAAGTTCAGCCATCCCCAAATCCTGCCTTCTTCAGGCTCCACCCCCAAAATCTCCAGGCATTTCCCAACCTGGAGCTGGCAACCTTACATCCTACATGATGCATCAATCAAGTCCAGAGTAATCTCCTCTGCAAAAATAATAAGTCCAGCATTATCCAAATTAGCCTTGCAAGGATGCAAGGCATGGAGGAGAGCAATTCTTGGTGCTTGGGAGGGGCAACAGTGTGAGGAATTCTAGTGTCCTGGTCCCACTGATGGACCTCCTGGTGGCACTTGGGTTTTTTGGCCACTGTGTGACACAGAGTGTTGGACTGGATGGGCCATTGACCTGATCCAACATGGCTACTCTTATGTAATGCTGAATGGAGTAAGGATGCTTAGTATACCCATGTAAGACACACAAGAAATAAGGAACTAGCACAGATACAGAAGTCAAAGTGAAATATATTGGTGTCTAAGAAAAAATGTACAGAAAAGCTGTTCTAAACTTTATGTAAAGGGATGTGATAACATGACAAGAGAAATGATAACCAGACAAAAAAACCCCACCAGTACCTAGAATAATTATTTGGCCTACAGCTTTTATAAATCCACAGAATTTTTGCAACATGTTTGAACAATCAAACTCCCCAACTCCAGAGAACTCAGACAGCTCTCAGCATACAAGCTTCCACAGCAAATTCTGAGAAACAAGGACAGACTCATTTCCTGGATGCCAGTGTTCATTTTTAAAGCTTCAAGGTAATATAAATCTAGGGATTCGTTCCAGCCTCAGCTAGCCTCTTTTTAGATTGCTCATGAGGTAGAAATTTGGAGAAAAAAAGGATAAAGAGACAGTTTAAAGAGCGACACGAGGAACCAAAGCCAAGTGGTCAAAAGTTGAAAAAAGACTTAAAAACAAAGATAGGTAAGATACCTAAAACAGTCACCTTCAACCAGTGTCTAACTCCAAATATCTGTGTTCATTAGAGCTGCCAGCTCCAGGTAGGGACATATCTGGAGACTTTGCAGATGAAGCTTGAGGACAGCAGGGTTTGGGACATAAGGTCATAAAAGTCCAACTTCCAAAGCAGCCATTTTCTCCAGGTGAACTGATCTCTGACCCGTGGAGATCAATTGTAATAGTGGGAGATCTCCAGCCACAACCTGGAAGCTGGCAACCCTAGCATTCATATTAGCCTTTACAGGTCTGATCTATACATGCAGCAGAGTGAATGAGGTAACAGAGTGCAGAGTTGGCTGCACTTTAGACTACATTACATTTGAGGAATTACATTTTTCAGATTTCACCCGACATTAACAATTGTTAAGTAGAAATGTTGTGCTATATCAAAAAGACTAATAAGACTGTCTCCCTGGTGTGCTAATGTTTTTTATTAGTAGAGAGGTATTTGGGCAGGGCATTAAAAACTTGACAACCCCACAGTGGGGTACAGTCCATCCTGTAACTTCCAGATACTACCACCTAATTCTGTGAGGATGTGCTGGTTTGAGAGCAGAGAGCTGTTGCTATGCAAAGGAGAGGCTAGAGAATAGGTTCTGAAGCAAGTTGCAGCCAGAAAGAAGGGAATCGGAAACATGAAGTAACCTAGGATTCATGTCACCACTGGTATTCTTGTAAATCCATGCCACGGAGAGTCCAGGGTGCAATCTACCAGAGTGCCAGCTATAGTTTATAAAACAGCAGTCTTTCCTCAAGAAGAAGTGAAGGTTGGCTTTACAAACAGACGCACAGAATGGACTATATTGGGACTGTTTCTTTAAAAGGAGGTGGACAGTTTCAGTCCTTTAAGAATATTTTTGCAACAGATTGGTTTGTGAATTTTAGAGAATATGTCTGTATGTTACATGGAATGATTATGAATGAATTATAGAAATCATTCACAGCATTCGTAGAGTGTTTATAAACTCAACTGGGGATTGGCAACCCTAAAAACCTTCTTGCTTGGTAGTAAAAATTTAATATTTTAATAAGTTACTTCTAATGCAACAGAAAAAGAAAATGCATATTTATATTTCCTACTAGCAGGAGTGCAATAGTGCACCAATATAATTTAAAATTAATGTACAATTTTTTTAAAAAAACCTGTTCATAATTTTAATCTTTATTATTACAAGCAGAAATAGATTACTAGGGAGCTTCTTGAGAGATAGATAAAAATAATGAGTCAGGTAAATTCATATATTGAGCTTGCTATTTTTGAACTCTGACTCCATTGCTAGTTGGAATTCAGCATAAAGGAGCGAGTTCACTTTTCATTGCAGCTCCTAAACTAAAAAAAATGTCCTACTTGCCTCTCAAGGCCTGGGGCAGTTTGTGAATGACATTATGTCCAGGGGTTGGATAACAGCACCTCTGACAAGTAGCAAAGTCTATACAAATTTAAATGGAGAATATTTGTGGGGGTGGGGAGAGCAATGACAGGTAGACAAGAAATACCACACAGCATGCTTCAGACGCCAGCCAATCAGGGAAATGATAGAAGAAACTAATCACCCTATGCCCCAGGCAAGATTGAAGATTAAAAATGGCCTTTGCATATATATGTAATAGAGCTTTTCTGGCACCCAAAATGGAGTTATTCATCTTTAAAATGGAATCCAGTAATGTCAATTTGGGCTGTTCATGACCAAGATGGGCTTTGGCTTACAACAAGGGGTCACCATTAAAAAGTGATATATGCATGTGCTAAACTGCCTTCCTTATCTGTTTAAAACTCATATCACGCCACAGCAAGGAGTAGAAGCGAGGAATGAGAGAGGAGCCTGTGACAGGCTGCTAGTCAAGGCAGCTTTAGATTGTGGGAACCTCTCATAGAATTCAGCTGGCAAAAGTGGGTGCAGCCGAGGTCAGCCCCCCCACCCCACCCCCTGGCTGTAAAACAAGCTACTGGCGAATAAAAAGGAAATCAAAATGCCAGCAATGAGAGCAAGACGACTACACAGTAGGATTGTAGCATACTTTCTACCCAGGATGGCCGTCAAAGAAAGGGAGGCTTGTTCCTCAGGCTAACAGCTGTGAGGAGGTGGGGGAGGTTCATTCCCAAGGGACAGCAGATGTAGGGTGTCCCCCAAGCAGTGAAATAGGAAGAGAATATAGAACAGAACTCTTGGGAAACACTAGCTTGGCTGTGGAGCCAAAAGGAAGCCTGTCTGGAGGAACCACCTGTCAGGCAACGAGACAGGAGGCTTAAGATTGGGGCCTTGTGAGGGGCCTGGGCTAGACTTCAGCAGAGGGTTGCTAAGAAGGAGGCCAGAGGAACACACAAAGGACCTAGATGGTTAGAGGCCTGTCAAGAAAGGTGCTAGGCATTGTGGGCAGAGGGCCTAGAAGGGTTTTGTGGGGAACATAGCTGCCTCGAAGCAACCATGTGCTATTTAAAGAACAGTACAAATGGCATGCTGGGTTTCAGTACACAGGGCAACAGCAGGGGTTGAATTAATGCTTAACTGTCTGTGTTGCTTGCCATGTTTGCAAAATTAGGACTGCCCACTACATACTAAACAGAGCTAAAATAAGAAATCCAAGTCAGGAAACCGAGAAAGAGGAACAGACTGGTATACAGCCATTTGGCAACTCTGATACAAGGAACACATGTCATTGTGGAAGCAGCATAGTATAGTAGCTAGAGTGACAGGTTAGGCTTGGAAAGTCCATATATGAATCTTTCCCAGACCTCACTGGGTGACCTTGGGCAAATCATTTTCCTTCTCAGCCTCACAGGGTTGTTGAGAGAATAATGGAAGGGAGAGAAAAGGAAGGCACACCTCCCTGAGATCCTTGGCAGAAGGGAAGAATAAAAATTTGACATAATTAAGTAGAATGATATGAGTGTGACTGACTAAGCCCTAAGGCAGAAGCCTACTAGCACTAAAAATACTGTGCCTTAAAAAGCTGCCAAGAAGACCAGGTCACAGGCCTTGTACCATTTCAGGTAATGAGAGAATTCTTCCCTCTGACTATAACAAGAATTAGTGCTATACTAGCACCATCTACTGAATATTAGGAAGACAGAAGGTAAGGAAATCTCATTTGGTTATGAGACAGTGAGTAACATGGGACAAGCTCCCCCCAGCTTCAAAATAAGACTCAAAGCCTTTTTCTCAGATGAAAAGTGGGAGCTTTTTCACAAAGGATTACTGATGCTGAAGAAATCATAACCACAAAGGACCAGTAACCAGGCCCTATCAGTCAAAATAAGTAATTAAAGGGCCAGGATGTAACAATGGTTAGGCTGTCAGACCAGAATCTGGAAGACTGGTTCAAATTCTTCTCAACAAAGATTGGCAGTCACTGGGTGATCTTGGGCCAGTCATTCTCCCTGGGCCTGAGAGGCTTGTGAAGATAAAATGGAGAAGGGAAGACTGATGTAAGTTGTTTTAGGTACCCTTTGGGGAAAGAAGCATAAATATCTGAATTATAGAAATAGTTTTTGTAATTGTATGTTCTGATACACCCACATCCCAATAACTATGTGCTTTTATGTACACTAGAGCCCCGTGGTGCAGAGTGTTAAAGCTGTTGTACTGCAGTCCTAAGCTCTGCTCATGACCTGAGTTCGATCCCCGGTGGAAGCTGAGTTTTCAGGTAGCCGTCTCGAGGTTGACTCAGCCTTCCATCGTTCTGAGGTCGGTAAAATGAGTATCCAGCTTGCTGGGGGGAAAGCGTAGATGACTGGGGAAGGCAATGGCAAACCATTGTGAAAGTCTGCTGTGAAAACGTTGTGAAAGCAATGTCACCCCAGAGTCGGAAACGACTAGTGCTTACACAGGGGACCTTTCCTTTTCCTTTATGTACACTGACTTGAACAGTGATAATATAAAATAACTTTGAAATGAATAGCTTTGAGTAAATTAATTTTACTGAATATTCAGAAACCTTGCATCTATCCTTGAACTTAAGACATGAAGAAAGCAAAACTGTGTGGAATTTCTGCATGTAAATATTACAGCACTCGTCTTGCTTCCCCAAATATTGCTCTGTAATTGTAAAATTAACAGGTACTCCAACTTAATGCAGACTCCAAATCAGGGCCGACCCGTCTACTAGGGGACCTTAAGTGGTCGCCTAGGGCAGCAGCTGTCTCGGGGCACCGAATTGGGCACCCTATGAGACTCAAGGGGGTGGGACCAGTGCAGCGTCACCTGCCTAGCCCCACTAGAGCATGCTGAGTGCACAGCCAGCTGCTCTGCCCCTACAGAGAAGAATCTCTCCCACCCACACCACTTTGAGACCCTGAGAGTTGTCGGTGGCAGGGCTTTCTCCCTGCATTTGCACCCCTGGAGTGCAAAAGCAGGAAAGGATTTCCCTGTGTCTCTTGGAAACTCCAAGAGTTGTGGCGGTGGGGCAACCCTGTTGCTGAGACCCCATTCCGCCATTCAATCCTATGGGTCCATAGGATAGATTGGAGGGATTGGGCCACTGCTGCAGTGCGACCCTAAGGAAGGGGATTAAATTTTAAAATCTTTTCTGTAGTGTTGTGCCACAGTGGCAACCTGATCCCTCCATTCTGCCCTATGAGCCCACAGGATGGAAAGGAATCCATTTTATGCTATGGGCCTATAGAAGAGAATGGACTCGATTCCATCCTATGGGCCCATAGAATAGAATGGAGGGATCAGGTCGCCACTGTGACATGATGCTACAGAAGCCCATAGAATAGAAAGTAGGGTTTGGGCCACCACTGTGGGGAGGGGGCACCAAAAGTTAACCTTGCCTAGGGTGCAAGTTAGTTTAGGGCCAGCCCTGCATTACATAACTGGAAGCCCAAGTGCCCCAGGCTAGACTGATCTCATCTGATCTTGGAAGCAGAAGGATTTGGGGGGCATTCCAGGGCGTTGCCAATGCAATGACATCACCCAGAAGTGGCAATGCTCTGGTTTTGGAGCAAAACTGTATGGTAAAACTGGCTTCAAACCATAGAGTTTTGCCCTCAAGCCAGAGTGTTACTGACATGTCAAGTGACATGACAAGTGATGATGTCACTTCCAGGGGATGCCATTGTGTTGGGGACATTGTGCAGCGACAGTGTTTGGGGGTAGGGAGAAGCCCCAAAAACTGGGGGAACTCCTGCCGGGACCTGGGGACTGGCAACCTAGTAGCAATCCAGGTATTCCTTTGTGGTCTCCCATCCAAGTACTAAGCAGGACAGACCTTGCTTAGTTTCTGAGATCTGACATGATCAGGGTAATCTAGGCTATCCAGGTCAGGGCGTTTTCTTGCTAGCATTATACAAATGCTAGCCTGAATCAGTATTACTGAAACATGTGTAGTCGTACTGACAGATGGCTTCTTCAGAAGAGAAAACTATGCTGTGGAAATTTTACCTGCTCATTCCTCCCTTCCTGGCTGCCTGTGGAACTTCACTCATTTATGGAGAAAGGGGTGGGCATGAAGAGTCTCTAGCAGTAATGCCTGATGGGCATTTATAGCTCCTTTCCTGGACCAGCAATGGCAGTATCAGTCATATTTTTCTTTTAAACTGGTAGAGAGATGACAGCAGAGAGGGCACGTAATGAAGAGTGGTAGAGTTATGACAATCATACGCATCATAAACCATATCTACAAAGTAGGTAAAACAATGTTGTGATTGCAAGTTTTTAGCACAGTTTCCATTATAAAGGAAACACACTTTTTAAAAACAGCATGGTGCCCGGGGGGAAAATGTGGGAGTAAAATGAGAAGAAAGTTGCCTGGTTTCTCCAAAATAAACAAGTTCCTAGACCAGAACTCATAGTCTAACCCAGAATTCAACCAGTGTCACAACAGAGTGCATAATCAACTGCCCCGATACATATAATAAATAAGCAATTTCCTTTAAGAGTAAAAATTTTGCCCTCCAGCAAATTCCTGTCACACTGAGTGATATGAACTGACAGCATAAAAGCCATTCCACTGGGCTCATAAAACAAAGACCATGGAATGGAGGACAGCATTCCTCATAGCTCCAGCCTATCCTCATCAGGAACTGCAACCCCCAAGATTATATGGGGAAACAGAGGGCTATCCATACAGATTTGTCCATACACATTGTGTTTGTGTTTTGTGAAGGGGGTATATAGTTCTCAATGATTCTGCCCTATTAACAAGTCATCTAGGAAGACCCTGAAGCCTAAGGACATAAAGAGAACTCTGCTGGATCAGACCATTGCTCCATCTAGACTAGCATATTGTTCTATACAGTGTTCAACCAGTTGCCCTGGAGGGCCAGCAAACAGGGCAAAGAGACCAAGGCCCCAGCTGTCTCCCGGCACTGGCATTCAGAGATATGCTGTCTCTGTATATGGAGACTATCTTGACGCATAATGGCTAGTGACCATTAATGGACCTATTCACCATGAATCCCTCCCCTCCCTTCCCCTTTAAAGCCACTGATGCTTTTGGTCATCACTACATCCACAGGCAGTGAATTACTTGCTGAGTAAAGAAGTATTTCCTTTTGTCTGTCCTGAACCTAGTGCCCTTCAACATCACCAGGTGACTCCAAGTTCTATTATTGTGGGAGGAAAAAGCTCTTTCTACTTTCTCTACCTCATGTATAAGTTAAGAGTAGTAAAGCTGCAGTACTGAAGTTGGAGCCCTCTGCTCACAACCTGAGTTCGATTCCAGTGGAAGCTGGTTCAGGTAGCCAGCTCCAGGTTGACTCAGCCTTCCATCCTTCCGAGGTCGGTAAAATGAGTACCCAGCTTGCTGGGGGGGGGGGGTGGGCGGGGAAGTGTAGATGACTGGGGAAGGCAATGGCAAACCACCCTGTAAAAAGTCTGCCGTGAAAGCATCATCACCCCAGAGTCAAAAATGACTGGTGCTTGCACAGGGGACTACCTTTACTTTTTTATCAGGTGCCTCCTTAACCATTTTATTTCTAGACCAAAAACTCCCAGACTCTCCAGCTTTTCCTCTTAGGAAAGGTCCATCAGTGGCTATTAGCCACAGCATATTATTGGAACTGTCTGGGGCAGTGATGCTCTGTATTCTTGGTGTTTGGGTAGGGCAAAGTGGAAGGGCTTCTAGCCCCACTTGTGAACCTTTGTTTTTTAGCCACCTTGTGACACAGAGTGTTGAACTGGATGGGCCATTGGCCTGATCCAACATGGCTTCTTTTATGTTCTTAACTCCTTAATTATCTCTGTTGCTCTCTTCTGCTTTTTTCCAACTCTGCAACTATGTTTTGGAAAAATGGCAACTGGAACTGCACACCATATTCTAGATGAGGCCACACCATAGCTCTATGCAACAATATTGACCATTTACTTTCAACCCTGTTCCTAATAATTCCCAGCATGAAATTTGCCTTTTTCACTGCTTAACCCTGCTTAACCCCATTTCTAAATAATTTATGAACAAATTTAATATCACCAGTCCCAATATGAAGCCTTGTGGGACCCCACTGCTCACTTCCCTCTATTGTGAGAACTGTCCATTTATCCGTATTCTCAGCTTCCTGACATTTAACAAATTTGTAATCCACTAGGACCCATACTGTTATCCTACGAATGGGTAGTTCATTCAGGAGTCTTTGGTGAAGTGCATTGTCAAAAGCTTTCTGGAATTCCAAGTACATTATGTCTGCTAGATCACTCATATTCACATCCTTATTAACCTGTGCAAAATTTTAGTGAGGCAAGACTTTTCTTTGCAGAAGTCATGCGTATTTTCCCTCAGCAGGTTTTGTTCTCTCTTAATAACAATTTCTAATAATGTGCCTTGTATTAAGCTTGTAACTGGCTTGTATTTTCCTGGATCTTCCCTGGATTCGTTTTTAAAAATCTGTGTAATATTTGCTACTTTTCAGTCATCTAGAATAGAGACTGATATTAGCGACAAGTTACTGATTAAATGAAGAATGCCCAAGACTTCTTAGCTCCAGAGGACGGAAATCAGATGACACTCCTGGTGGTAAATATATAATAAACTAAATGCTTTATGATTGGCTGCCCTTTAATGAGACCCCAAAATCAGCCACCCTGAACAACATCAGAGTGACAATTTTCTATTGGGTGTATGCGTGAAAACGACATCATGTCAACCTGTTCCAGTTTATGTCCAGCATTCATCACGAATGCTCTTCAATTGGTATGAAGTGTGTTGTCGAGCAGATGTTGTTTAAAACAGGGAGCTGGGTCAAAAACAGTCATTTATTGATAATCATTTAAGACAGAAAACACAATGGCTGACTAAGGGAAGCATCTGCCATCAGCGCCCTCTGCTTTGTAGGCTATCAAAAAAATGCATCCAGTAGACAAAAGCAAGCAAAGATTCCAGGGAATTCCTGTACATATTTTCAGTTAGAGAAAAAAAGGAGATAACCATGATTAGAGAACATTAATAAAATTATGGTGAGGGACCAGTTTATCAGAACATAAGCACCCTGTTATGAAACTGATGGGTAATTGGTTCAGGATCAGCAGAAGAAATATGTCTATGGCAATGCATAACAGAGAAAATGTGAACCAATGTAATTTAGTTTATTTACAACATTTATTAGTCTTTATCCCTTGAGGAACTAAAGGTGGCTTATGATATTAAAAAATATTATATAAAAAAATAAACAATAATGATAAAACCCCATAAAAAGCCAAAATTTAAAAATTCCAGTTAGGACTGCTAGTAATAAAAGCTAAATCAATCAAATGTAGTCCCAAATAAAACTGTCACCAACTGCCTCCTAAAGACTGACAATGGGGAAGTTGTTCCATAACTGTGGGCTTGCCACTAAAAAGACCCTCTCTCGTGTTTCCACCCAGATGAGTCTCTTTGATTGGTGGGATAGTCAGGAGGGCCGCTCTCTGTGATCTTAATTCCTGGGCGGAAATGTATGGGAGAAGATGGTCCTTCAAATTCCAAAATCCCAAGTCATGAAGGGCTTTAAAGGATGAAACAAACACCTTGAATTGTGCTTGGGAGCTGGTCAGTAGCCAGTGCAATTGCTGTGGTATGGGGGACATATGGTCCTGGTAGCTGGCTCTGACCAGCAGTCTACCTGCAGCATTCTGCACTAACAGCAGCTTCTGCACACTCTTCAAGGGTAGCTCCAAGTACAGCACTTTGCAATAGTCCAGTCTAAATGTAGCTAAAGCATGGATCACTGTGGCTAGATCTGATTTAAACCGGGAACAGGTGTGGCTAACACACCTGCTGGAGCTGGGCTAATGCAATTCAAGCCACAGCAGACACTTGTTTTTGGAGGTGATCACTGTATCAAGCAGTACTCCCAAGCTGTGAAGGCTTTTCAAGAAAGTATAACCCCATCCAAGACAGAAGAGATCTTAAGCCGCTGGTCTGCCTTTCTACTAACACAGAGAACCTCTGCCAGTATTAAGTTTCAGCTTGTACACCCTGATTCAATCCATTATTGACTCCAAGCACCAGTTCATAACATCAACAGCATCCTTGGGATTAGGTGGAAAAGAAAGGGAGACCTGGGTATCATGCACATATTGGTTGCATCACAGCCCATATCTCCTGATGACTTCTCCCAGTAGCTTTATATAAATATTAAGTAGAATAGAGGATAAGCTGAAACCCTGTGCCACCCCACAGGTCAAAGGCCACAGATAAGAGTATGAATCTGCCAACACTATCTTCTAAGACTGACACTCCAGATAGGACTTGAACCACCATAATACTGTAATCCTTAGTTCCAGTGAGCTGAGAGGGGGCTCAGTAGGATACTGTGGTTGATAGTATTAAAGGCTGCTGAAAGATTCAGCAGAACTAGCAGGGTCATATTTCCCCATCTAGTTCTTGGAAGAGGTCATCAACCAAGGTAGTCTCTGTTCCAAATCCTGATCCGTAGCCAGACTGAAATGGCCTAGAAAATCAGGATCTTCCAAGAATCTCTGGAACTGATCAACAAGAACTCATTCTAGCACCTCACCCAAGAATAGAATTTTGGAGGCTGGCTGAAAATTTCCCAGTGTAAAAGGGCTCAGGGAGGGTTGTTTCAAAACATGTCCAGTTGTTGCCTCCTTGAGCATTGTCAGAGTTGCAGAAGCAGTGTCCCCTGGGCAGACCAGTCACAGGAAGTAGTTCCAAGGAAGACACTCGAAACAGACAGCAGGTGAAACAAACTGTATTGGGTTCAGGCAGGTAACAGAGTCAATAGGCAGTCCAATAGTCATACACTTACACACAAGTAGAGCCAGGCAGAGGTACAAATACAGAGTCCAATAGAATAGTCAATACACAGTCCAAAGTCATCAATTCAATATCCATCCAAACAGTATGCTCCGCTGGCATCGTTCTTTCCTATCCCACATTGAACTGGTAGCTGGCTACTGCATTTCTAGTGGTCTTAGCCAATCACATTACAAATTGGTTAAGTGGCTTACACCTGATGACAATATACCACCTGTAGTCAAGGATGACTCAATCCCTGACAGTTCCAAGTCTCCTTAAAGAAAGAGGACACTGTCAAGCATGAGTAGCAGGAAGGGCAAGGGTCAAGAACACAAGTAGTAGGTTTCACTTGTCCACATCCTTGGGATCCACAAACTGAAACGTATCCATACTCATCAGACAAGCAGATGTCTTGGTACATCAACTGAATATGCTTCCATGCTAACTCAGAGCAGGTCTGGGTGATTTTGCCTGCAAAGTAGTGGATAGAAGGCCCAAGGAGGTCAGTTCTAAAAAAACCCTTGGTGGGTTACCATGAGCCAGTCATTTTCTTAACATAACTCAAGTTTACAAGGACTTGTGAGGATAAAATGCAGAAGGGGAGAACTGCAGTGAGCTCCTTAGAGGAAGGGCTGGAATAAAAACGTCATATGTACGATTTGTATTACATATTACAGGATTCATTGCCACAAGTTGCTTAGATGGCTTATTAAAGGAATGAACAAGATTGTAGAGCCACAGCTATTAGTATAGCAGAGAAACAAAACCAACAGGTTCAGAGGAAGTATACCTCTGATTATCAGAAGCCTGGGATAAACAGAATAGCCATTGCTACAGCACTCTACTTCTGAGCTATCCAGTGGTACCTGGCCACTGGAGGCTGAGTACTGCACTCATCTGATCCAGCAAAATAATTCCTAGGGTCTTAACTGGCAGAGGATTAATCCAGAATTAGTGCTAAATAAGCCCACAGTGACAACCCACTATTGTCTTTCTGTGCAAAAGAACACAGATAATAGCAGAGGGATGAGAACAGGGTGGGAAGAAACCATTTTTATCCCCAAATCAGATGGCACAGGAAAAGGCACTTGTGTTGGTAGCGCAGGGAAGGAGGTGGGGGGGGGGGGATCTGCCTTTGTGAAAACAGAGTAACTGCTTGCAAACCATCCCTTTGTTCAGTCCTTCTCTCCCTCCCTCCCACCCCAGATAAAAATTGGAAGGCTTACACCCCACAAAAACATTTTTAACAAATAGAATTATTTTTGTTGCAAGAATGATTTGAAGAATCATCTCAGCCATGCACTTATTGTTTTCCGCAGCACACTGTAGGTTGCCTTCCACTCTCCCAATGCATCTGCACCAGCTTTGTGCCATCATTCATCATTTTCCCTTTCCATGTGTCCTGTAACAAATGCTGCTTATTGAACCAGCACCATGATTTTACCCATCCACTTAGGGCAGTGCAGATTTTGTGAACTGGAGCCCTGTCCAGATTGCCAGTTGGCATCAGGAGCAAAAATCTCAGTGACTACATTCAGAGGCTATAGAAAAACTCATCCCATCCATGATGGTTGCATATGCCCTCCCATCTCCCCTTGCATCTCAAACAGGACAGAAAGTTCTCTGCGTCTTTGATCAAACTTTTGTGCAAAAGTGGGCACATGAAGTTTGTTTCCTCACCAAAACCTGGTGTTAAACTCTGGTTTATAATCTGTTAAGGAAATGTGGGGTGCAGGAACCATTGCATGCACTCCCATTTCCATTGCGTTCATTTGGGGAGGGATAGAAACTGGTTTCCCAGTTGCATCAAGAAAGAGAGATAGTTGTTTCAAAAAAAATCCTCTTATTTATTCAATACCGATGTAAATTCATCAAAACATATAAATATCACACATCCTTAATCAAAATTCAATACTTAAACATTGTACGCAGAAAAATTTATAAAGGATATCCTTGGTTGCTCTTGTCAAGATCCAGAAAAATGGGTTGTTGACAAGAACAGGCAAGAACAAGAATACATTCACACATTAAGTACCTTTCTCCATCCATAGGAGCCAATTTAACTGTCAATCTACTCTGTGACGAGTGTCTGACATATAGCGACATACACAATGGAACCGAATCCTTTCTCCCTGTATCTCTAGGTCAAAAAGGCCAAGGAAAGTCAGGGTGACCCAGAGAGTCAAGGAAGCTAGTTTCTGATTTGGTATCTATTTAGAATTTGATAGTAAAGAAACATTCCAAAATGCAAAAGTAATGTGAGGCTAAAAGACAGTATTGTTGGTACCAAGAAGGTCACATCACCTGATGTGATGTGAAGTGTTCTAAAGCCTCCTGGGAAACCAAACCAAAGCTTTAACCATAGAGGCTAAGTACTATAGAAATTGAAATAGCACTGGGTTAGCATGGGTAAACAACTGAGACTCAATCCAACCCTAATTCCACAACGAACTCCAGTTTCCCCAGGCACTTACATTCAGATATCATAGCAAATTAAAACTGGGGTGAAGGCTCTAAAAACCAGAAAGCCTTCCATTGCAATTTGCATGTGAAGGGAAGAGGGAGAGTATGCAAGCACGACGTCAAGCCATGCTCATGCCCACCATGGACAAAGATTTGTTGCCATGTCTGAATGCAGCCAGTAGTATCCTCTATGAGCATAGAGAAGCCTCAGAATCTGAACAGAGCTCTTTTGTCTGCCACCCTAGGAGTGCTCCAGACCATGTATAGGAAACGTGTCCTGTGCCCCTGCATCTATCCCCTTCCCCTTGCTGCCATTCTCTAATTTATTAGTAGAACATTCTGAATGTGGGATTAAGAAGCCCAGCAGAGCAATCACTTCTAATTAGGGCTGCAGAAAACATAGGCGGGAGGTCAGCATTCCTCTGGCACAGACCAAGCGATGAGAGAGGCTGACACCCTGCAGACATTCTAGCACACCCACATTCTCAGGAACCCCTGAATGTTTTCTGGGCTAGCTACAAAAAAAAAAAAGGAAGTGAGTATTAGTTTAATGACCCATAGCATACAGTAGAGGACAATCACACATTGACTGGAGGACAATTCACAAGACTGTAAATCAGCAGGTCACTGGAACTCTGAGGGATAAAATCATGATTCTGTGGAACGTTATCCAGCTTCTCTCAGCCAACAGCAGGCAACTGCCAACATGGGTCCAACTTTTTCCACTACAACTGTGGACAAAAAGCACATTCAGCTATTTGTTTGTAAAGTTGCGTGTCTGTATGGCCAATCAGAAAATAACAAGGGATTAGAATACACAGCTTAACTAGGGTTGCCAGCTCTAGTTTGGGAAATTCTTGGGAAAACGTGTGGTGCCTGAGGAGGGTGGAGTTTGGAGAGGGGAGGGAGCTCCATGGGGATGTGATGTCACAGAGCCTAGCCTCTGAAACTATCTCCCAGAGAAGCTGATCTCTGTAGTCTGGACATCAGTTGTAATTCTGGGAGAGCTCTAGGTCCCGCCTGGAATTTGGTAACCCTAAAAACATGTCTCTTCCACCAAGCCTGCAAAACTGCCCCAGGTGAGGTCTGTGCTGGTAATTTCCCTCATGTCACCAGAAAATATTTCTGACAACCTGAAGACACTAGCCTGGTGCCTGCAGGTGTAAGAGTGGGGAATTATTTCAGTGATTGGATGAAAATTATTTTGCTAAGGGGGACAAAACTGGCCTCAGCACCTCTAAAAGCAAAACAGCAGGACTCTGGCAACTCCTTACATATGGCGAATATGGAGAAGAATTTGTAAAGAAAAAATGTGAGAACTACATGCGTGGAATACATTTGTACCACTGATCACATAAAATAAAGGTTTCACAACCTGGCCATCTCTTGCATGAAGTGTGAATCTGCCCTGGATATATTCATGTGAGTAACAGAGTCATTCTGGGGGGAGATTAAATATTTAAAATTAGCACTGAGAATCAGGAGCAAATTTGTACAGCTCTTGGTTCTGACTTTCTTTTTTCCCACATTATGCCTATTTACCATAATATCCTATGAGGCTGTTCCTTCTTCAAGCAGCAAACCATGACTCTGTGCTCTGATCTGTACTCTGTCACCTGCAGCTCCCCCTCAGGGTATGAATACAGTTATTTAAACATTCAGTACCTATAATTAATGGAATACTTTCCTACTTTAGCAAAGAAGAGGAGGACGAAAGATTGACTGCATGGAATTTCTAGCCATCCCAATTTGCTGGGGGTGAACAGGCTTACTAACATGAAATTACTCAAGCAAAAAAAGAAAAGGCTGAAGTAAATACAATGCACTAAATGCCATCTGGTACTCACAACACCACCACACAGAGGCAACCATAGAAGGAAGAGAGGGGTCCTTCCTCTCTTCACATGTACTGCTAATTCAAGGACCTGGAACTAAGCCTTGTGAAAGAGACAGCCAAGTGTAGGTGAGCTGAACTGTACTTGCTCCAGCATCACCACTGGCCTGGGTACCAGGCTTAAATACAGTCTGTGATATACTTTATGTTCTCCTCAGTCACCAAAGCAACCCAGTCAATGACATTTCTCATCAGGTAACCTGCACCTACCTACCAACTCCAGCATCAAGGGAATATGGACTGCTCCAACCAATTTTTCTGCTGCTGGTGCAAAAAAAGAGAGGGCCTCCTTTGCTCATTCAAAAAGCCATGTAGGGGATCATGGGGCCTGCATGGCCAAAACCCACAAGGGATGGGGCAGTAGTAAGGAGACAAACTGAGCAAGACTGAATGATAAAACTGGCTGGGTCTAACCCATTGTAATCCAATGCAAAGTTCTAAGTTCATTGATTTCAGTTGGCTTTGACTGGAGTAACTCTAGGGTTGCACCATTAGCTCCTAGGGTTATCTTGGGGACCATCTACAGTAGTAGAAGTGCCCACCTTCACTCATGACCTCTATAGTGAAGCAAAGTCCATATTCCAGAAGCAGCGGGAAAGTTAGTCCATTCCTTGAGCAACTGCAACCTTCACTGGCTATTAATTAGTCTAAGAATTTAGCCAGCACCAGACTGCATCTGCCACTTCTCATCATCATAATATTATTTAGGGGCCATTATGTGAATGAGAACCCCAGGGAGTGCCAAGGACCAAAATCAGTCTTGTGCTTGGCAGATGGAGGATCTCATTATGGCAAGTTACAGCTCCACTTCTTCAAAGCAAAAGATTCTTGCCTTTGCTAGGATGAAACTGGACAAGCCACTCTCATTATTTATCTTTACTCACAGTGTTATGATGAAACACTGGCACTGCAATGTTATACTCTAGAAGAGCAGCTGCGGCAGCCTGGTGCTGCACAAGGGCTAGTGGTGCATTCCTTTGCCCCCTTCTTTGAGAGTACACAGCATTGGACAAAGGGAGCTATTCTGAGGAAACATGACTGAGATTGGGCTGCACATCCTATGGGACCACAATAAGATGAGCTTGTCTTAACCTCAAAGCAGAAAGACAAAGTTCAGCGGAAAGATATACATTTCCCCCTTTCAACTGGCAGGAGTTGGGCAATTATAGGAATTATAACAGGAGTGGCCAAACTTGCTTAACGTAAGAGCCACATAGAATAAACATCAGATGTTTGAGAGCCAGAAGACATGAACATTCAGATGTTTGAGAGCTGCAAGACTGGATGACTGGCAGGAAGGCAGGCAAAAAGGAAATAGATGGAGGAGGGAGGGAGAAGTGGAAAGAAAGCAACTTTAAATGCTGTCTTGGCTTGGAAAACCGATTTAAAGCGAAAAATGCCTTCTCCAAGCCAGCCGATGGGATGATGAAGGCTTCAAAAGCCACACAATATGTGTGAAAGAGCCACATGCGGCTCCGGAGCCGCAGTTTGGCCACCCATGGATTATAACATCTGGACCCCTGGAATTATAACAAATATGGAATTAATTGTTTGTCTTTTTAATTTGAAATACTTAACATCTCTGGTAGAAATTCAGGCCCCAGCAGAAAGAAATTCTTACTATAACTGGATAAAGGATAAAATTCAATATTCAATGTAAGGTTCATTTTATCAATATTGCAATGCTCTTCTTCCTCATCTGGTAGGGCCTGCATTTTGGAACACTATGAAAATGTTTCCAGAGACAACAATCTGTTTGTTGGACCTAACTCATGCAGAGACTGGGGGTGGGGGTATTCCTCTATCTCAGTACTGTGAGGAGTAAAGCTGAGTTTTGAAATACTACCTCTGAGAGATATTTCTAAATGTCATGGGTGATACTGCAATATATCCTGAATTTCCTGGCTACCCCAAATCTCAAAGGCAAAAACCTAACCCTTACATTTTAATCCTTAGTGATTCTAAAGGATTAGAAAGTGGACAACTCCTACATTTGATTTAGGGTTGCCAGCCTCCAGGTAGGGCCTGGAGATCTCCTGCTTTTACAAGGGTTCTCCTGCTGAAAGAGATCAGCTCCCCTGGAGAAAATGGCGGACTTCATGGCACTGTACCATGCTGAGGCCCTTCCCCTCCCCAAACCCCACCTTCTCTAGGATCAACCCCAAGTCTCCAGTTATTTTCCAACACAGACCTGGCAACCCTAGTTTGATTTTTAAAATTGCACTTGGTCATTTCACTGCCCCACAAAACATTGTGCAGGCAGCGGGTTATGCACATTCTTGCTTTCATGCTGCTTAAGAACATCCCCAGAAGAAAACACCAGCATGCAGGCAGTCAGGACTGGAAGTCGGGATGGCTAAAGTGTGAAATAAGTCATCTGCTGCTTGCATCCTTTTGGTCTAGCACAATTCTCAGGATCACTCTAGGGCCAAAGTGTTCAGTAGCCTGTTTAATCCACTCCTTGGCAAAAAACAAAAAAACAAAAAACATTCAACACTGAAGGGATGGAGCAGAGCACAAGCCCCTACAGTGAGTTCAGGTATGTAGGAAAGCAGGAGCAAACTCCACACACACAAACTCACAATCAGCTTAAAAGTCATGGGTGTAATACCCAAGATACAAAGTATAGGAAAAAGAGGAAAATCCTCTTCTCTATGCCCTGCCTTTGCAGGAACCCAAACCATGTATTAGTGAAGCTAAAGCTAGCTTTAGAAAAGTTTTTGAACACTTGCCATTGCTGTAAATACAAAAATGAACATATTAAAGCAAATAACAGAGATTTGCAAATCTATAGGGGAGGAAGATCTAGAAATTGGCACAGAACATTTTTTAAACCTCTCTAGGTATTATTTGTAAGAGCTTCTTCAGCTGTATGGATTGCTCAACTGAAATAAGCTGTATGGATTGCTAAACTGCTGAGGCAGTACAGAATGTTTATGAACATTCCAACTACTCTAAAAATTTTTTTAAAAAACCTGCCATGACAACTGGTAGGAATAATTACAAAGGAGGAGGCAACATTATTCAGTATCAAAAACTGGACTATGTGAATGGGTAAACTGAGTGGTATGAGAACAAAGGTGGAAATAGTGTGAGTGTGTATAAGTGAGAAAAAAACAGAATGCTGTCTCTGGGGATGAACAAAGAAAAGATAATAAAACTAAAAGCCATAGGTGAATTTCTGGAGGTCTCCAATAACGCCTTCCTTCCTTCCTTCTTTTTTTTTTTTTAAGATCAGCATTCTTCCACTCAAGTAAGAAGATATACAGTGCAATCCTATACAGAGTTATATCAATCTAAGCCTATTGAAATCATTGGTGCTAGAGTGGAGTAACTGCATAGTATTGAACTGATAGGTGTATGAGTGCTTGGAATGGGATTTTACCAACAGTTGGTAATAGATTTTCTTATTATCTCCCATCCTTCTAGAACTCTCTGCCTTCTATGAAAAGACTCTAATTGTCTCAGGTTTTAGCTCATCCATCACCTGCTGTTACTTGAAGGCAGTCTAAGAATGAATATACGCCTGTATAGTCATACAAAACAACATCAGGTGCTTTTAGCAATTAGGTTTCTTCCCCATAAAAAGAGCATTTCAACAGAAACTTCTGAGTGTTAAGCTGGATTCTGTAAGCAAAATAAAACTAGATACCTTCCAAAGCCCACTTTCAAGGTCTTTCTGAGCCTTCCACATCAAGAAATTGTGTGCTTCAGTACATGGAACCACAAATTATTAATAACTTCTATAGCACTTTTCATATGGAAAATGCTTTTCATTCCACAATCTTATTCATTCTCACAATAACTCTTTGATGGGAAACCGAAGTTAGGGAGATAAATTATGTCCCAAATGCTGTGGGGAAGGAGGAAGCTTGAAAATACAAAGCGTTTAATTTAAAACCTGGAACATCACAGAGTTGAGCAGTGCAGCAAATCTATTTATGTAGAATTCAGGGTTCCATTACACTGTAGCCTCATACTCTTCAAGCATCACATCAAGAAACAGATGCTAGAAGATGCGTGCAGACTGAATTCTAAGAGTGACATCCTACTAAGAGGCACACCTTACTAAATCGGTTGAAGTCAATGGACTTAGAAGGATGCAGCTCTGCTTAGGATGCTGTAAATATCCTAAGCTCTGGGAGACAGCTGGCATTTAACAACACTTTCTGGAGAAGTAGTGGGGGGGGGGGACCCAGTTCTCCCCAAGAAACTGGACTCACCAAGGGTAAGAGGTTGCCCCACTTCAATTGTGCTCCTGAGGTTCACATTTTCTCATTTGATATAAGTAAATTAACTCTTTTTGCAAAAGAGACAGAGCTCATTTTTGCGATGGGAGCCAAACAGTCCATGACAACTGGACACCCCAGTCTCCACTGAAAGGAACCTCATAGAAAGTTACATAGTTCCTGGCACCAGGGGTCCTTGCAGTATATACACTCTCATCTGTCATTATTATAGGCATTTTAATAGCCACAGTTCTTGAAACCCTTTGCCGAACAGTAATCACAAGGGGCTGGGAACAGCAGTATGCAGATCACCAGGATATGTTGCCCAAGAAGGCCAAAATAATTTTTCTTTTGAAAATTTAAACATGAGTTTCTCAGACCCAGAGTCTGATACATCATCCACTGAATGACAGACTCTTTGTTCATCATAGTCACAAAGATAACATTCATTTTACAAGCAGAGTGGAACTATCCTTCCCTATCCCAATCTTATCACCACTAGAATGGCCAGATGGCTTTCACCCTTTCAGGCCCACCACTACCAAATGACTGGGGGTGCAATTAAAAGTTCAATTTTTCCTTATTAATATCCTTGCACATGCTAAGGTTGATTGCTTGGCTATAAAGAAAAGCTTAATTTCACCATTCTGTTTTTAGAAAAGGGTCTCCTTGTTCAAATGCATCTTCAATACAACATCAGAATACCAAATATTCTATCTATTCTTATAATTACTTCTGCACTTAATCAGCTTTAATTAATACTCCCATCCCCCGTTTTCAAATTTCAAGATTAACTTTTTTAGGACCAGAGAAGCAAATTTGATCCCTTTTCTCATATTTTTGTAGGAGATGGAAACTTTATGATAAACAGATACAATCAAAAAGACCCTGGTTGGGGGGGGGGGAGGAAGAGAGAGAAGATTAAGGGTTATTTCAAAAGAGATTCTATATGCCCTCCCTTAGCAGCAGTATGCAGGAATCTCAGTTTAGCTATGGCATGCAGAAAGCATACTATAATCAGGGCAATGTTCCTGTGGTCTCTTAGTCACTCCATATTTCCCTTTTTTTTTAAAAAAAAATTGTACCTATATTGTTTTGTGTTGTTGTATTAACAACTGCTGTTCAAAACAATGAAGTGATTCAATGACATGTTGCATGGAGTTCCTGATTGGTGGCACTGTATTACTTATACCCTCATTTAGCAAAATACTATTTTCCTAATATAATGCTCACGTTGGACCTACTCTTCCATTACAATGCCTATTCCCCTTGGGCTAGCACTTCCTGTTGGCCAAGTTCCCTTTTCTTCCAAGAGTTTCAATCTAGATAAGAATGCAAACCCAGATCTTCTCCTCAATTGGTGCACACACAAGTGCAGGATGACTTCTGTTCCTGCTATAAACAGAATATATGTGTACAGAGATCTCCTTCACAGGTTCACTGTCACTAAGCCGACCAAGATAAGCACTCTGCAGTATTACACCCTGGCAGCAACTTTTCTTTTATGAAGACACAGGCCTGACAGGATCAAAAGGTATTAATAAAACATAAAACTTTGGTTATCGTTTGAATGGCAATAGATAAAGGAAGTCTATCTTATTATAGCTTTTAATATATATATTTAATATATTATATATTTAATATATAAGACATATATATATATATATGTCTTTAACTACATGAACGCTACTAAAGGGATGTGACCCTATAAGAAACCAAAGGATGTCACAAGGGCGGGGGGGGGGCACGAAAATAAAAATGCAGTATAATCATGATGACTGAGCAAGTAAGTAAAGCCTACAGGAAAAATAAGCAATCTTTTCTCCGGGGTCTCTTTTTAAACACCGCTGCGGGAAACAAAATGGCCAAGTGAATAGGACCCTCCTTCCATATGTGTACCCTCCCACCAATAACATGAAAGAGGCTGCAAAGATCTGTGTGCCGTGCCGGCGCCGCCGCGCCCCCCTCCCGGATGCTCCGCTCCAGCACTACCGATGGGAAAGGCCAGCCCTGAGCTGGCTTCTCTGTTCCTCTTCTGCTCCCCATCTCCAGAAACCAGCCTGCCTTCAGAGACGTGCCCTGAAGCTGATCGATACTCGGAGGCCATCTAGTTGCTCCGAGTCCGGATCAGGATACCCCCTACCCCCCGCACAATCTATTCAGCTGGAATCTCAGTATGATTCTCTCCCAAATCCCACACATTGAAGGTGTAAATTCCGCCCCCTCCACGGCCTTTCTTTGTCCAGATGCTAACAGATCTCACTTTACACTGAAAGACACGCACCGAATTCTAGTCTCCGTCTTTTCTTTCAAAAGCGGTTTCAATGTCTGGACTCACCCCAGGCCAAAAGCGCCTCCAGTGCCCAGCGCGGCAACAGCTTCATGATGCTTCCACTCCGGCACTTCCCTTCCTTCTTCGTCTTCAGTCGGACCTGGTCTGTGCTACCACCCGCAGGGCTCTGCTCCCTCTGACTACAGCAAAGACCTCTCTCCCCTGCTGCTGCAGCTCTGGGTCAGAATGCATCTCCCCCGTCCTCCCCCCAAAGTGAGCTGCAAGTTTCCTCACAGTTCTGTCTCTTTGGGTCCTCCCTCCCTCCCTCCAGGCTCCCCGATTCTTACGTTCAAACCAGGGAGTGCAAGCGTGGGGAGGTAAATCGGAGGGGGGGAGGGAGGAGAAGGGAAGAGCGATGGCTTCGATACTGCTAGATCAATGTATGAACGGCTGTAGTCAAAGCCAGCTGGCAGAAGCAGCGTCCATCCGGCAAGTAGATGCTGCTCAGGTCTGTTGGCTGCTGCCCAGAGCCGCTCAACTCTTTTGCAACCCCGTCGCCGGCATCTCTTTGCCTGGGGGAAGAAGAAGCATGGGGAGGGGGCAATAAAAAAGGGGGAGAGAGAAGGGGTATTAGGGGCGTGCAAAAAAGGAAGAGGCTTTCTGCATTTGCAGCTGCAGTTGCTTGGATTCGTTTCCTGACGCTTTTGCATGCAGCCCTCTCTTCTCCACGCCCCCCTCCGGTGTCTGAGGATCTCCCAGGTTTCCAAGATGCTGAATTCTAAAGCGTGTACATTGCGCAGTGGTCTGCATTCCGGCCACTGCCCGGCTGCAGCTTCCACCGGGGTCCTAGAGAGAGACGCAGTACCTGCATTCACCCCATTCACTGATCAACCTGCGGGGAGAGGACGACGCAAAGCGTGGCAGGCACAGTCACTGCGCTTGGGCAAGACCCAAGATGACTTGGCACGGTGGCGCTCTTTGCCGCTTTAGCGGCACTGATGCGCTGTGAATATAATTTTCAAAAGCACACCGATATTTAACTGCTGGACTCTGGGGCCAAGTGTGCGCAAAAATGCCCATTTAGCTTAATTTCAACCGGGGGCGGGGCCGTGGAGGAGAAAGGATTTATTTCTCCTAGCATATCAGCCCTAGAACGGGGGAAGTAATAAGAGTCATAACAGGACACTCCCTGCTTTAAAGGTTTTTAGTTGATTAATTATCTGGCTCTTAACCAGTTCATTAATTTTAAGAAATATACACATGTTTGCTTTTTTAGCCTATAAAAGTCCATTTTTATGACGCTAAAAGGAGGAAGTAATGCTAACAATAGCCAGACTCAAGTCCAATAGCACCTTAAGAGATCAACAAGATTTTTTTTGGGGGGGGGGGTATGAGCTTTTGAGAATCAAAGCTCCTTTCATCAGATATCTTGGGCTGCCAACTCCAGGTTCAGAAATACTTGGAGATGTGAGGGTGTAGCCTGGGAGAGGGGTTGAGAATGAAGAGGGATCTTGCTAGGGTACAATGCTGTGCAGTCCACCTTTCAAAGCAGAGGTTTTCTCAAGAAGTGGAATACACACACGTTTCAAATAAATAAATGATTTCTGTCATCTGGAGATCAGTTGTAATTGGGGGGGGGGGGTGCTCCAGTCCCCAGGTGGATGTTGGCAATTTCACTACCTTATTAGGATTGCCAGGTCTGCGTTGGAAAATACCTGGAGAGTTTGGGGGTGGATCTGGGAGAGGGAGAGGCCTCAGCAGGGTACAATGCCAAAGAGTTCACCCTTCAAAGCAGCCATTTTTTCTCCAGGGGAGCTGATCTCTGCCAGTTGGAGATCAGTTGTAAAAGTGGAAGATTCCCCAGCCCCCATTTGGAGGCTGGCAACCAAGCTTTGACTTTTGAAAGCTCCTACACTGAAAATCTTGTCGGCCTCTAAGGTGCTCCTGGACTCAGATCTAACTGTGCTACTGCAGAACAAAGTTTGAATCCAGTGGCACCTTTAAAACCAACAAAGTTTTATTAATGATATGAGTTTTTGTGTGTACACACACTTCCTTAAATACATTAAAACTGAACATGGTACAACCAAATATGGGGATTTTACATTATGGACAAGATATCAGACCAACAAAAACAGTTGGACTCTAACCTCTGATTTATTTTATAGAGATGCGGCATCCTGTTATAGATGTTATGTCATTTAATGAGCCAATTTTCCACTATTCCCACCCTGTAGATGTACTAATATTATAGATTCGTAATGTTAAATTTTGTTGTAAACATTGGTATATTATTCTGTCAGTAATAGCTGTTGTCAACTTTATTGGTTATAAATGTGTTTGGTTTGTATGCTGTTAATGTCTTTGGAATCTACCTTTAAGTGTTCCCTTTTCTGAAAGGTATTGTAATATTGTATGCCTATCCAATTCAATGTTGTACTTTTTGTACCTTGTAATAAAATTATAAATTCACAAAGGAAACTCAGTATTAGCTTCATGTGAGTTGGCTCTAAGAACTAGTATACACTTTTCAAAACTATCATGATTCAGCTGTGTTGGAACTGCATTACTTTGAACTGAAGGTTGGCAGCACCATGCTGATACAACTCCTTCTCATTTATTGATCCAGGTGGGCAGCCATGTTGGTCTGAAGCAGTAGAACAAAGTAGGAGTCAAGTAGCACCTTTAAGATCAACAACGTTTTATTCAGAATGTAAGCTTTTGTATGCATGCATCTCATTTATTGATCCCTGTTAGATGGCTCCTAAGCCATATGTGTTTGTAAACCTCTGTCAGTGACACAAAAATATTTTTTATCATCTTCTGACTGCTATCCCATGGAACTAGGGTTGCAAAGTGCCCCTGGCTAGCATTATGGG
This sequence comes from Heteronotia binoei, assembly GCF_032191835.1. Taxonomy (NCBI): domain Eukaryota; kingdom Metazoa; phylum Chordata; class Lepidosauria; order Squamata; family Gekkonidae; genus Heteronotia; species Heteronotia binoei. The sequence goes on along the minus strand of NC_083227.1, from coordinate 81,757,270 downwards.
GTGGGAAGGTAGGATTGCCAGCTCCAGGTTGGGAAACTCCTGGAGATTTGGGGATGGAGAGGACAGGGGCTTCAGTGGGGTTCATTACTATACAGAGTCCACCCTCCAAAGCATCCTTTTTCTCCTAGGGAACTGATCTTTAGTCTGGAGATGAGCTGTAATTCCAGAAGATCCTACCCCCTCTCAGGAAATTTATGTTAGTGTGTTTATTTTATTTTAAACCACTCTCCATTGTATCAGCTTTTGCTGAATTCAAAATGTCACTGACCTTGTATGGTAGAGTGACTTTATTGAGCCTTGTAAGTGTGTCAGCTTATTTTAATTTTAAGCTTTCCAAATGGCTGAACAAAAAAAACATGAAGCTACAGCACATATTTATGATTGATTGATTCAAACTAGAGCTAGCTGCTCTGAGAAGATACCTTGCACATGCTCAGAGGATATACTGTTTTCACAAGTCAGCCTTTAGTTCTGTGGAAAAAGAGTTCTATCAGATTTTGGGGATTTAGAGATAAGGATCAAGTACTGGGTTTTGAAATAACCATTAAGTGACTGACATCAGCAAGGTCAGGTTCAGGCATAAATAAGATGACCCACATCATAAAAGACATATGAAAATCAAGAGAATTTTCTCCAAAGGAAATAATATTGGTGTTATGTCAAACAAAGAGCTTAAAAGAAAGTATTGTGTGGCCTCTAAAAATATGTAACCAACCGGAACCATACTCAAACCTACGGCAAAACTGGATGAAGATCTGCTATTAACTGCTCAGGTTATCAACTGGGACGTTTCACTCCATGAAGGGCTTTTCTTTTCATCTGTGGGAATGCAGCAGAATGGAGTTTGGCACTTCTTTGTGGAAAGAAAATTCTCAAAAAAAAATGTTTAAAAGTTCATGAGGGGCACCTGTGTATTTCTCCGTTTCCCTCTTGAGAATAACAGCACCACTTTTTCAAGGGGGGGGCCCAACTTCATGTGTAACTGATTGGCAGAGAGATAGGGTGGGGAAGGGATTGTGGCAGTTAATGGCTGAAAGGAATTATTTGGCTAAACTTTGCTTCCTAAATAATTAGGATGAGCATGCCACTTATAAAGGTGTCCTTGCCATAAGAGCACAGAAGTGGTTTTCTTCACCAGTGTTAGGATTGCTGATGTAGTTGTTGAATACAACGTTTAGCCATGTACCTTCTTCTGTTGAGGTATGCCTAGATTTTGAAATAATTTTACTTTGTGATGTTATGAGCATACGAAACTGCCTTATTCTAACTAAACTACATAGCCCAGTACTGCCCATTTCAATTTTGTTTCAATGACACCCCTAAAAATAGACTGTTCAGAACAATCACTTGGTTCACTGTATAACCATCCAGTTCTGACTGCAAGACAAGCCCAAAGCTGCTTGTTTCTCTTTCCCAGTTGTCTTGAGGGTGATGTTTTCTTTCAAGCTGCCCTGTACCAAGTCAGACTATTGGTCTAACAAGGGCAGTATTGTCTACTCTGTCTGGCAGCAGCCTCCAAGTTCTCAGGTAAAGGTCTTCCACATCACCTACTGACCAGTTATTTTAAATGGAGATACTAGGATCAAAGCTAGGATCTTCAACATGCAAAGTAGATGCTCTGTCAGCAAGTCATGGCCCATCTAACTTTTCCCTACAATGGCAAACAAGGAATAACAATCTGACACACCCTGAGTTCCATAAATGTGCTTATAAGCGTGGTGGTGACCAAGCTAAATTTTTCTATATTTTTGGCAAAATACGACATAATAGAAGCCCTCTTTAATAGAAGCCCTCTTTCAAGTAGTAATTCATTAAAAAAAATTGTGCATTATTTAGATCCAGATAGGCAGCCGTATTGCTCTGAAGCAATAGAACAAAGTTGGAGTCCAGTAGCACCTTTAAGACCAATAAAGTTTTATTGAGAATGTAAGCTTTTGTGTGCTAAAAGCACACTTCATCAGACAATGGAATGGAATATAGTCAACAATGCCACATATAGCTTGTGGGTAGTGGTTAAGCATGCAAAATACTACAAAGTTAGAATCCAATAGTAAAATAGAGAAATTAACAAATTGAAAGAATAACAGTTTGGTCTGGATAGTTAGCATAAATTGCGCTGGCAAACAGTAAAAGGCAATAAACGTGTCAGAATTGGAGAATGATGGTGAGAATGGCAGTAAATGTGGAATCTGTTAGTTATTTCTCCTCAAGCATGGGTTAAACTGAGAACATCTTTTTCTCAGAGGTGTTTCTGTGGCTGCTTCATTCATACAACTATGTTGAATTTACAGCTAGACGTCTTTTGAGGCGAGCAGGTAAGTGGATGGCCAGACATAACCTCAGTATGGTTTACTTAGCAAATAGACAGCTTCCTTGATATACAAATGTAGCTCTCAGCTGAGCGTTTGAGCTCCCTGCAGAGTTTGAGTCCCAGCCTGCCGAGGCAGCAAACAAGGCTGAGACAGCAAACGTCATTGTCAGGCTTTCGCTTGGGGTGTAATGAGAATATTAAATCATAATCATGGCAGTAACAACTGCATAATTGATGGAAGATACAGTGCAGGACTTATCCAGAAATTGGCATGGAGTTGTTAAGTGGCCAGACTGTCATTGCAGGAAATGGGGAAAACATCAGGAAATTCGGCATGAGACCAGACCGCGGCTGAGAGATAAAAGTGCACCATTCAGCTCCATTAACAAAATAATTAATACAAACACACCCAAAATGCACACAAGGAAAGACCACAAAGGAGTAGGTCAGAATTTTATAGGGTTGCCAACTCTGGCTTGGGAAATGCCTGGAGATTGGGGGGCGGGGTGCATAGGGAAGGCAGAATCTGGGGCAGGGATGTGATGCTATAGAATTTGCCATCCAAAGCTGCAATTTCCTTTTGGGCGCTCTGGTAAAGGAGATTGTGAGCCGCTCTGAGACTCTTCGGAGTGGAGGGCGGGATATAAATCCAATATCTTCTTCTTCTTCTTTTGTAGCCCCTCACAGCAGCCCTATAAAGTGAATTAGCCTGATATTGAGAGATTGAGTGACTGGAAGCTAAGCATGGTCAGCCCTGGCTGGTATTTGGATGGGAGACCACCCATAAATGCCAGGGTTATGCTACATGGAGGCAGGCAATGGTGTACCACCTCTGAATGTCTCTTGTGTTGAATGTTTATTATTATTGTTGTTGTTGCTGTTTTTTTTTTTTTATTAAATTCAATTTTTATACCATCCAATTCCCTGTAAACAGGGCTCTGGGCAGTATACAATGATAGATAAAAACAACTATATCATACTAGTTAAAATATCAAAATTACAATAAAATTTCAGTATCAATTTAATCAGATGGCAGACTAACACTTTGTGGGGGGAGGGGTAAGAGTACCAGCCAGATGGACTCTTGTCACTGTCCCCAACCAAATGCCTGGCAGAACATCACTGCCTTAGAGGCCCTGTGGAACTGCATCAAGTCCCACAGGGCATGGGTGTTACTTGGCAGAGAGCTCCACCAAGTTAGGGCCAGGGCACTAAAAGCCCTGGCCAAGGACAGCCAGATATCTCTCAGGACGGTGACCACAGCAGAGCATAGTGCTCTTCGGGGGATATACCAGGAAAACCCTACACGGTTGGCATAAGTCAGCTGTGATTTGATGGCAAGGACAAAAAGCAAACCTAAAGATATTTACTCAGCAGTCAGCCCTATTTAGATCAGTGGGGCACACCCTAATACGGAATTGCAGTATGCCAAACTCTATTGAAATGAATAAATACACTGAAAATACACTTTAAATACACTGAACTTAATCTGTGCTCTTTGTTGGGAGTGAACCCCATAGGACACTGAGTAAACAAAAGTACATAGGGCTATGCAACAGACTTTAAATCAAGCCTTTTCCAAAATTCTAGAGCAAATAACCGCACAAAGGTTTAAGGTTTACTGGATTTATATCCTGCCCTCCCCATCGAAGCAGGCTCAGGGTGGCTCACAATCAGTAAAATAAAAACAATTCACCCGCATTACTTCCATCGTAAATTAAAAATTAAACAAAACAGTTAAAACAGCCTGGTGCTAATATTAGTTGACATCAATGTTCCCTCTAAGCTGAGTTAGTGTGAGCTAGCTCAAAATTTTTTAGCCTCCAGCTCACTAATGTCTTCCTAAAAATGGCATTATGGCACATTAACATTGAAATGCTGTTACACACTCTGTTACTGTATCTTGTAGTGGTGTTAGCACAGCTTGTCTTGATTTTAAAAAAGGTTGAATAAAAAGATGTACTGAGGCATAGACATAGCGTCATTGACATTTGAAACTGGTCCTGATGAGTTCACTTTTGAGTAGTTCAGTCTGTGGACAACCAGAGACCTTCGCCCTCTTCATCGTAGTGTTTGTTTCCAAGTGGCATCGCCTGACTGATGCCTGCAAGCAGTCAGAGTCCTGGCACAGTTCAAGCACTGACCTTCCTTGATTGGCGCCTTACTTTCCCCTGTTGCAATCGTAACTAGAGAACTGTATACTTTTAGTAGGCTTGAAATTCTTATTTCACTTCTGCAGCCTTTCAGATACTTTATTTGGCTTCCATAGATGAAGAACGACTCAGGGTTAAGCCACTAGACCAGGGGTGGCCAACGGTAGCTCTCCAGATGTTTTTGCCTACAACTCCCATCAGCCCCAGCCATTGGCCATGCTGGCTGGGGCTGATGGGAGTTGTAGGCAAAAAACATCTGGAGAGCTACCGTTGGCCACCCATTGCTTAGACAAATTTGTGGGCCATAAATGACCATTTGCTATCATAGAACCTCCATGTTCAGGAGCAGTGTATCTCTGCATACCATTTGTAGGGCCAGGGCAACAATAGGGGGAAGCTCTGGTCTTTGTGCCTTAGCACTGTGGACATGATGGTCCTGTTGTTTGATTCAGTGTAATCTCGCTTGTAGATCTTGGCTCAGACCTCTCAGCTGTTGATGAGGGCAATAAATAATAAAACCCACAAGGACTGAAAAAAAGCACAAGAGGTGCAACAGTCTATATAAGAAAAAAATCAGGAAGATGAAGAAGATAGAAGATGAAGAAGATATTGGATTTCTATCCCGCCCTCCACTCTGAAGAATCTCAGAGCGGCTCACAATCTCCTTTACCTTCCTCCCCCACAACAGACACCCTGTGAGGTGGGTGGGGCTGGAGAGGGCTCTCACAGCAGCTGCCCTTTCAAGGACAACCTCTGCCAGAGCTATGGCGGACCGAAGGCCATGCTAGCAGGTGCAAGTGGAGGAGTGGGGAATCAAACCCGGTTCTCCCAGATAAGAGTCCGCACACTTAACCGTTACACCAAAATTGAATTACAAACAGCATTTCTTTTGCTTTGGAGGGGGGCTTCTTTGCTTATGTAACTCATTCCACTCTGTTGCCAAGGAGACATATTTGACCTTCTGCTCAGGTTAAGAAAATACACACATCCAGCCTGAGGTACCATCAGAGAAACAGACAGCATAACACAAGCACAGAAGAACTGCTGATGGAAGACACCACAGTTCCAACATATGTTTTCTCCAAACACTAGACAGGTAGTTTGGAGAACTAGTGACAAACTACAATTCTTTATGCAAGTTATCAATTGCACCATTACACCATACGCCCACAGAAGTAATAGCGTAGGGAAATTAGTTCATTTTTGTAACGTGTTGTTCTGTAACTTGGGTATCATTTCCTATGTACTTGCATAAACTGTGTTTACCTTTCTGAACAGCTATCATGCTTTAGTTTATTATAAGAGGTACTGGAACCCCTGCCTGTATTATAATCCCACAACACACCTCTGTGAAAATACATCATATAAACAAGAAAAACCATGATGAATTCTACTTATTCCCATTGTTTTGACAGAACACCACCACAACTGCATATGCCAAGCCAGGTTCTGAAAACTCCACATGAAAGGTCTTCTACTATAACTCTGGATACAACAGGAATCATCCAGTGCTCTATTTTTTAAAAATTATGCTTTTCCTCTGTAATTTTGCTACAGATTTTCAGAAATTAAACTTATCAGTACTGTATGTAGGAGAGGGTGGTACCTAATGAATTAAGAAAACATGCTAAGAACCTGCCCAGAAATGTGATGCTAGGGAGTTTGGTGGTAGGCAGATAACTGAGGGAAACCCAAAAAACCTGGACATTTTTTTGGATTCTGTTAAATGAAGCCAACAGAGGCTGAGATAAGAATCAAAATTCTGCTGCCACTATTCTGAAAGAAGGCACTTAACATGTATCCTGCAAAGTTACCCATGCAAGGACTGCCTCAATGGAGAAAATGCAAGAGCATTTAGAAGCAATGGAAGCCAGGATGATGAAAGGGGTTAGAGACATGATAACTGCTTCTAAAAAAAGAAATTAGAAAAGACATTGAAGAGCTAAGGAAAGATAAAGAAGATCTCAGAAATGAGACTGTGGTAGCATCAAAGAAAGTGCAAGAGGTGGAAGAGTGAGTGAAAGTACATGATTCCACCTTGCTAAAAATGCAAGAAAAGGTGGCAATTCATGACTGCAAATTGATGGAAACCTAGATACGTCTGAGAGGAGTACCTGAGGATGAAGAGACTGATTTGAAAGGATATATAATAAGAATAATTGCAGAATTTTTGGAGAAAGATCCTGAAGGAACTAGAAGCATGTATGACTATATGTATAGAGTGAACTCACTATAT